>NC_088272.1:3291789-3607255 GCF_036013445.1 Caloenas nicobarica
CTCCAACTAAATACAGCTCCGGAATTAAACACAGCCCCCCAAATTAAACTCACCCCCAATTAGTCACAGCCCCCCCAGCATCGGGAGGGGACCAGGAGGCTGGGAGGGGGCAGATGGGGAACCCGCAGCTGCTCCCCGCCATGGGTGTGCAAGGGGGTGTGTGCACAGGGAGCGTGGGCACCAGGAGCAAACGTGCCAGCGGGTGTGTGGCCGGGGAGCACGTGGGGACACGGGGGTGCTGGGGACCGGCTCGGGGTCCCCCCCAGGCTCCCCCAGCTCCAGGCAGCGCCCCAGGGTCGGGCTGAGCCCGCAGGCCTCAGTGTCACGGCCGGGACAAGGGGGGACACTGGGGACCCCAGGGTGGGCGCCCCCCCCGGGCAGGGGACCCAGGCGTCCGGGACGGGACACCCCCCGCCATGGAAGCCAACGAGCTCTCCAGACTCGTGCCCACCCCTCAGGAGCACGAACGGCAGAGCCAGAGCAGCGCCCGCTCAGCGCCGCTGCCCGCCCCCATGGGCAGAGTGCCCGCCGCGCCCAGCTCACGAGCATCAACGGCCTCCGAGCGCCCGTGCTGCCCCTCGGCAGTTACCGAGATGCCCGGGCACGGCCCCCGGTGGCTGCTAACGAGCCGCCGGCAGCCGAACCGGCTCCTCGCCGCTGCTCCCGGCCCGGCGTTGCACAGAAGCCGCCCCCTCAGGCCCGTCCCCGCCCGGGCTCACGGCAGCGCCGCCGGGCCGCTGAGGGAGGGACCCGGCCCCTCATGAGCCGCGAACGTCCCCGGCAGGGCCGTCCCGGGCTCCGGACAGGGCCCGGCGCCCCCGGGCGCCATCCCGGGCGGGACCCGCCCGTCCCGCTCCCCCGCAGCCCGAGGCCGCCCCGGCAGCGCCAGCAGCAGCGCCGGGGCCGCCCCCCGGCCGGGCCGTGTCCTCCCGGGGCCGCCCCCCGGCCGGGCCGTGGCCTCCCGGGGCCGCCCCCCGGCCGGGCCGTGTCCCCCCGGGGCCGCCCCCCGGCCGGGCCGTGTCCCCCCGGGGTCGCCCCCCGGCCGGGCCGTGTCCTCCCGGGGCCGCCCCCCGGCCGGGCCGGCTGTCGCGCTCCCTGCCCCGGGGAGTCCGGGCAGCGCCGGGCCTGCCCGCTCGTGGAGAGCGACTGCCCGCGGCTGAGGGGCGTGAGGGGCGGCCCCGGGGGGCGGCGGGGTCCCCTGAGCCCCGGGGCCGTGTCCCCCACTTGTCCTGTCAGCCACAGGACTATGTCCCCCAACCCATGTCCCCTCAGCCACGGGGCTGTGTCCCTCAACCTGTGTCCCCTCAGTTCTGGCCCTGTCCCCCAACCTGTGTCCCCTCAGCCACGGGGCTGTGTCCCCCACTTGTCTCCTCAGCAATGGGGCCGCGTCCCCCAACCTGTGTCCCCTCAGTTCTGGCCCTGTCCTCCAGCGTGTGTCCTCTCAGCAACAGGGCCCTGTCCCCCAACCTGGGTCCCCTTAGTTCTGGCCCTGTCTCCCACTTGTCCCCTCAGCCACGGGGCCCTGTCCCCGACTTGTCCCCTCAGCAATGAGACTGTGTCCCCCAACCTGTGTCCCCTCAGCCACGGGGCTGTGTCCCCCACTTGTCCCCTCAGCAATGAGACTGTGTCCCCCAACCTGTGTCCCCTGAGTTCTGGCCCCGTCCCCCACCCTGTGCCCCCTCAGCCATGTCCCTGCCTCCCCTGCCTGTGTCCCCTCACCGCTGCCCCTGTCCCCTCCCTCCATGTCCCCTCATCTCCGGCCCTGTCCCCCCCAGCCTGTCCCCACAACCGCGACCTCCCACGGCCCCCCCTCCATGTCTCCCCTTCACCACATCCCCCTGCCCCCCACGCCATCCCCCCCTCAGCACGTCCCTGTCCCCACAGGTGACCCAGGGCGGGGAGGCCGCCAACCGGGTGACAGTGGCCACCGCAGCCCCCAGCCCCGGCCTCCCGCTCCCCGACCTCCTGCTGCTGGCGCGGCCGGTGCCACCGTCACCCCCCGACCCCGTGCACCTCTGGCCCTGGGTGGGGAGGGCATCCCAGGGAGTGCTGCACCCCCAAAATGGAGCCCCAGCATTAATGCCCCTAATAAAGCACCCCGTAATTTAACACCCCCCAGTAAAACACAGCCCCTCCGATTAAATACAGCTCCCTAATTAAACCTACACCTCCCCAATTAAGCCCCCCAACTAAACAAACCCCAATTATTCACAGCCCCCTCAATTAAACACACATCTGCAGAATTAGACACCCCCAATATTAAACAATCCCCAAATTAAACTCCCTCCAATATTAAGTGCACCTCCAAAATTAAACACCCCAAAGCTAGACATGCGACCCCCCAAAAAGCACAGCCCCTAATTAAACACACCCCAAACTACCCCTCCAATTAACCCTTCCCAAAGCCCCCAAGGTCCCCAGAAATCATGCCCCCCCTGCCCTGTCCTGCTTCACTATCACCTTCGCTGGGGCACTGTGCAGGGAGAGGCACATGCTGGGGGACTGCCACTGCCCCCCCAGATCCCAGGGTTCCCCCAGAGCCCAGGGTGCCCCCCAGATATCAGGTACCTCCCTCAGGTATGGGGGACCCCCCTGCACCCCGGATCTCCAGCCAGAACTCGGTCAGCGCCCCCCCAGCTCAGTGACTGCCCAGCAGCCGTAGGTGCCCCCGTCCCTGGTTTGCGGATCTGGGGGGTCAGCACCCCCTGGCTGTGCCGGGCCATGAGCCAGGGGTCCTCCCCGATGGCCACTGGTTCTTCAGCCACACCCCCTGGGGCTGGGGGGGCACAGAGTCAGGGCATCCCAAGTTGACCAGCCGGTGACAAGTGGTGTCCCTCAGGGGTCCGTACGGGGGCCAGTACTGGTTAAACCTTCATCAGCGACACAGACGGTGGGATCGAGCGCACCCGCAGCGAGTTTGCGGATGACACCAAGCTGAGCGCTGCAGGTGACACGTCTGAGGGCCGGGATCCATCCAGAGGGACCTGGACAAGCTCGAGAAGTGGTTCCATGCAAACCTCATGAGGTTCTACAAGGCCAAGCGCGAGGTCCCGCACCTGGGTCGGGGCAAGCCCGGGTACCAGTCCAGGCTGGGGATGAAGGGGTTGAGAGCAGCCGTGCGGAGAAGGACTTGGGGGTGCTGGGGGATGAAAGACGGGCCATGAGCTGGCAATGCACACTTGCAGTCCAGAAGGCCAATCGTACCTTGGGCTGCATCAAAGGGAGCGTGGCCAGCAGGTCTCCTCTCTGGTGAGACCCCACCTGGAGTCCCGTGTCAAGCTCTGGAGCCCTAAGAACAGGACAGACATGGACCTGCCAGAGAGGGGCCAGAGGAGCCACCGAAATGACCCGAGGCTGGAACAGCTCTGCTGGGGGAACAGGCTGAGAGAGCTGGGGTGTTCAGCTGGAGAAGAGAAGCTCCGGGGAGACCTTAGTGCGGCCTTTTGGTACTTAAAAGGGGCCAAGAAGAAAGATGGGGAGAGACTTTTTAGCAGGGCCTGTTGAGACAGGACAAGGGGTGATGGTTTAAATTAAAAGAGAGGAGATTGAGGCCAGACATGAGGAAGGAATTGTTGGCCCTGAGGGCGGTGAGAGCCTGGCCCAGGTTGCCCAGAGAGGTGGTGGATGAACCATCCCTGGAGACATCCCAGGCCAGGCTGGACAGGGCTCTGAGCAACCTGAGCTGGTTCTGTGATTCTACGAACCCGCCACTGCCCCGGCTCAGCCCGGCAGTGCCGCTGGGAAAGCGTCTCCAGGAAAGGGCGAAAGCGCCAGGCAGCAGCTGCTGGCGATGAGGGAAGGGCAGCGTGAGAGACGAGGCCCGGCAGCCCGGAGCCGAGGGTCTCGCTCGCTGAGACGGCGCTGTGGAAAGCGTCAGGGGGTGGCAGGAGCTGAGGGCAAAACGGTGGGAAACAGCTCCTGAGGCACTGGGACCAGCCCCACTCTAAACCTGCGTGTCTGTGCTGCCCCTGTGCCTGCCGTACCCGCACGGCCATCCGCCTCCCCTGCCTGCGCGCCGCAGGGCAGGGCCTGGGGGCCAGCGAGCGCCCGCCCGCCGGCACCGTAACTACGCCTGGAACCAGGCTGTGCTGAGGGACAGCCGTCCTGCGGCAGCGGGAGAGGCCAGGAACGGCACCGTCTGCTCAGCACGCTCAGGGCGCTGCACATCTGAAGGACACCAGGGCTTTGGCGTTCTCCTCCAGCTTTATTCAAATCCAGCCCTTCTCCTGAGAAGAGCTGCACCTCCGCCGGGCTTAGCGGGGCCAGCAGCACAGGGCTTGCAGGGTCCATCGCGCTCTTGACTGCTCCCTTGCGTTGCTCAGGATGAGGATGGTCTGAGCTGCCAGGGAGCAGATGGAGGGTTCACTGTCCTCCTCCAAGGGCTGAATGGCTGCAACAGAAAGCAGCAGAGCCCAGATGACCTCCCACATCTGCCGAGACCCCCAGGCATCCCCTCCCAAGCACACTCCCTGCTCACCACTGCAGATCTCAGCCAGCTCCTCCTTGCTTGGGTCCCTCAGGGGCCGCGCAGCCAGCCCTGGGCACAGAGTTCTGTCAGACCCCTGTTCCTCCCCTCATCAGAGCTGACCCCAGGGGAGACCAGAAGCTGAGATGGTGGGACTGAGCAAGGCGGCCACCAAGGCCACCTGCGTGGGCAGGGCTGGGAGGGGAGGCCAAGGCCCTGCACGGGGCAGCCGGGGCTCTGGCAGCCACAGGGCTGCTCTTTGTGCCAGAGCAGCGGTGGGGACTGGGGCCAGGCTGCCGAAAGAGGGACCCCGGGGGCTGTGACTCACCGATGAACCTCACGGCCGCCTCTCGCAAGCTGGCCTGAGCGTCCCTCAGGTACGGCAGGCTCTGATACAAGTATTCTTGAGCCCTGCTCCTGTCCTGCTCCAGCTGGAGAGAGCACAAGGGGATGAGCATGTCGCTGTCCCTCCCCAGCTGGCTGGAGCAGTTCCTCCTCCAAGCAACCCACCTTCCCCTTCCCCCCTGGCCATTCCCATGTCCCAGCCAGGAGCCCTGTGGGGCTGAGGCTGAGAGAGACACAGGCTGAGGGGTCCCAGGGCTGCTGAGAGCCCTCCCTCCTGCTGGCTGTGGGGCAGAGAGAAGAGCCCCTGGGGGCTCTGTTCTGGAGGACAGGGAACAAGGATGCAGCTCGGGGCTGCAGCAGGGCAGGTGAGGCACATCTGCAGAGCCCACAGCCCACACATGTGCGGCAGCCCCTCTCCAGCCAGGGCCCTGGCCCTTGGGGGTTGTCCTCACCAAGCTCTCTCCAATCCACCATGTCTGCTCTGTCTGCACCAGGTGTTTGAGCTGTTTCCACCTGAGCAGCTCTGCTGCACCAAAGAGGGCTTCCCCGGCGGCCTGCGGAACAGCAGAAGCTGGGAGATGGCACCACGGTCTGGGGCAGGAGACCTGGCGTCCCCCTGCCCTTGGCTTTGTTCCTGGGGTGGTTCTGCCCTTAGGGAGCTGGGACATGCCCTGGCCCAAACAGCCAGGGGTCTGTCCCCTGCATCACTGCTCAGCTTTGAAATCTGTACCTTGGCCACGCTCTGCATTTGGTCACTCATGTGGAAGAAGAGAGGGAGCAGGCCAAGTCGCACAATGTTCCTCATCTCTCTCTTGTCGTTCCGCACCACCATCTTCATCAGGTCTCTGAAGAGGCTGATGGAGCTCTCTCTCAGCTGGCTCAGCTCCTGGGAGGGAGAAGCACAGTAGGGCGGGAGCACCAGCAGCTCTCTGCCGCAGCAAGCAGAAGCTCCTGCATGGCCGATGTGAGGGGAGATACACAGGGCGGTATCTCCATCTGCAGGGCTCGGGCTTATATATCAGCCTTACGTCATCAAAGAAGGGCAGGAGAAATTTTGCCAGCAGCACAGCGATGGGGCTGGCCTCCTTCTTCTTCAGCCGAGCCGTCACGGTTCTGAAGATCACCAGTGCCTTCATCTTGATGGCCTTATTGCCATACTGCAGGACCTGCATCAGGTCTGGCAGCATGACCTTCATTTTTCTTGCCTGTATGAAGAAGAGAGTTGCCTGTGGACCGGGGTCATCTTCTCTGTACACATTCACCTCTGGCCTGGTGCGATGAGTTGACTGGGACTCAGACTGCTGAGTTGGTTAGAACTGGCATATCTCCTGTCCTATGCGCAAGTTTCGGTTATCTAATTCACCCAAGGATGCACCAAGAATGCACTCAAGATTTTGTCTCCCTGCAAGGCCTGTAAAGTCGTCGATAAACTCTTGTTTCTCTTACACAAGGCTAAGCAAAGCTAGGCAAATGTAATGTGGGTTAAGGGTTCTAAGCGTTGTGGGTTAAGGGTTTGCTCTCTAAGCGTTAGCTCCTTAAGTGTTAGTTCTCTAAGTATTAATTAGTTAAGTGTTAATTAGTTAATTCTCTGTATCAAGGATGAGGGGCAACGGGCACAGGCTGAATAATGGAACGTTCCATCTGAATTTTAGGAGAAACTTCTTTACACCCTCAGGGTGACACAGCACTGGAACAGGCTGCCCAGAGAGGTTATGGAGTCTCCTTCTCTGCAGACATTCAAGAGCCGCCTGGACACGATCCTGTGTGGTCTGTTCTGGTGACCCTACTCTAGATGTACCTGCTTTAGCAGGTGTGTTGGACTAGGTGATCTCCAGAGGTTCCTTTCAACCCCAACCTTTCTGTGATTCTGTGGTAACTGCAGAACAGCCTCAGGAGAGCTGGCAGCGCGAAACAGCCATAAAACCCTGCAGCTCCACTTCCCTTGGCAGCCGTAGGTCTGGGAAGTTCTCTGCATGTCGATGGTGGCACCTGGAAGGAAGGAAGGGCAGATGACTGCAAGAGGCCACAGATCAGGAGGACTTGGAACTCAGGCATGACTTGTGAGGCCGCTGCCAGCTCCTCATTTTTCAGTCCTGTCCTCATTGCCGCTTTGGAGAGCAGCGCCGGGAGCACGGCTGGGCAGCTTGTGTCCATACCAGCGCTCTGCAGTGCCCAGTCAGACATCTCCACGGAGACTTCCGAAGCTGCCTTGGACGCTGCCTGGGTTGAGAAACAGCACGGTCAGCAGTCCGAGCCCACCAACAAGCCCAAGGAGGCTTTATCGGCGGTTCTGCCCAGCCAAACCTCCTTCCCCAAATGCACCCTCACCTTCCTCGCGCTGCGGAGCTCCCCCCTCAGCCGAGCCACCTCCTGCAGCAGGAGCCGCATCTTTTGGGTTTGTGCCGCCAACAAAGCCTGGTAATTGCTGACGGACCAGGAAACCAAATGGAAATGTTCAGCGAGAGGGGAAGTCTGTGCAGGGTTAAGCTCTTCACACCCTCTGCGCCAATCACACAATCAGCTGTTTGTCACAGGCAGACAGAAGGGCACAGATGATTCCAAGGAGAGCAGTAGCTGTGGAAAAGTACCTCTGGATCTCAGAAAGCCCCCAAAGATCTGATGGATGATGGTAGTTGTCTGAGAAGAGGTGTCCACGCTGGAAACAAATGGGAAGACAGAGAGTTATCTCCTCCAAGAGTCTGGCTTTGTCTGAAAGCCCTGGGCATAGTTTTCCTTGAGGAGAGTACATCAAGGAGTCCAAAGGGCTCTGGAATGCTGGAAAGACAATTTGCTTGTACTTACTCGCTGTTTCCACTCAGACAAGCTCTCTGCATGCCATCCACAGTGCAGTGTAAGAACTCGTGGGCGTCCTCGTGCCTGCCATGCTGGAAATGTTTGCCTGTTTCTAAGAAAGAAGTTACTAGTTCTCTCCGACAAGAATGGCGTAAAACATGTCAAAGTACCTGAAATGGCTTACGGGTGAGAACTCTGACAACCGCCCAAGGCTCGATGGCACTGGCTGAGGAATGCAGGACCTGGTTAACATGCGCTTCCATTCTGCACATCATGCAGAAGCCTTCCTGGCTGCCTGAAGAGGGAGAGAGGGACGCTCCACAGATCAACAAACTATCCACAGTGACGGGAAACCTAATGGAGATCTTGAAGTTCTACGAAGGGTGTCCACTCCTCTTGACCCAAGGTGCCAATGTCCCAACATGCACAGGACATTTTAGTGCACAGAAAACCTTCTTCAGAGGGATGTTGAACTGATGGAAGTTTTCTGTGCAATAAGCAAAGGAGTTTAACTTCCAGGAATGGGGAGTGAGACCCGGGGACAGGAAGAGGCGCCTTTCTGGAGAGGAACACATCCAGGCACAACAAGCGGGTTCTATGCTTGCGTGTTCAAAGAACAGCCCTGCGGACAGTGAAAAGGAAGGGCTGCTTTTCTCCTAAATCAGCTCCAGATTCTGGGAGCCCTTGGGCAGTGCCCAACAAGTGTACAAGGAAATGTTCACAAAAGTACTGACAGGCCTGGCTGAGCTCCCCAGAGAGCAGGTGGTTGGCCAGAGGGCGGGTGTGTGTCAGGCACTGCAGGACAGAGTTGAGGAAGCTCGTGTTGCCCAGGTTGTGCAGTCCCGCTCCAGCTCTCTGGCTGTGCTGCCGGGCCATGCAAATCTTCTCTGGGGGAAAGAGGATCCTCTGTGGGGGAGCCATTCCCTCAGCAGTGACTGCCAAGAAACCACATTTGAAAAGAGGTGAGATGACATTGCTGCAGGAAAGCACATTTTAAAAGTTGAGTTCTCTACAGGAGCACCCAGAACAACCAGGTCTAACCTCCGACACAGAAACATTGCAGCAAGCCCAGCACTGCCATTGAAATTTGCTCCTCAAGAAACAGTTTTGGAAAACAGCATGTTTCCCTGCTCCCTGCTTGGCCAAAAGTCCAACAAACCCCAACTCATTTCTGTGCCTTGGGCAACATGCTTTTTCCCTCTAGAGCCATGAATTGCATCACCAGGTCAAGTCTTCCCTTTTCCTGGCTGTAACTTGATGAAAAAAGCAAGTACCTGGCACAGAAAGTAACCCTACTGACATCAGATCTTGCTACGAGCAACGACACTTTTCAAACGCGGTACGTAGTGGTGGGGAGTGACAAAACACATTTCCCTGTGTCTAATTGAGAATACCCTGGTAAGTCTGGCTGCTCTCGAGAAATGCCCCAGAATTCACTCCAGGCCGTCAGCACATCTGCGTTCAGGGATGGAGCACCAGACACATCCGTTGCCTTTGGGGATTCACAAAGTCGGAGCCTGCTGGTGAAGCTGCTACTCACCAGAGTCGTTCCCCATTGCGGCCATCGCTCCTCTCAGGAGCAGAGGGCAGAGCTCTGAATGACAAAGGATGTCAGGATGTGCTCCAGAAAGAGGAGTGCCAGTGCCATCACCTGATTCCAAACAAATAATTGTGCCTCAACAAAATGATTAAAAAAAGCCAAAATGAAACCCACAAACAGCATGTGCCACCAAGAGTGTTTCAGTGACTCTGAACTGCTGCAGAGCTGCAAGGCTGATGGCCTCACCACAACTGTCACAGGGCCCCAGTTCACAGCAGTTTCAAAGCCTTTGGAAAGACTCCGATGCATGTCACCTGCTCTGCAGAGGAGCTGCTGCTGACCTGTTGCCAGCGCTGACAGCAGAGCCCTCTGGCTCTCCAGCCCACCCCTTCCCACCGCGTGTGCGGCAGTGACCGGCTTTCATCTGCTACTTAAACGGCTGCCTTTGCCGAGCCCCTTTTCTGTTTCCCTTCCTACTGCATCAGTCAGGGTGGGCTTCTTGTAATTCTAGGCTGAGCCCAACAGCTCAGACTGCACTACCACCCCTACTTACCTGTGCCAGGATATGGTAAGGAAATAAGATTTAGCAAATAGGAACTCTCCCCATAGCACGTATGTGGGCAGTCCTATAATGGTGTAATAGCTCAGAAGGTATAGACCAACCTTGACTTTTATCCCAGGATCTGGACAAATGGGAGAACTGGGCAATCACCAACCACATGAAGTTCAACAAGAGCAAGTGCCGGATTTTGCACTTGGAACATGGCAACCCTGGCTGTACAGAGAGACTGGGTGACGAGGTGCTGAAGAGCAGCTCTGCGTAGAGAGATCTGGGCGTTCTGGTCAACGGCAAGTTGAAAACAAGCCAACAGCGTCCCTGGAGCCAAGAGGGACCCGTGTCCTGGTGCATCCAGCACAGCACGGCCAGCCGGGCAGGGAGGGGATTGTCCCGCTCTGCTCTGCGCTGGGGCGGCCTCGCCTGGAGCATTCACTGTGTGCAGGGCTGGGGACACAGGAGAAAAGGAGGTAAAGCTACTGGAGAGTGTCCAGAAGAGGCTACGAAGTTGGTGAAGGGTTTGGAGATGAAGCCATATGAGGAGCAGCTGAAGTCGCTGGGTTTTTTCAGCCTGGAGCAGAGGAGACTGAGGGCAGAGCTCATGGCGGCTTCAGCTTCCTCAGCAGAGGAGCAGGAGGGGCAGGGCTGAGCTTTTCTCTCTGTGACCAGTGACAGAACCCCAGGAACGGCAGGAAGATGTGCCAGGGGAGGCTCAGTTGGACATGACGAAAAGGTTCTTCACCCAGATGGTGCTGCACACTGGAACAACCTCCCCAGGGAGGTGTCACGGCCCCATGCCTGACAGTGTTCAAGAAGAGACTGGATGACGTCCTCAGACACACGGTGTGAACTGTGGGGTTGTCCTGTGCAGGGACAGGAGTTGGACGCGATGATCCTTGTGGGTCCCTTCCCGCTCAGCACATTCTGTGATTCTGTGTTTCTGTGATTCTGCCAGGGTGCAGGATCGGGCCCAGGTCACATCGCTTGGGGCTCCCGGGGATGCAGCTCCTGGGAGAGCTCAAGAAATGGCAGCACTTGCCCCTAATTGCTATTTTTGGTCTCTCCCCATTGCTCTCTGGCTGGCTCCCTGCGCCCATTCTGTAATTCCCCTCTTCTGTCTTTAGCCCATTGTGCTGGTTTAAATGGTATGAAATGGCAGAACCCCAACTGCATCCTGGGATGCCCACTCACCAGCCCCGTCTCTCAGGAGCCCCTTGGAATCCTCCAGCAACCCCCAGGAAACACTCTGGCCCACCAGCGAGCTGCCCCAAACCCCTGCCCATCCTACACGCTGTTAGAGCTGCCAGGAACACGGAGCTCCAACCCTGCCCAGCCCTGGAATGCCAGTGCCGAGGGGAGGGCAGAATAACAAGGGGAGGAACACTTCGAAATTCCACGTCGACACTAATCAATCTGACACAAACGAACCTCTGACACAGATTAGCCAGATCAAGGACAGGAACGTTCATGGGGTGAGGAATCGGATTTGCAAATCTTCCACACTGATCTGAACTGACACACCATTTTTAATTTTTTTGCCTTTGTTTCTGCCCTGGTTTCAGCCGAGGCTTTCTGGTTTCGCCATCTTCCCGTGAACCTGCACTCGATAAATGCAGGTGTACTTCGGGTTTCCCCAGTTGCTCTTCACAAAAAATTTGACATAGGAAAAGGCTCTGCGAAGTGGCGCGTTCTGTGAAGAGGGAAAAGGGAACAGAGGCGTTAAGAGCAGCAGTGCAGTCAATGGCTCTGCCCCTGCCAGCCCCGCTCCCGCACAGGAACAAGCTCCCAAAAGTACTGTGGGCCCCTGTGCCCAGCGAGAAAACGTTCACGCTCTTCCTGCTGCGGACTTGCAGGCAAACCTGCTTCGCTCCCTGGCATCTTTCCCCCGCATGTGGACCGTACCTTCAGAGGGAAGGTCTGGATGGGCTCTTTCGCCACGTCATACACGAACGTCCCAAGCAGAGTCCCCTCTTCTCCATCCGCGTCCACTCCCTCGGGGGCAAAGCACAAGGAGAGCAGCTCAGACTCATCCCAGCACTGAGGAGACGTACGTGCTGGACCAGCCCCGTCCCGTTCCCAGCCTCTCCTGGGACTCCAGCACTCGTCTGGCACTGGTTGAGCTGCAGCTCAGTCTCCACCTGAAGTTTTGGTGAAGAGCCCTGAGGTGCTTTGGCCAGAATAAGTCTTGAGAGAGAGGAAATCTCTAGAGCCCTTGAAGTGTTGTGCCATGGCACGGCCGGGCTCAGGAGAGAGTGAGGCACAAACCTCAGAGGACGCACAAAGTCGCTGTCACGGCTTTGCCCCAGGGCCAGATCCCAGGCAGAAGCGCCCGGCAGAGACTTACAAAGACGGCGACGTCTCTGGGGGCGCTGATGACGGACCCAGAGGGAGAGGCTTCCTTGGAGATGTGCTGCACGGTGACGGCGCTCAGATGGACTCGTGCTGGCAACCTGATGACCACCTGGCCCTGACGCCCTTGGAAAGGCCAGCAGTTCCCTGGGGAAACATCCGGCTGCAACGGGAACAGCAGAGAAATGAAGCGTGAGAGACCGCTGGGGCCAACACAACTGCTCCTGGAGCTTGAAGCACAGGCACCGGCGTGTCTGTGGGGTCTGCTGCAGCTCGGAAATGCCCCTGAGCTCAGTCCCCAATTTCCCAAGAAGGCAAGACGCCAGCACTGAGGATTTCTGCTGCCATACCTGCAGAACAGCCTCAGGAGTGTTGACAGGTGGAAACAGCCATAAAACCCTGCAGCTCCACTTCCCTTGGCAGCCGTAGGTCTGGGAAGTTCTCTGCGTGTCGATGGTGGCACCTGGAAGGAAGGGAGGGCAGATGACTGCAAGAGGCCACAGATCAGGAGGACGCGGTGCTCAGACGCAACTTGTGAGGCCGCTGCCAGCTCCTCATTTTTCAGTCCTGTCCTCATTGCTGCTTTGGAGAGCAGTGTTGGGAGCACGGCTGGGCTGCTTGTGTCCATACCAGCGCTCTGCAGTGCCCAGTCAGACATCTCCACGGAGACTTCCGAAGCCGCCTTGGACGCTGCCTGGGTTGAGAAACAGCACGGTCAGCAGTCCGAGCCCGCCAACAAGCCCAAGGAGGCTTTCTCGGCGGTTCTGCCCAGCCAAACCTCCTTCCCCAAATGCACCCTCACCTTCCTCGCGCTGCGGAGCTCCACCCTCAGCCGAGCCACCTCCTGCAGCAGGAGCCGCATCTTTTGGGTTTGTGCCGCCAACAAAGCCCGATAATTGCTGAAGGACCAGGAAAGCAGATCTCATCAGAGAGTGGTCCATCCCCTCTGGGGAGCGCTGGAGCTCAGCAAGGAGCACAGACACGTGTGCTCGCCCGGCTTTGCGAGCGCTCCCCTCCTCACCAGGCTGAGCAAAGCGAAGGCCGGAGGGAAGGACAGGAGCCCCAGCTTTAGGAAAATGGGTAGCACGAGTTGTTGGCTGAGGCTTCTGCACAGACCCAGTTCCAGCTCAGGGGACATCTCTTACCTCCGAGTCTGCCATTCTGCCGCAGACCCACATGTCTGCTCCTGAAAGGGAAGAATTCCCCATTAGAGTCTCCACTACCAGAGCTGCCAGGGCTCCCCAGGGGAGGCTTCCCCAGGAGCCACGGCACAAGCTGCTCCTTCTTTGGGTCACCCTGCACAGAAGCAGAAGAGCCCATGATTTCTCCAGCCGCTGTCCTCAGTGCTCCCTCGCAGGAGTCACCCACCTCCATCCATCCCTTTGCCCGTGTTGTCCACCCTGGCATCGAGGTCACGCAGTAAACGCCAAGAGCCACCAGGAGCAACAAGAGGATGACTCGGAAGAACCTCACGTCCCTCAGGAAGTGCATCGTCTGCATGTCCATCGCAAACCGCTTCTTTGTTGGGGCCATCTTGTGCCTGAAAAAGAGGGAGTCCAGGGGCTGCCAAGGAGCCAAGTCTCGAGCAAACCCCTTCACAGCTGGATTTGTGTTTTTAGGCTGAAAAGCTGCCGTTTGGGAAGCTTGCTGCTGACTGTGCCCAGCAGGAACATGATTTCTGTCCACACTGCTCAACACTACTGGCAGCTCTTCCCCAGAGGAAGAGCTGCAGGAGCACCTTCTGAAAGAGAAGGAAAATAATCCATAAAGAGCAAATGAAGACACTTGTCAGCAGCCTTGGGGTGTGGACCTCGCTCTCTCTCTTTGGCTGAGAAAGCAGGTTTGTTCTCACATGGAATCACAAAATAGTTTGGGTTGAAGGGATCTTCAAAGCTCATTGAGTCCAACCTCCAGCTTGCACTGGCCCTGGACATCCCCTTCCCCCTGTCCACAGCAAAACCTGTACTACGTACACGGTGAAGACGCACACGCTCAGCAGACGTGTCCACAGGGAGACCAGGGCACCTGCCCCATGGCAAGTGAGGCTGAAGAGCATGCCTGGGAAAAAAAAAAAACAAGAACAGAGAAAAGTCAGGCCTGTCTCTTGAGGTCTCCTCTCCAGGAGCTCACGCCCAAGCACTTCACAGCGAGCAGCAGTGGCTGAACTTACATGCAATTTTTGTGGCCTTATTGCACCACTTTGCAGACCCCTGAGTGGCTGAGCCGGGACTTGACTTCCACAATCATGTCACCAGCTCCAACCTCGTGCCGGGGCTCCTGCGGGAGGACAAAAGGAGATGCCGCTTGCCCACCAGCCCCACGCTGTGTGAGCCGAGGCCCTGGCCAGAGCTCGGCCTCGGGAAGCCTCGCAGGGGACGTCTCAGCTGCGGGGACAGAGGCAGCACAGCTGGGCTGCTGCCAGGGGTCCCCCCTCTCCTTTCCCCATCTCCTCAAGCTGGTCCATCCCACACTTGGCAGGATCTGGCAGGATCTCTCACAGGGTCTCTGGCGCAGAAGAGAAGAACGTGCTCCCTCCTGGCCTCCCCACAAGCCCCTGCTGCACCCTGGCTTTCGGCCGGGACAGCGAGCTGGCCGTCCAGCCCAGAGCCCTCCCCACAGACGTGGGGATTCGCAAGCCATGGGGTCTTCTTCATAGAGTCACAGAACCATTTTGCTTGGAAGAGACCCTCACGATCATCGAGTCCAACCGCTACCCCACCCCTGGCACTGCCCCATGTCCCTGAGAACCTCATCTCCATCTGTCCAACCCCTCCAGGGATGGTGACTCCACCACTGCCCTGGGCAGCCGGTTCCAATGCCCGACAGCCCTTTGGGGAAGGAATTGTTCCCAAGATCCAACCTCAACCTCCCCTGGTGCAACTTGAGGCCGTTTTCTCTCGTCCTGGCGCTTGTTCCGGGGGAGCAGAGCCAGAACCCCCCTGGCTCCAAGCTCCTTTCATGCAGTTCAGAGACCAGGTCTCCCCTCAGCTCCTGTTCTCCAGGCTGAACCCCCCAGCTCCCTCAGCCGCTCCCACCCCACTTGTGCTCTGGCCCCTTCCCCAGCTCCATTTCTCTCTCCGGAAGCCTCTGTCATCTTCCCACGTTGCTCCCCGCCCCATGGGCCGTGTCCGGCCATGTCCCAGCTCCCACCCCAACCCGCCGCCCCGGGCAGGAGCAGCCAACTTCTTACCCGCTCATCTGGCAGCAGCTCGGTCCTGCTGCCTCCCCTGCTGGCTCTTGGTCGGCCTTGATCCCCGAGGAGCCTCTGGAGGCCCCTTGGCGTCTTTTCTGGGATGCCTTTCTCCTCGCCATGGCTGGCAAAGGTGGGCTCCCCAGTCGGCGCAGCCCTTGGCCCGTCCAGGCACCAACCGCTCCAGCAGCCCCAGAGCACCCACAGCACCAGCTGCCTGCCCAGGGCAACAGCCACCCGGCAGCTGGGGGCTCCTTCCCCAGGCGGGAAGGCCACGCTGGCCAACTCTGACCTCACAGCGGCGGCTCTGACGTCACACTGGGGCTCCCCAGGGCTGAGCAGGGCGGGGACTCGCTGGGGCGACACGGCTGCCGCCTGCCCGGGCACAAACGCACCCTCGGCAGAGGAGCCAGATGGAAAACGGGGACGTTCCCGGGGGGAGGAACGCGGTTTCCAACAGCCCGCAGGGAAGGAGACGGGACGAGCGCAGGTTCTGAGCTGCAGACGGGCAAACTTGGGCCTCGTCCTGTGGCTTCGAGTGGGGGAGCTGGCGGAGGCATCGACCCCCAGCCAAACCAGCAGCAGTTTGGTGCAGGCTCCAGAAGAGGGAAAGGCCGGAGCTGCAGCCGGGCCCAGAACTCCCGCGGGGAAACCCCCGAGGGTGCAGAACAACACACTGAACTGCTACGAGAAGTGGCTGCACGGAGCCTCGTGCAGACCTTTCCCACCGGCTGCCACTGGGCTACAAAACAGCCACTTTATTCCATCAATAGGACAGCCTGGGGAGCTGCTGGGAGCTCTCTGCTGAGCAAGCTGCCCGTACAGCGATGGTTTTACTGCTCACGGGTCAGTGGATGAGCCCAATTTAAGTTTTACATCAATCCCTTAGCTTAATTAAATGCATCTTAGATAGAACGAATCACCCAGAATGATAAGGTTGTGTGATTTTTAATATCCTCTTGGCTTCGTGGTACTCAGTGAGCTGAATTTGCTGAAATGTGAAGCTGTAAAATTCCGCTCGTATTCACCAGAACGGCTCCAGACTGCACTGACCACCTGTGAGATCAGGTCTGGTTCGCACTTTGCTGGGAAGAACGGAATTGACTGGGGAGAAAATAACGACTTCAGGGCTAAAAGGGAGACATGACAGGGCCTGTTCCGCACTTCTCTGGGAAGAAAAGGATTTATTCAGACTGAGCAGAACCTTCGAGGTGATGGACTAGAAACAATATTGGCAGTTTAACAAAACAAAGGCCCATCCGAGATCAGTGAAAGATCCCACAAGCAGCAAGAAGAGCCCAGACTTAAATATCGCTGTTGGACAGACTCATGGTGTGAATGGGCTGGGAAGATCTAAAAATCGCCGGTTTGTGTGCTTTAGCAACAGCCAGAACAAGCAGAGCTGTCAGGAGGGCCGCTCCAGAAACGGGAAACTCCCAGGGAAGCTCCGCAGGGCAGAGGAAGCGTCTGAGAGTTGGACGCAAGGATGGAAAGAAAGACGAATCCAGAGATAGGGCTGGTTATAGGGAAGCCAGAGCTCTCATCTAGTTGAGACTCGCGTGGAAGGACGAGCTGTCGCGGCTTCAGGAGCAGCTCCGGAAATGAAGAGAAGCTGCAGCAGCACCAGGCCTTTGTGTCCCTCTGGCCGCCGTTTGGAGCCCTGAGGTGATTCTGGTGCCCCTGGGGCAATGTGGGGCAGTTTCTGGCAGTTGTGGGGTGATGTGTGACAACATGTGAACGGGGAGGGGACGTGGAGCTCAGCATCTGGGGCTGCCCCTCCCCCCGTCCCCTTTTATAATGTTGATTTATTGAAATGAAAGCAACTTTAGGAAAAAGAAAAAGCCCCAATTTGGGGGCAAGAGGGGAGGGAACCCCCCGCTGTGGGGCCAGGACCAACCTGGGGGTCACTGGCCCCAACTGAAGGGTGCAGGGGTCCAGGTGTGATCACCCCACCCCCCAGTTTTCAGGTGAAACCAGATGTTTCCAGAGTTCCTTTCCACACACAACTTTATTGCCGTGACCCAACACCCTTCCCAGGCACCTGGGTCCCCTGATATGTGGGACCCGGACTCCTGGGTCCCTCCAATATGTGGGTCCTGGACCCCTGAGTCCCCCCAGATGTGGGTCCGGGACTTCTGGGTCCCTCCAATTGTTGGTCCGGGCAGGGAGGGGATTGTCCCGCTCTGCTCTGCGCTGGGGCGGCCTCACCTGGAGCATTCACTGTGTGCAGGGCTGGGGACACAGGAGAAAAGGAGGTAAAGCTGCTGGAGAGTGTCCAGAAGAGGCTACGAAGTTGGGGAAGGGTTTGGAGGGGAAGATGTATCAGGAGCAGCTGAAGTCGCTGGGTTTGTTCAGCTGGAGCAGAGGAGACTGAGGGCAGAGCTCGTGGGGCTGCAGCTTCAGCAGGGGAGCAGGAGGGGCAGGGCTGAGCTCTTCTCTCTGTGACAGTGACAGAACCCAGGGAACGGCAGGAAGACGTGGCAGGAAGGGTCAGCTGGACATGAGGAAAAGGTTCTTCACCCAGAGGTGCTGGACACTGAACAGGCTCCCCAGGGAGGGGTCACAGCCCAACCTGACAATGTTCAAGAAGAGACTGGACAAAGCCCTCAGACACACGGGGTGACCCGCGGGGTGTCCTGTGCAGGGACAGGAGTTGGGCTCCGTGATCCTGTGGGTCCTTCCAAATCAGAACATTCTATGATTTTATGATTCTGATCTTGGTCTTCACCACCATTGGTCGGTACGGCTGTCAGTCTCCTCCCCTGAGCTGATCCTGCAGCTGATTGGCTGCCTGGGCCATGAGTCTGCCTGGTTTGGGGCCCACCCTCCCCTGAGGTGATGCTCTCTCTGATTGGCTGCCTGTAGGGTCGGTCCCCCCAATAGTGCCCGCCCTTCCCCCCCCACCCCCCCACCCTGAGGCACTGTTTCCTCTGATTGGCTGTCTGGGATTTCCCCCTGGCTCCTCCCATCAAATGATTGGTCAGACTGCTTGTCAATCATCCATGAGCACCACACTGCCGGAAGGAGAACAGCAACATTGGCAGTGACTCCAGCTGGGAAGAGATGATTTGAGGGCAGGTTGGCAGCAGACCCTGAGGCTGTGCCAGGGGTGGCCACATCTGTGTCATTCCAGCAGGATTTTGGAAAGTCCTTTCCCAGCTGTGAGCGCCAGGCCAAGGGCACGGGGTAGAAAAAGCCCCAAACTCCAAGGGCCCAAGCCCAAAACTGGCCTCTGTCCCCAAATTAATAAAACTTCTAAACAGACTCTCCCTATACCTGAATTATCTTCATTTTTAGAAACAAACAAATGAACAAACAAACAAACAAATGTGTCCTTCTGGATGAGGATGGAGCAGGTTCAGGATCAGTACCGGGGTGCTGCAGGAGCAGGTGTCTCCAGCACGGACAGGCTGGACGGACCTGTCGACCTCAGCACCCCTGGCCCCACCATGGCCCAGTTCAGCAGCCCTGGGCCCGAGGGCTCAGCCCAGGGACAGCCCCACAACCAGGGTCAGAGCGGTTCCTGCTGCTGCCCCGAGGGTCACCAGCCCCAGTCAGCCCTGGGCCAGAGTGCAGGTGTCTGAGCTGGGCTGAGGTGGAAGGGGCTGGAAAACAGCTCATCGGGAGGAGGCGATGGAAGAAGGTGCCGTGTGTGTGGCACCGGGGATGAACTGACACCCTCAGGTTGGTGTCTGGATCAGTGCTGGGCTTGCACATGGACTAAGCCCCAGCTCAGAGCACGAAGTGCTGTTCCCAGCCCTGGGTGCCAAGCGCTGCTCCTGCTCTCTCCTCCCTGGTGTGACCCGAGCGCGCGACTGCCCTGCCTGCTCCTGCCTTGGGGTTGGGGAACTCGGGGTCAAAAGGAAAGACAGACTCGTGTGGTTATGGGATATCTTAAGTGTCCTGGGATTGCTTTGCTAATCACTCTGTAACGTCTCCTGAGCTATTAATTCGATTATAGGCACAGAGAGGCAAATGAGCCATGAACTAACTTTCCAGTTAAGGTTTCCTTCTTACAAAAACACACACTTCAATTTTCTCATGGGCAACAGACTGAAAGATGGACGCTGAAGCAGCATCTGCCTCTTGTGTAAACAGGTAACAACAGATGGTTCCATTCATCCTTAGTTGCTTCCTGCACAGGAAACCTCTCCCTTAATTTAATCTTTGGTGTACAGGCAGGGCCTTTCTGATGTTCCTGCGTAGGCAGCAAGTCTGTGGCTGTCAGGCTTTCTGCAGATTTGTGACTGAGTTTTCCTGTTTCTTTTAATAAGGACAATCTTTCTGTGTACTCCTGAAGTCTCCCATAAGCTGGTGGTTCGAGAGAAGGACGGGGAGCTGCAGTTAGCTCAGGGAGGACCAGTCAGCATCACAGGCAAAGCAGACTGGAACTCGACTTGGTGAACATTAATGGAATTTATTGACAGATGAAACTGGAACTTCTCCCCCGTCTTTGGGTGGATCACCGTGCACCCTGAACCGATACAGGCAGGTGTGGTCCGGGTGGCCCCAGTTGCTCAGCACTTGCAGTCGGATGTAATTCACGACCCCAGGGAGCTCGTTCTGAAATGACAAGAAGAAATGAGTCGCCTTTTCCCCTCTGGCACGTGGCCACTGACAGAAGTGCCGCAGCGACGACCTCGTTCAACAGCTTCCTTCCTGCTGCCCCGCGAGGGCTTTGGACCTGTCGTGGTCGAGACATTCTTATCTTGCTCTACGTCATTGGGCCATAAGAACAGTAAAGGAAGAAGCAGCGACCAGATGCCTCAGCAAATGCACTGGAAAGTTCTCGCCTGCTTTGGGGCACAGGTTCCACAGTCAGAAGACCCAATGGTGGTGTCAGGAAAATGTCTCGTTGCCTTCTCTAGAAAGCCAGGGAAACAGAATGGCCTCCCTGTCACTACTCACTGCCAGCACCAACAGAATCCTCAGGAAGCCCAGTATTTCTGGTCTTTAACTGGCAGACCAGCAGTCGTGCATCCTACGGAATGTGGCCTCTTGTGTGCACTTGGGCTCCAGACAGTCAAGCTGATTCCAGCTTCAACTGTGGCGCTTCTAAGTGCTGAAGTTTAAACCCAAAATGAAAGAGAAGAAGAGCGGCAGTCCAGCCATCTGCCACCAGGAAGTTAAAGCAGAAGAAAGGGCAGCGTGGCACACGCTCAAGGACAGGGCTGCCTGTAGCCCTTTGGCAGGGAAGCCTCTCCCCATCCAGCCGCATTTCTCCTCCTCTCCTACAGTTCTCCTCCCTCTTTGTCCCCATACCTTCAGCTGGAAGGTCTGACTGGGATTCAGCGGTGCCAGGAAAGTGAACTGTCCCAGGAACGTTCCCTGCTCGTCATGTTCTTCCTTAAAGCCCTAGAGAAAGACAGGGGTGGAGAAAACAAGAGCGTCTGGTATCACTATGGGGAGAATGAACTTCAGTTGGTGAAGTGCGGGGTTATTTCAACTATGTAGTCCAAGGACAATGAGCACAAGACGAGAAGCTGCAGGTGGGCAGCACGCCACACTTGCCTACTCAACGAGTCCAGGCTGCCAGTCAGAAAAGGAGCAGACGCTCCCAGTGAGAGCGAGGAAACCTGAGGATCACAAATGTCACTGGGATTGGAAGCAAAGAAGGTCTAGGACCATGCACTGTGTCAGCTCCTTTTCCCTGTGGCTCCTGGAGTAGCATCTTGCCCCGGAAGCTTTTTTTTTTGAGTGGTACATAGAATAAAAGGGGAATATAATGGGAAGGAAGCAACTCCAAGGAGCCTGTTTCTTCTGAGAGCCAGGAGGAAGCTTCAGGCCACTGGACTCTTTGACCCATCTTCACCCACTGCTTAGAAATGTTGTGCAAGCCCCTGCCCCCAGTCTCGAGAAGTCACTTACATAGACAGCAAAGTCCTTGGGAGCTGAGGAGAGACTTTCTCCATGGAACGCTGTCCCTGAGACATGGTCCATGGTGACTGCCCTGGGAATGACTGGCACAGACAACTTGATGAAGACGTGTCCCTGACTTCCTGGGAAGGGCCAGCAGTTTCCAGGATGATTTTCTGGCTGAAAGGACAAGAAGAAACTACATTGACATGGAGAAAGTTGTCGTGGCTCACGCTCCTCTGAGCAGCATATGTGGTTCATTCTCCAGACCTTTGTTTTACTGCTTCTTGGTGCTCCTACCTCCAGAATAAGCTCAGGGGACCTCATGTAATCCATCACCGGCAGGGAATACAAGAAGACCTTTGCTTTGGCAGTCTGGAGGGTTGGAGAAGTCCTGGAACGAATGATGGCAGCCCCTGGAAATTAAAACATGAGCAAGATCATCAGGCAGTGTCAGAGCAATATTACACTGTTGACTTGGAAAAAGCTCCTCAGTTGTCATCCATGTCCTACAGTGGGTTCCCCTCTTTCTCACTGGCACGACCCCTCTGCATCACACAGCAGGGAGTCATCAAACTGTCGTATGGGGCCGTGGAAAAAGACAAGAACGTGAGCCAGGCTTTCTGTGCTTCCCATGGGGTCTGGCTCATTACAGCCTCTGTCAGTGGGGGCACTTTTAGGGCATGAGGTGACCCGTGACTTCTCGCCCCTTCTCTCCTACCCCTGGGCACGTTCCAATGCCCATCTTGTCAATCTGGGCAAGAAGTGCTTTAAAACTGGTTTGTATGTACAATGTCACGGCACCTGCTGATTTGAGGGCGTAATCGGGCATTGGGACCCAGATTTCCTCCAGCTTCTCCAGGGCTTGATTGATGATCTCCTGAACAGCCTGGGAAGGAACACAAAGGAGAGCGGCTGTTGGAAGGAAAAGGAATGGGGCAAGCAGCTCCCCTGCAAGGCCAGCCAAGGTGAACAGGGACAGGGCCCATCTCAGATGGAAGGAACACCCAAATTGCCTGGAAGCCTCCCAGGTTTGCTCTGCTCTGATTGACGGGGATCAGAATGGGGGGCTGCTCACTCCAGTGCTCTGAATGCTGGAGCTGTGGGAAAGGTCTTTTCCTGTGGAGAGGCCCCAGGCCAGGCAGCACGGACAGACAAGCCTTCTGGGCATGAGATAGGACTGGCTTAACTCTGGACCTCTGAGACCATTCTTTCTTTCCAGTCCTCCCTTGAGGAGGACCCAAGATGTGGATGCAGAGGAAGGTACGACTCAGACAGCTGTCATTCCCATCACGCTCTGCCCCATAAGGAAGTGTGGAGCAACAGGAAAAGGAAACGTGGCCATGACAGCACTTGTTCCAGCAGCACCAGCCTGTTGGCTGTGACAGGGAATGGAGTAGGATACGTGCCGGAGGGAGGATAAAACCCCGGAGGAGATCCTTCTGCCTTGTGCCCTTACCCGTCCGGTAAAGCCTGGGAGCCTTCCCTGCTTCATGCCTTCCTGGAGAGCCCGCTCAGCCACATCCTTTGTGCTCCAGTGCAGATGATAAAGCTGTTCCCGGAGCTTAGTTTCGCTCAGGTCTCCTAATTCCGCTGCAGTGGTCCAGAGTGTTAAGGCGCCAAGTTGTCTGACATGGTAAACACCTGTGGGACACACACCAGAGCTTAGAACTTGGTCTAAGGCTGGGTTATGCCTCGGGCTGCCCACGCCCCTGTCTGTGTCTGTTCCAAGTGCCATAGTTGTCTTTCGTCTTGTTGTCTTTGACAATGGCCATGATGGCGTACGGGCTCCCCAAGAGTTCCCTGCCCTGGACTGTGCTCCTTGTCCTGCAGAAGATTCTCACCCCCTGGGGCAGGAGAGCTCAGCCACGGCCTCTCCCTCGGCTGAAGAGAACTGGCTCAGCCCTCCTGGGGAAGGCAAGTCACCCCTTCCTCACCCCCACACCCGTCCCGCTGGAGCAGGGACTGGCACAGCTCTGTCGGGGACTTTCTGCTCTTAGCTGAGTTCCTCTGGTCACAGCGGGGGAAGTGGAACACGACAGGATGGAGCCCCGAGTACCTCCTAAAGCACCATCCTCAGGTCAGAGCTCTGCAGAGACTCACCGAGAGAGAACAGGCCGAGAAGCAGCACGAGGATTGTTGCCTTCACTGTCTTCATCATCCTACAGAGCAGCAAGGAGGAAAAGGCTGGTGAAGCTGGCGGTTCCCGTGCAGATCAGCAGCAGACTGGACAGCAGCAGCAGGGGCTGCAGCCCTTGAGCCTGGCGTTCCTGGCATGTGCGTTGGCTTGGTCCTGCACCAGCTCGAGTCACTGCTGGGGTTGTCAGCAGCTGCACCAGTGGGGGATTTGTCATGGCAGCTATTGTTTTGTTAGGGACAAAGGGCTCAAGATTGACTCCGGACTAAGAGCAGGAGTTGCAGCAAGAGCTGTGGCCACACTTCCCCTCTGTGGGGGGGACAGGTATTCTTTGGAAATGGAAGGCACATGACGAGCGCTGTTTCTCCTGCCCACCACCCGATCGGCACTTGTGCTGATCCTGTTCTCCACCCTCTCAAGAGAAGGTTCAGCCTGTGCCCCTACGGCAGGCTGTATCGGGGCCACTGCTTGGGACTCCCTCCATGCGATCCAAAATAGACCTGTCCCTCATTCTGCAGAGATCAAAGGCTTTCTGGGCCTTGCCCCTGTGGTCATGAAGACACTGAAAGGCGGCTGCTGCCTTCCACCAGCTCCAGACCGAGCTCTCAGGCTGCCCTCATGTTCCTCTCCTGTCCACCCTCCACCCACCCCAGCTGATGAGGTTGAAAACACACCTAGGCAAAGGGGAGGAGGATTTTTCAAACATACCTGTTCAGACTTTGAACCTTCTCTGGCTGTCTCTTGGTACCTGCTGAGATGCAGGTAACAAGCATCTTCCTTGCTCAGCAGCGAGCCAAAAACTCTGCGATCTTTGTTCCCTCAAGATCGAGAGTGACAAAGGCGCAGGGAGACCCCTGCTTTTATACCCTGCTGTGCCGACCTCAGCGCTGATGCTGCTTTGTGACATCAACGGCAGTGGGTGATGTCACAATGGAAGAGGCTGTGCCACCTTTGGAGGTGAAGTCAAACCTGACAGGAGCGGGTTTTGCAGTCCTCTCTGCAAGGGAAGAAATCCTTCACCATAGAAAGATGGGAAAGGTACAGGAACATGTTACTCTCAGAAAACAGACTCTGTCAACCACTCTTCCTCTTGCTTACTAAAGTTCAGATGGTGTGAGAAAAAAAAAAAAAACACAAAAAAGCAAGATGCTTGTTCTTATTTTATGGAACCCATTATATCAGCCACTCAACATTAAGTCCAACTCCAGTCTGAACCTCAGAATAAGAAATGCCATCTTAAAATTTCCAGGAAATGGAAGGGCTTTGAAGTGGCGCGACCAGAAAACATTCATGAAAGCACCGCCATGCAAGTCCACACCCCTGATCACAGACCACCTGCCCCAGTACCTAAGGCAATGATGTTCTCAGCTGATTCACAGCCACTGACAGCTGGAAAACAGCACAAGGTCTCTTGTTGTTTAGCGCTGAGCACATAGGTTGACACTGGAGCTGGTAAGACAAACATCCACAGTCAGTCTGGTTTCATTGGAGGACATCAGGACAAGTTCAGTTCACATTCACAAGGAATCACAGCAGGTCCCACCCGTCCCTGCAGACCCTGACACGGCTCCTGTGCAGGGTCCGGAGGAGCAGTGAGCGCGGAACAAGAAACCTTCCTTCAAAAGAAGGCCCCCAGCCGGCTCTTTCCCCAAGCTGCACAGAGCAGCAGCTGAGAACAACCTCTGCCACAACTACACCCGGCTCTGCCGTCTGCAGGAGGAGACCAGCTCCTAAATGATCCCCAGCCCTACAGACACAGATCTTCCCCAGGGCAGTGCTCAGCAAATACCAGAGCACAGCGACACCTGGTCATTCAGTTGAAGCTGCTGGGGAGAAGGACAGGGGACTAGAAAGAGACAAATCAGACAAGAGAGAAGACAGAGGAGCCGAGAGAGAAGGAAACACATGGGGAAAAGGCTGGAGAGATGGAGAGATCAAGACAAACAGGGACGAGGAGCCGTGACAAGACAGGGAGGAAGAAAGAAGAGGATCGAGGAACAGGACAGAGGAAAGGGGGATGGAGAGGAGAGGAAGGAAGATTGGGTAGAGGAAGACAGGGACAAGGAGTGGTATGTACAGATGGAGAAAAGGAAGGTCAGAGAGCAGAACAAAGCGACTGAGAAATAAAGCGAAGGTAAGATGGGGATGGAGAGACTGACAAAGGGATAAAACCCACAGTGAGCTGGAGGAAGAGAAAAGGAGGGTTGAGGAGCAGGAAAGAGGTAGAGAGGAGAAATAGAAGGCAGAGCCAGCTGGACAGGGGTCCATTGCCAGAGGAAATGGGACAGGTAGCGGGGAAGAACAAAGACAGAAAAGATGGGGACAGACAGCAGGACAAAGGGACAGCGTGAGGGATTAACGGCACGGACTCTCAGTGCGGGTGAACCAAGAGACACCTACATTTATAGTTAGTAGCTGTTGTACACGCATTGAACTTTCTGCTGTAATTGGCTTACGGCAGCTGTCCACGCGCTCAAAGTTATCTTGTGATCGGTCTGCTTGATCTTTCACACGCTCCGGCAGTTTGGCTGACACATCGTAAATGTCTTTTCTGGTAGAAAATCATTGTGGTTTGTCATTCTATTTGGGTCAAGGTCGTTCCAGTAAGTCAAGATGAGTGTCTGTAAGATACTCCACAAGAGTGAGAGGATAAAAGGTGCAGGGAAGAGGATCGAGGTGGAGAAAGAAGCAGCAGATAGAGAAGGATGAAGGGAAGGGAAGGGAAGGGAAGGGAAGGGAAGGGAAGGGAAGGGAAGGGAAGGGAAGGGAAGGGAAGGGAAGGGAAGGGAAGGGAAGGGAAGGGAAGGGAAGTGCTGGGCCGGGGGCAGCTCAGCCTTGGGGCAGCTCCACGGGCGCCACGGCAAAGCTCAGCCTGGCCGCCCGCAGAGCCGCCGCCTCCTCAGCCTGGGCTGCGCCGCCATTGGGCGGGAGGGCTGTCAGTCTCCTCCCCTGAGGTGATCCTGGATCTGAGTGGCTGCCTTAGTGGTCACTCCCCCCACAGTGCCCGCCCCACCCTGTGGTAATGTTTCCTGTGATTGGCCGGCTGGGATTTCTCGTTTCCCCCCTTACCAAGTGATGGGTCAGACCACTTGTCAATCATCCATGTGCTGCACTCTCACCAGCCGTGATTGGTGCAGCCAGCACAGCCCGCCCCTGAACGCTGCCCAGATTGGTCAGCTCTCGCCACCTTTCCTGCAGGCCTCAAAGCCTGATTGGCTGGTTACATATCAATCACATGACTTGCCCCGCCTTCTCAAATGTGATTGGCTGTCCTGGGTCCACTGACTCCCCATAGACTCCTGGTTGGTTGTTGCCAGGCAACGAGCTCCACCTGAAACTGAAACTGTGGGCCCTGGTCAGAGGCCGTGGGTGATAAAAGACACATTGGGACCCTGAACATGAGGATCTGGGCCCCAAGAAGGAGGCTCTGGGCACTCAAAAGGACGGGCAGGTGCTACAGATGGCGCTTTGGGCCCTGAACACGAGGGGACCCTCTTGGTTCCCACCCGAGCTGGGTTTGGTGCCCGTGACCCCACGGAACAGACACCTGTGCTGTCCGGAGTGGCCACGGGACAGACAGAGCCCAAAGCCACGGACTCCATGAGCTCAACGGGGAGTTGTGACATTTATGGACGTTTCACAGGGCGGCCCATGGGCTGAGGGCAACTGTGTGTGTGACATCAAAGGGTGGGCAGGGGAGCAGTGGTTGGTGAGGACGTATTGGATCGTGTGGGACCTGAGCCTGACGCCCATGGGGTGGAAAAAGGACTGGAGAAAGGACCGTCGTGTTGAAGCCCAGCCGGTAACTGAGCCCCACGCAGCCACTCACTCACTCCCCGCAGCGGGATGGGGGAGAGGATCGGCAGGGTAAAAGTGAGAAAATTCATGCATTGAGATAGAAACACTTTAATAACTGGAATTTTTAAAAAATAGATGAAAATGTAAGAAAAATTAAATTAAAATATGCAATAATAAAAATTATACCTAAAATAATGAAAAAGAAAATATCAAAGAGAAAGGATCATAGAATCATAGAATGTCCAGAATTGGAAGGTACCAACAGGATCATTGAGTCCAATTCCTGTCCATGCACAGGACAACCCCACAGCCCTGGGTTGCCCCAAGGGGCCAAACTGCTGAAGCAGGGTAGGGAGAGGGGTTGGAGGTGATGGGGGTTGAGCACGGCAATGAGAGCTTTGGGGATGAGGTGTTCAATTTAGGGATTAGGGATTAGAGCTCACTGTTCAGGGTTAGGATTTAGGCATCTGGTAATCTGCCTAGGTGCGTGGTTAGTGTTAAGGGTATGGGCTAGCTTTGTGAGGTACATTGTTTTTTTAGGGTTGTGGTGAGGGCTAAGGTTAAGGCTGGTATCTTAAGGCTAGGGATACAGGGTAGGGATTAAAGTGAGTAAAAGGGTAAGACTAAGAATAAGGGGTTATGGGCTTGGGATTTGGCTTAGAGGTAAATTTTGAGGTTTGGGTTTAAAGTAGTGCATTACTGTCAGGGGGGGGACTAGCATTTAGGGCTAAGGTTAGAGTTTAAGATTACTGCTTAGAACACAGGTAGGGGCCTAACATGAATGTTTTCACAGTCAATGTCACGGCAGCATCACCATTACCTGAAACCCTCCAAATCTTTCGTCTCTGTTGGCCAAGCCATTCTTTCCTCCCCCAAATCTCCAATCTCTCTTGTCCCAGTTCCCCTTGACCTTCCCAAATCTGTCATCATCTTGGGAGCAGCTTTCTGATGGCCTTCATGGCCTCTGAGTATTTGCCTTCCCGCTGCTGGTCAGCCAGTTCCTGTGACAGAAGTGACCTCACAGCAGCATCCAACGGGACACAATGGGCTGCTGTGCTGCTGAGGTCCCTGCTCAGCCCAGCCAGCAGCCCTGCACCACCCCTAAGGTCCCCTACCTCAGCTCACGCCTACCAGCTTGTGCTCCAGAACAGCTCCCATAGGTCCTGGGAGACTTTTCCCAGTCCCACATGGTGCTTCAGCTGCCCCAGGGTATGTTGGAGGCAGTGGCCACCTCTGTGCAAACAACTGAATCAACCCCTGAACGGAGACTTCAGGGAATAGTTGAGCCCTCTGCAGAAAAGACTTCTATGTAATAGCTGAAAAAGTCTTCCTTTCCACAACTGCTAGTATTTTTAAACTAATTTCTGTGAAACTCTTCATAGTCAGTTAGTTTGTTTTGACAGTACCATGGGCAAGTGTCAGCAAGCTAATTAAACACTGTATCTCTGTGTGAATGTTTTTATGCAGCCATTTCCCAAAATACATTGCCTACCAATGGTTTGAGTTGAGAAACACTGTTCAGAGGATCTTCTTAATTTGCATTGGCACATTTTGTATCTCTAATTCTTTTCCTCTGTCTCTTTTACTTCCTTGCCTATTCTTTGAAGAGCTCTCTGAGGAAAAGATTAATTGAATTATGGAATACCATAGATTGGGAGAGACTCCTGTGCAAGGATCTTTGCAAGAGTGTCTTCAACTGGATCAAGTGAGGCTCCCCATACAACAGTTCTGCTGAGTTCTTATAATTGGCCAGCCTGTTGTCCTGCACATCCTCTCTGGCATGTGCAAGCAACTTAAGTAATTACTGTTACTCAATTTTATTCAGTTTTGCATGAGAAACTGCTACAGGGATCTCTGAAACAGTCAGGTTCTTCACCCAGGATGTTAATAACTACCTGTATGCACAGGAAACAGGCCCAGGCACAGCAGGATCTGCCCGTCTCCAGCACTGTCTGGAATCCCACCTGGAGAAATCCCACACAAGTCAGGCCAACATTTCATTTGAAGGTGACTAATTTTTGCTTATTTTGGAGGTGGTTGATATTGAAGGAGGTTGACTGAACTCGATCACTTGGTTTCAAGTTGATCCATTGTCTCAGACCAGTTTCTGCTGCTGTCTCTGTGGACGATGAGATGGGAAAGTCCTTGGACCACCCAGGTGACTAATGACTGAAGAGCTCTGCTTGCACACCCACACAACTTTGTTTCACCGCCTCAAACCCACCATCTCCTCCTCTCCCTCTTCTCCCCTTGCATTTTGAATTATTCTGGTTTTGGAGCCGTCTGCTCTGCTCCTTTCTATGTCTGAAAACAAACGGAAAGATGAAGGGATAAACACCAGTCTTTATTGTATATGTGGGATTTTTTTGTCTTTCTTTCTCCTACATGTGTAGTTTGATTTAAAAAACAAAATAAGTTTAGGAATCGGAGATTTGAGACTTGAATAGTGAGTTTCACCTGCTTCACAACAGGTGCCTGTGAGAATTTGTTTTCCCAAGGCTCCCTGTATAATCAATGGAGAGAGGAGAAAACTCTCAAGGCTGGGTCCTCCCAACCTATAGCTGGCACACAAAATAAAAGTTACAAATCTCTTCCAGTCACTATTCTCCTGGTCTGCGTTTAGGTCAGCATATTTGATAGTAATAGCAATGAGCAACTGTTTGGAAGTAACTGCATTTCAGTGCAGATGGATGTCAGATGAGACCGGGTGGAACCATAACAAATTTCAGTCATTATTTAGAGTACTAAAGAAGATGAGTTATATTTGGTCCCTATTCTGCCCTCCCCTCCCCTTTCCTGAAGAAACAGAGAGCACAAAGCTGTGGAAGAAAGCACGGGATTACGAAAGAGATGCTTGATACTGCTTATTCTGAAATCAGTAGATACTCAGGGATTCCTAGTCCAAAAAGGCAAGTACTGAAAAATAGAAAGAAAAGCTTTCAGCATACATTAGATTTGATTTGATTTGATTTGATTTGATTTGATTTGATTTGATTTGATTTGATTTGACTTGATGTAATAGTTTGGCATTTGTGCAATAGAAGAGATGACTTAGGCACATAGGTGTGACAGATGTTTGGAAAAGACCTGTGTGCATTTGGAATTTGCCAGGAATGGGATAAAATAGCTAACAGACTTTAAAATTCTCTGTTTTGAAGGAAAAATTCTTTCTGAGTGTTTGAAAAATATAGAAAGAAGACAACAAATTCTCAGAACTCCAAATGAAATTTGATGCAGAAATATCAGGGTATGAGAAGTGCTTGAAGTCCTCTATCTGTGTACTATAGGAAGACTGCAAGAAAGGAAAGAAGCAGAGAGTTTTGGGGAGCCCTTCACCCAGACTGTGGAATTATCACACTTGTTTTTTGCCATGTTCCTGTCTCGGCATGATGAACCGAAATTCAACATGGGACCAGAAAATGAAACTGCAGTTACTGAGTTCATCCTAGAGGGTTTCTCAGGGCTCGATCAAAGACTGCAGCTTGTACTCTCTCTGGTCCTTCTGCTCATATACCTGACAACGGTGATGGGGAACGCCACCATCATTTTCCTCGCGTATGCGGATCGCCGCCTTCAAACCCCCATGTACTTTTTCATTGGCAATCTGGCCTTCCTGGAAATCTGGTTTACATCCTCCACAAGCATCAAGTTGGTTGTGATCCTGGCTTCTGGGAGGAGAACAATCTCACTAAGAAGCTGCTTTGCCCAATCCTATTTCTATTTTGCCCTGGGCTGTACAGAGTTTGTTCTACTTGTTGTCATGTCCTTTGACCGCTGTGTTACCATCTGCCAACCTTTGCGTTATGCTGCCATCATGAAGCCTCAGCTCTGCATCCACCTGGTTGTTGCTGCTTGGGTCACAGGCTTCACACTCTTGAGTTACCGCCTGGTCATCCTCTCCCAGCTGACTTTCTGTGGCTCAAATGAGATCCACCACTTTTTCTGTGACAACTCCCCCTTATTCGAACTGTCCTGCTCTGACACCAGCCTGCTTTGGAAAATAGACTCTGTTTTCATATCATTTGTCATTCTGGGTTCCTTATGTTTAACTCTGACATTTTACATGTGCATCCTTTTCTGTATTCTACATCTTCCAGCAGCATCTGGGAGGAAAAAAGCTTTTTCTACGTGTTCTTCCCATCTCACCACCTTGGCAATTGCATATGGGAGCTGTATTGTTCTCTATGCATGTCCTTCAGAATATATTTCCTTGGAGACTAACAGCATTGTAGCGTTGCTGAACACCATCCTGTACCCATTCTTAAATCCATTCATCTACAGTCTTAGAAACAAGGCTGTGATACTGGCCCTGAATGAAGCCATTGCCCGTACAAGAGCACAGCTTTTCCCCTAATCATGAGGCAATTCTGGCCAGCAATTCCAGTGATCTGCTATCATATGTTAAACAATACCAATGCATAGGTATGTAACCTCCAGACAGAGATACCTCAGGAGATTGATAGAATCACAGAACCCTTTCAGTTGGAAGAGACCCTCAGGATCATCGAGTCCAACCATAACCCAATTCTAGCACTAAGCCATGTCCCTAAGAACCTTGTCTAAACACCTTTTAAACACCTTCAGGGATGGTGACTCCCCCACTGCCCTGGGCAGCCTGTTCCAATGCCCAACAACCCTTTCCAGGAAGAATTTTTTCCTAATATCCACTCTAAACCTCCCCTGGTGCAACTTGAGGCCGTTTCCTCTTGTCCTATCTCGTTGCATTGTGTTAAGTGATAAAAAGCTCCTCTGCACACACAAAGAAGGCACAAACAATGGCAGGAGGAGTAAGTCAGTTAATACCCTGCCCCGGCTGCTCCCAGTGCCATCACTGGGGAGCCACCAGCTCATCAGGAGCCCATCTCCAAAACCAAGAAGAGCACAGAGGCTCATTGGCAAGTGGGAACCCAAATTACAGGCTCTGGGGAATGAACATCTTGTCCCAAGGCTACCCTGGGAGAGCCCTCAGCCTCATTGTCCAGGTGTGAAGCCCATCAAGAGGAGCCACTGAGAGCAGCTCTCTGGATCACCATTTAGACTAACGGGATTGTTGCCTAGGGGTGCAGGACACATGGTGGGATGCAGGGGAAGAGCATCTTTGGATTACACAGGACTTACCATGGGAAGTTAGGGGAAGGACCCCAACCAGTGCCGTCTGTCCTGTCTTCTCATTAAACTTAATTTCTAAGTCTTTGCTATGTGAGCGAATCTCTTCTCTGCGTGAACGTGTGAGCGTGGGGGTGTGAGTGTAGCAACTGGAGCAGGACCAGGGGGTCAGACAGCCTGTATGTCATTGGTGCCAGCAACTGAGAGACCAGAGTGACTGGACATAAGTGTGCGCGCATGTGTGTGACTGGGGTTGTCTGTACCAGTACCTGGAATGGGGCTGCGGCCCTGGGGGCTCATGTGTCCTGGTGTCTGCGACTGGCAAGGCCGGTGTCCTGGAGAGGCTACTGAGCAGACTGAGTGTTTGAGCCCCGCTGCTGGAAGAATCTACCCTGAAGAGGTATATACATAAAATAGACTGGGCTAGAATAGAAGAGTTCAGTTGGAAGGGACCTACAACGATCATCTAGTTCAAATACCTGACACATTCAGGGCTGACCAAAAAATAAATCATGTTATCAAGGGCATTGTCCAAAGGCCTCTTAAACACTGACAGGCTTGGGGCATTGACCACCTCTCAAGGAAGCCTGTTCCAGTGTTTGACCCGCCTTGATAAAGAGATGTTTCCTAATATCCAGTCTAAACCTCCCCTGGCCAAGCTTTGAACCATTCCCGTGTGTCCTATCGCTGGACACCAGGGAGAAGATCTCAGCACCTCCCTGTCCATGTCCCCTCCTCAGGAAGCTGTAGAGAGCAACGAGGTCGCCCCTCAGCCTCCTTTTCTCCAAACTAGAGAAGCCCAAAGTCCTCAGCAGCTCCTCAGAGGACAATCCTTCCAACCCTTTCACCAGGTTTGTTGCTCTCCTCTGGATGAATTCAAGGACCTTCACATCCTTGTTGTAATAACATGTGGGGCCCAGAACTGCACACAGCACTCAGGGTGAGGCCGCACCAACGCTGAATACAGCAGCATAGTCACCTCTTTTAACCACATGGCCATGCTGTGTTTGATGCACCCCAGGATGCAGTTTACCGTCTTGGCTGCTGGGGGACAGTGTTGGCTCCTATTGACCCTGTGGCCAACCATCACACCAGATCCCTTTTTGCAGGGCTGCTCTCCAGCCACTCTCTCCCAATCTACACTTGCACTCCGTGTTACTCTATCCCAGGTAGAACAATCCAGCACTTGGACTTGTTCAATTTCATGCCGAGTGCTGGGTCCTGCAGTTGGCTCACAATAACTCCATGCAACACTACAGGCTCAGGGAAGAGCGGCAGGTAATCTGCCAAACAGAAAAGGATCAGGGGATTTTGATGGACAGTGACTGAACATGAGCCAGCATGTGCCCAGGCGGCCAAGAAGGCCAGCAGCATCCTGGCATGCATCAAGAATAGCATGGCCAGCAGGACCAGGCAAGTGATCATCCCTCTGTTCTTGGCACTGGTGAGGCCGCACCTTGAATGCTATGTTCAGTTTTGGGCCCCTCCCTACAAGAAAGACCTTGAGGTGCTGGAGTGAGTTCAGAGAAGGGCAACAAGGCTGGTGAGGGGTCTGGAGAGCAAGTCGGATGGGGAGCAGTTGAGGGAGCTGGGGCTGTTTAGCCTGGAGAAAAGAAGGCTGAGGGGAGACCTTTTCGCTGTCTACAACTACCTGAAATGAGGTTGTCGCATGGAGGGTGTCGGTCTGTTCTCCCATGTGGCAAGTGGTAGAAGGAGAAGAAACAGCCCTAAGTGGCACCCGGGAAGATTCAGTTTGGATATTAGGAAAGATTTCTTCATGGAAGAGTTTGTGAGGCATTGGAACAGGCTGCCCAAGTATTGTTTGAGTCACCATCCCTGGACGTTATTAAAAGACATATAGATGAGGTTCTTAGGGACATGGTTTAGTGCCAGAGTTGGGTTAACGGTTGGACTCAATGATCTGGAGGGTTTCTTCCAACCTAAATGATTCTATGATCTCATTGGGATGAGAAACATGGTGGGGCAGCTCACCCAGATGGAGTACTGATATGGATGGATGGATGGATGGATGGATGGATGGATGGATGCATGGATGGATTGGGACAGAGAGGAGGATCAGCCTCTTTATCAGCCCAAGGGCTGGGGCCAGCCATGGCATGATGGAAGCAAGGCCAGTCCCCCTTTGTCCCCTGCTCTTGTTTCCAAGAGATCCTTTACACCCATTGCTGGCAGCCCTCCTGTGCCAGCCCCTCTCACCAGCACAAGACTCCTGGCCCAGGAGCTCTTCATGCTGCTCCTGTTACTGCAGTGACAGAGCAGCCTACCCTGAGCTGGGGAATGCAGAAATAGGTTTCCGTGCGTCATTTATTCCCCTGTTGAAGCACAGAGCACTGGGAGCAGGCTGTGGTGCCTGAAAACCACAGCGAGACAGTCCAAGGCAGATCACTGAAGGTCCTTCACCATCTCCAGGAACACTGGGCACCCACAGATGAACACTCAAAGCAGCACCGTGACGTAACATGTTGCCCCGTGTACTCCCCTGAGCCCATGAAAAACCCAAGCACAGCAGCATGGCCTTGTGAGGGAAATGTATTCAGGCTGACCACAGCTTTGGAAGAAGAGCCTAAGCTCCAAATACAGAAACTGAGGAAATCCCCTTTTACAGGATGTTTCAAAAAGATGGCCCCAATTTCAGAGATACAGTGATTTCAAAATGGGTCCATTCTTTTGAAGCACCCTGTATTACAGAGATGTGACACAGGACACCAGCTGTACCAGGGTCCCAGAAACAGGTAGACAGGCCTCTCAGTCATGGCTCTGGAGAAGTGCCATGGGTGAGGAAATTCCTTGACAAACATGGTTATCACAGATAAAATGCTCAATGCCCAGGAGGTTCCTGAGATGAATTGGAAATCACTTCTGAAGAGACATGGGTAACTTATTGCTGCTGACAGAAAAATGATTGAATCAGCTTCTTCAGCGCCACTTTCAGCTCCTGGTTCCTCATGCTGTAGATGAGGGGGTTCACTGCTGGAGGCACCACTGAGTACAGAACAGACACCACCAGGTCCAGGCTTGGGGAGGAGATGGAAGGGGGCTTCAGGTGGGCAATCATAACAGTGCTGACAAACAGGGAGACCACGGCCAGGTGAGGGAGGCAGGTGGCAAAGGCTTTGTGCCGTCCCTGCTCAGAGGGGATCCTCAGCACGGCCCTGAAGATCTGCACATAGGACACCACGATGAACACAAAACACCCAAATCCTAAACAGACACTAACCCAAATAAGCCCAGCTTCCCTGAAGTAGGTGTGTGAGCAGGAGAGCTTGAGGATCTGGGGGATTTCACAGAAGAACTGGTCCAGGGCATTGCCCTTGCAGAGTGGCAGTGAAAATGTATTGGCCGTGTGCAGCAGAGCATAGAGAAACCCACTGGCCCAGGCAGCTGCTGCCATGTGGACACAAGCTCTGCTGCCCAGGAGGGTCCCGTAGTGCAGGGGTTTGCAGATGGCAACGTAGCGGTCATAGGACATGATAGTGAGAAGAAAATACTCTGCACCAAACAAGAAAAATACACAGAAGACCTGGGCAGCACATCCTGCAAAGGAAATGACCCAGGTATCCCAGAGAGAGTTCACCAGGGATTTGGGGACAGTGATGGAGATGGAGCCCAGGTCGAGAAGGGCGAGGTTGAGCAGGAAGAAGTACATGGGGGTGTGGAGGTGCTGGTCACAGGCTATGGTGGTGATGATGAGGCCGTTGCCCAGGAGGGCAGCCAGGTAGATGCCCAGGAAGAGCCAGAAGTGCAAGAGCTGCAGCTCCCGTGTGTCTGGGAACGCCAGGAGGAGGAACTGGGTGATGGAGCTGCTGTTGGACATTTGCTGCCTGTGGGCATGAGGACCTGCGCAAGGAGGTAAAGACAGTGACGGTTTAGATAAGAAAAACCAAAACCATTTCCCACAGACCCTCTCACAAAGAGACCCTTTTCTTTTTCCAGGAGAACATCCTGGCTGGAGCCCTGGTCGGTGCTTGATGAGTGTGCAATGAAGAGCAGGGTCTCTGCCCAGGGGCTCTTGAGGAGTCAGCCTGACCCTGTGTGATGGGTGGGGCAGGGGCCAGTCCTGGGGTTCAGCTTTGTCAGATGGAACCGCTGCTGCTGCAGAAGGGACTGTCAGCATCTGTACCCGCAGGGCTGAGAAACTGAGTTTGAGAGGTTTGGCGTTTCTACAGCTCCTTCTGCCCTCCCACCCTGGGGAGTGTTGTTGGGTGTCAGAAACCCTCAGCATTTCTGCTGCACTCAGGGAGAACAGAGCGAGTCCTGCGAGACCAGAGGATGCCTGTGGGTCAGTGCAGAGTGAGGGCAGCTGCTCTGTCCCTCTGTCTTGCTCCAGCTGCCCTGGGCTGGCACCTTTCTGAGATGGAGGCTGATCACACTGCCATGTTACCCTGAAAAGCCACCAGGCACTGCTGAGAGCAGAGGGATCCACCTCGGACCATGACATGTCTCACCCTCTCCTAATGTCTCAACGCCCCAAATTATAGCCCAGAAACTGCTCATCTCACAAACCCAACAGCATTTTCTCTGTCAGAGCAGCTCCGCATTTCTCCGTGGGGCTTTCGGATAACACAAGGATGCTGTAGTACAGGTTTGCATCCTGGAGGGTAGTTCAGAGCATCTATGTAAACTCCCAGGAGATATCCAAGGGTCCTAATGAGGGCATTTGATTCAGGGAGACTCAGGACATTCCCCAGCCCCACACACTGCATTGCCCACAGCCCCACAGCTCAGAGCAAAGCTGGGACACGTGTTCCCATGGACACAGCTGCAGGAAAGGACCCACAAGATCAGGCTGTGACTCTGCAGCTGAAACTCCCATCCCCAGAGAGCCTGACAGCAAGAGCCAGATCACAACAGCAGTGACCCAGAGCAGTGGAGCAAGAAGGAAACTGCGGTGAGGGTGGGTGTGAGAGAGGCCAGGGCAGAGGCAGCCGGGCACTCAGACAGCGTCACCCTTCCCCAGCTGTGCAGCCACCTCCCACACACCAGCATTGCCGGGCAGCTGCTCTCAGCCCCTGTGATCTGCAGAGGGAACTGGAGCTCTGGCTGCACAGGAGCTGCTTCATGCCTTGGAGCCCCCGGCCCTGAGGGCAGAGGCTTTGCTGGGTGGGAGAGGAGGCGAGGGGGCTGCTCACAGGAGGCATCTGCACTGCAGGGGATCATACGGAGTTTTCTCTATTATCCCTCCCATAACAATTCTCGGCTCAGTTTCCTCTCATTTCTGATCATTTCCCTTCTGCCTGGACATTCTCCCCCTGGGAGGTGTTTCCCTGTCCATGTCTTTTCCCTGTCAGCGCTCACAGACCATCCCACCCTCTGTGCCCTCACCCCGGGCCCTACAGATCCTGCCTGTTCACAGGGCACTGCCTGCGGGCATCTTCCTGTTTGCAGGCTGGAAAACAGGACAGGTCAGACTAAGGCTGATGGGTTCAGCAGATGTGATGCTGGTGCTGTGCAGAGGCAGAGCAGCAGCTGAAGGGATGTTATGAGGCTTCTGGCAGACATACCGATCACTTAAAGTTGCAGTTCAGGAGTCTCAGTTGCTTTTTTAAGCAAGAGGGCTCATTTTCCTTCTCTCTTTTCCTGTACCCCTCACCGCTTCGGATAGGAAACTGAAAAGAAAGGCTCAGAAAAGCTCCCTATCTGTCTGGTAATCCTTGCATTGATCTTCTCTTTGAGGCATTCACTTGGAAAAATCCTGGGGGTGATCTGGAGCTGTGTCCAGCCCTGACCCACGCAGCATCCACTCCACAGCAGAAGCACCTTTCCTGCCCTGATAGGGGTGGCTCCTTCCTCCCACAGCTTCTCCCCACAGCACCGTCGGGATCTCCCCGGGCAGGCTGAGCGCTGACCCTGGCAGGCGGCAGAGTCCCTGCCCCGGCACAACCCTGGGGTGCAGGGACCCTGCTCTGCAGGACAGCCCTGGGCACCCCTGGCTGCTCACCCACCTTCACAGCTGTTCAAAATTGCCTGACAAGAGCCCCCTCCTTACAGATCCCTCAAGCTGTGCCTGTGCTAACTTGAGGAGATGCCTCCAGGAGCTACAGCTGCATTGCCCTGCACCCAGAGACTTACCATGGCAAGGGCTGCAAAGGTTTCTGCTCCAGTGAGCTCTCAGTCATCCTCCCCATCCTGACCACCTTTCATCTCTCTCTGCCTCGCTCGTCTCCCTGAGATCCCCAGGCAGAGCCCTCAGCCCTGCTGCGCTTTGCAGAGGAGCTGCTCCTGGGCAGAGCTGTCTCTCTGCAGCGCTGCCGCTTGCCATGAGCTCCCTCTGTCCCAGGAGCCCAGCCCAGCTCAGCAGCACAGGAGCAGCCCCAGGCGCTTTAATGACCGCTCTGGCAGGTTTTCTGCTGAGTCCATGAACATCAGACCGTTAGAGGCAATTGAGGAAACCTCTCAAGAAGTCCAAGTCAGATTCAAACTCCAAAGTTTCTTGTAACGTTAATGTGTCCCACTGAGGAACATTACTGAGAAAATGACGCCAGAGTCTGGTTAGAGAAGAAAACTGGAGGCAGAGATTACAGGTCAGGACAAGCAAAGTGAAGTCTCTCTGATGATCAGTAAACCTGGATGTGTTTCATTAATCAAAGGGCCAAGCCCTGACCCCCAACCCTGGGAAGGAAGATCCTGTCCCTCCCACGTTGCCCAGGGCCCTTCCTGGGACAGTGTGATGTGGGGCTGTGCAAGGCCAAGGGCAGGACTATGGTCCCACACCTCCCAGGTTCCTGGCTGGGGACAAGGAGGCCATGAGGCCCCTGTGCTGTAAGGACAAGGTGTCTCCTCACAGGCATCAGAGCTGGAGACAACAGCCATAGCCAGGGGGAGAAGAAGCTCCAGCTGTTAGTGTTTACATGCAGACGGTTTATCCTGATGAGAGCGTCTATCCCAAGATAACATCATGAGGAGTTACAGGACACTACGAATATCACCTGCAGGAGAAACTTTGCGGTCTTGGGGGGCTAGTGCTCGTAATGCCAGAGGTCTGGACTTAGAGGGGAAGTTTCCCTTCATGTGGGAGAACATCAGGAATGCGTGGAGCTCTGCCTGGGGACAGAGAATATCAGCTGAAAGTTGAGGACTCAGCGTGAGAGGGCAGAACAACATGGACAATGTTGTGGTGGGTAGACATCAGCTACTGATTCACTGATGCGGAAGAGGAATTAGATGAGGCCTCCTTCAGACAAATGAAGAAGCCTCGTATTTCCAGGGCCGTGTCCTCGTGGCAGACCTAAGATATCCCAATAGCTGCAAGGTACCAGCCATGCAGGAGGGTTTTGGAGCTCATTGACAACATCTTCCTGACACGGGTGACTGAGGAGTCAGTGAGGTGAGGTGCCCTGTGGGACTTCACACTTACAAACCAGAAAGGGTTGGTCAGGGTTGGAACAGTCAGGGCTGGGAAAGTGGAGTTGAGGCTCCTGGAAGATGCTAACAAGGCAAAGAGCAGGATTTCAGGACAGCAGGCTTTGGCCTGCTGAGGGACCTGCTTGGGTCCTATGGGATATGACCTTGGTGTCTGTAGCATTTTTCTGAGGAGGATTTTCTGAAAGAAAAAGGACATGATTTGTTTGTTCAAAGCTATGGACAAGCTGGAACTTGACTAGGGGGTAGGAATACAAGCTTTAGACTGTACAAAGGTCCTGAGTTATCACAGGACAGTAAAGAGCTTAGTAGAAGTAAACAAGAACTGGCAAGAACGGCGTTATCAGCAGAAGAAGAGCATTATCAGCACAGCGGGGGTGGGATGCATAACTATTGTAAAGTAACCAGTTAACATGTAACCTTTTGCATAAGCATTGTCTAAAAGGGTATAAATAGATTGCTTAAACTAACAGTAAACAACTTCGACATTATACTCATATTGAGCCTGTGTCTTTGTCCGCCTCGATTCGTCGCCGGACTCAAAGAGACTCACCGTGCACTTTACCCTTCGTTCTCTACATTTTTCCTCTCACATTTCCTCCCTCCTCTCTCCTACCTGCTGTTGTGCAGCGTTTTTTACCCTTTCTCAAATACAATATCACAGAGGTGCTGTCAGCATCCCTGAGTGGCTCAGGTTTGGCAAGGAGTGGGTCCATCTTGGAGCCAGCTCATATCGGCTCTGTCTGACATCAAACTCCTGTTGTCTTCTCAGAGAGGTGACAACTGTAGCACACCCACACTCACCCCCAGTTCCAAGACTTTGCCATGTAAACCCAACACAGGGTGATAATGTCTTAGATGTTACAAACTACTTGATCATGGAGAAGAAATGGAAAAGATCTTCTGTCAGCAACCTGAGGAAGTCTCCAGTCAATGAGCAGGTTCCTATGGGGAACTGTCATTGCCCTGACATTCACTGGCCAGCAAAGCGGCAGGTGCCAACGGTCCAGAGGATCTTGGGCCAACTTCTTAACGTGGCTGCCTGGTGGGCCAACAAGCGTGATGCTCACATGGATCTGGAACTGGGAGACAAAGAAGAGCTGGTGAGGGATGTGAACATCAGTGTCCACCTTGGCTGTCATGACCAGGCAAGAGTGGGATTCCAGGCACCAGAGGGGAGGGAGGAAGGCCAGCAGCAGAGCGCAGGCTGGTGGGCTCCAGAGGAGAAGACTTTGACATGCTGGGAGACGGCGGCCAATAAAGGTGGTGACATGGAAGTAGGTCTGAAGGGTGAAGGAGCTCAGGAAACCTGAGAAGCTTTACAGGACAGCCTGCTCCAGGCACAAGAATGATCTCTCCAAGTACCCATGAAAAGAAGACTTTATGTCATGAGGCTGCTTGTCTGAACGGACAGAGCTCCATGGCAAAAAGGCAGCACATGGGAGGTGGAAGCAGGTCAAGCTGTAAAGGAGGAATTTAGAATCCTTGTCCATGGATGTGGGGATGATGCCAAAGCTGCCCTGGACTTGATACCTGCAGGGGAGGCTGAGGGCAGCAAGATGAGCTGACGTTGCTTCCTTACAGTAAAAGAATAGACAGGGCGAACGTGCGCCTGCTGCTGAACTTCATAAGAGTAGAATCAGACAGGACCGATGTACTTCATGGCTTCTTTGCCTCCATCTCCACCAGCAAGGTCTCCTGGGACTTTGTTCCTGAAAGCAGGAGTCTGGAGAACAGCCAGGAGTGGATGGGGGTCCAGTCAGGGGTTACCTGAGCAAACTCAGACATCATTACAGAAAAGGAGATGGGTCACTTGACCAGCTCCCTGAACACAAGTATCGCTGTGCTGTGGCACCTGAGATTCCCAGGAACTCCCACCTCTGGGTCCAGAGTTGTGTGATTCCTCTTGAGGTGTCCTATCCTGTCTCCTCACTCAAGTGGTGCTTTAGGCACCCACTTTTCTGACACATTCAGTCTTTATCAGGAGATTCACTAGATCCATATTGGAGATTGTTGATACCAGCTCTTCTGGAAATGAGGGCATTGGGTGGGGGAAGGAAATATAAGAAATTTGTCTTTATTACTATTTATTATGGAAATGCTCACTGTTTGGCTACAGTTCTGAAATCTCTCTAATCATCCACACCAAACTTGAAGCCTTTAGGCAAGTGCTGCAGAGAGCCTTGACTTATAAACTCATTGGCTGTTAATGAGCCCTCTGCTGCCATGATCCTGAGCTGCAGCTACTGAAAGAATGAACAAACCTCTAATGAAGTGAAAGGCAGAAGCAAACCCCAAGTTTCTGAGGGTGTTTGGGACCCCACGAGGGGCCATCGCGGACACAAGCAGTCCCTGTCCCTGGAGGCTGCTGAAGGAAAAGCCTGGAGACGATGGTCAGAGGTGGTAAAGGTGATGTGGAGGTGGCTCTGGTGCCCTGTCAGCCCTTCATGGTTGTTTAGCATCAGAATGGCCAAGCCCTGACCCCCAGGGCCTGGCAAAGGAGACCCTTTCAGTCAAATGTTTCTCAAGGCTCTGCCTGTGGTCACTGGGAGGGTATTTGTGGTTTGGGTGTGGCTTTGGTGCCAAGTGCTGTTGCTTTAACCACAGGGCTCTAGTTTTCTGAGGGTTTGGCAATGCCTATGAGGTTCCCCAAGCCCATGCAGCTTCTTTCATAGACCTGCAATGGTCACCAATCACCTGAGCTGTCCCGGTCCCAAACTTGCTTGAATCTGCTCTTTGGATCCATGGGCCAGCACTGAAAGCACACGTTCCTTCTTCTGCTGCCCGAAAATAAAAAAGAAAAATCAATCTATTCCACATTAGCACAATCAGCCAATGGTCTTTAGGTCTTCTTCTTTAACACGTTGACTACTACGCATAGACCCGTGTCTTCCTGCACTCCCATGTGTCTCACAAACCTTTCACTCTTGTCCTCCAGTAATGGGCCAACACTCCAGGAGGCTGGTGCTTCCTCCGGGCTCATGGATGATTCCTGAGGACCATCCAAGCATGGGCAGTGTAAGAGAGAAGCAGAGCAAGGTCAGCTCATGGGCCATGCCTGAGCACAGCCCCCCCAGCAGCAGCCATTCCCATCTCCCAGGCACAGCCATGCCCACAGCATGCAAATGTCACTGCCATATATGACTAGTCCAAGAGAAGCCTGCCTTCTTTCCAGGATCCCCCAAAGTCTTTCTCCTATTCCTCCTCCCCCCGCAGACATCAGCCACATCCCACTTGCAGGCTCAGACATGGTCGTAAGGATTTGCTGAAGTCATCAGCCATCACCCTTCTCTACCTCACATTCCCTGACCCTCCCACACCACACATGGCCGCTCACTGCTGCTCAGGGCCTCTCACTCTTCAGAAGAGGCCTTGAGCTTCTTGCTTCTTCCTGGTGCTTATTATCATCTTCCTCCCTCCCTCCAGAGCTCATGGTGAGGTTTCTTGTCCATAACAGCACCTTTATGACCATGTTTTACTAAATGGGGGTCTTTTTGTGAGCATTTGTGCAGAAAGAGTAGTGAGAGGAAAGCGCCTAATACATAAAAACTGATGCCGAGTGAAATGCCATGAAGACCTGAGGAGTTACTCCCATTGCTGTGTCTCTCCTGGAAGGAGTCTGTCCCAAGAAGGGCATCCAGCTTCTGCCACTCCCTGGAGAGGCACATGAGCAGTGTCCGTGCACCTGGGGAGGAACAGGGTGATTTTTGCCAGACCACCCTTCATCTGAACCACTTAGATATGTACTTACGGATGGGGTGTCGTGCCTTATACTGCAAATACCTATTGGATTGGCACTGCCAGTGCGGCTACCACAGATGCAGACTGCTGTGTTACAGATATTTACTGGTTTAAATACTGACACTCTCAGAGAAATTATACAAACACTTGAATGATTATTGATGCCTCTTAACATGATTATCCACAGAAGGCCCAGCAGCTTTGCATCTCAAGAAATGGGATGCCAGAGGCCAAGGGCAGGATGGCTTGGGCTCTGTCCTGGCATCTGGAAAATGAAGTGTGCGCCCATCTCCCAACACCCGCCCTGCCCAGTGAAGGGTGTGAGAAACTCTGAAGTCACAGCCATGAGAGGTATCTTATGTGTAACTGCAGACAGTGTTGTCCTGCCAGCTCAGGATTGGAGCTTCCATCCCTGAAGGTATTGAAAAGATGTGTAAACATGGTGCTTAAGGATATGGTGTAATGGGTGGGCTTGGCAGTGTTGTATTTACCACTGGACTTCAGGACCTTAAGGGTCTTTTCCAACCTAATTTATGATTTGAGATAAAACCATTTCAATTCCCATCACCTCCAGCTTCCCCCGAGGTCGGCTGCTGTGTGGCACCACTCACCTGGCTCTCCAGGCAGGTTGGGCACTGGTTTGGTGCCTGCATTGGGAGTTTTCCCCTTTCTGGGGTAAAAGACCTTCAATGAGAGACAGTTGTAGAGATTTGGGTTGCAGAGATTTGAAGCAGTCCTTACAAAGTCTGAGCAGGCTCAGTTTTGGAGCCATGGAAAAATAGAGACAATCTCAAGGATGTTTTTGAAAAGTGGTACAATCACTAATAAGAATAACAGGGAGTTCCTTATTCCTGATGATGATGAACTAAAGTTTTTTAATTCCATTCCTATCAGTCATTCTTGCTTCTTAAGACAGCTGCTACATCTCAGTAGCTAACCTCTTGCATGGAGTTCTTTTTAAGAGCTTTTTCTCTCACTTCTACCAGATTTATAATTTAAAAAGTACTTCCTAGGACAGAATTGCTCTTAAATCACCCCTCTTTCATAATTTTTCCTCCTTTTTTTCTGGTGTGAGGGGAGGTGACATAGGGCAGATTACTTCTTTTTTGACCAAAGAAGGCCAAGGAACAGATCCCAGGTCAGTGCAAAGGCAGAAAGGCATCCAGAATGTTTATGTGGTGTGCACTGACACACACCGTCACCTGCATTTCCAGTCTCTGAAGTTCCAATGGTGCAGCAGAGTCTGGAGTTCTGAGCTCCCTTCATCTGCCCTTCGTGACACATGTAAAAAGAAACTACCCCAGCCAAAAGTTGGTTTTGATTCTCTTCACAGCCTGAAGCACCACATGGGTCAGGAGACAAGCCAGGATACTCAAGAAGGACTCACATGCTCTGCACTTAAATTTCAGGTGTTCCCGAGAATCTCAGCAGACAAGTCGTGCCGATTCCTGGGTGCAAGGAGCTGGTCAAGAGCCTCGTCTCCATTTCTGTAGCGATGGCTTTGCTGCCTGGCTGGTGTGCAGACTCTGTACATGGATGCTGAAACCTGTTGAGCAACCTACTCTGAAAGGATCAACAAGGTGGGCATGAGGACAGCAAAACAGAAGAACTTGGGTGGGGGCAAATGAAAAGGGATGCACAAGATGTGGTCAGGGCTGTTTGGGGGCAGTTGTAAAGCAGCCCTGCACCTCATGTGAATTATTCCTGTGGCCAGGGAGAACTTGAAAGCTGTCTCTAAATTGAAAACATGAAGGGGATCAAAGGACAGCATCATTCAGGCTGGATGGGACCTCGGGACGTGTCTTGACCAACCTCCCGCTCAAAGCAGGGTCAGACCAGATAACTCAGGGCTTTATCCAAACACATCTTGGACACTTTCTGGGGTAGAGTGGATGCGCACCCCTGGGAAACAGCTTCCAGGGCTTGACTGTCCTCAGGATTGGAAAGTTTCTCCCTTTCTATAGCACCTTTCCAAGCCCAACCATCCAGATTGGTTTTTACCCATCTACTTACACACTGACACAGATCATAATAGCCTACCTTGGACACAAGAATATTGCAGGGGATGATGCTGAATGCCTTGCTGACTTCAGGTAACAGACCATCAATGTTCTCCCCACGTCCAGCAACCCTGTCCTTTCCTCACAGAAAGCAAAGAGGATGGACAGGCACAACCTGCCCTGGGTAAACCCTGTCACCTTCAGACACCCAGAAATGGGGTCCCAGTGAACATGTTCTGGGGCACAGCCCTTAGTTCCCCCGCTCACCCATTGGCCATTTTGAAAAGTGCACACAATGTGTGAGAGCTGCCAGTGGTCAGGGAGTCCCCACAGTCTCCATGAGCTTTCCAAGAAGGTGGAGAGTGGCCTCACTGTGACATGGTCCTGCTGTCTCAGCTCCTGGGATGCTGCCCCTCCTGTCCCATAGACTGGAAAGGATTGTGTTGGTTCCAGTGACCCCTGGCTTGATCCCCATCCACTGCTGGTTGTTCTGCCTCCAGCCACAGAGGCCTGGGAGAGCTTGCTGGTGAAGATGGAGGACCAGAAACACAGAGAATATCACTTCTTTCCCTTACTAAATTAATCAGTACCCACACGGTGTCTTTGTTTCTCCTTTAACTGTTCCTGCAGTAGTAACAGCTCATTATAGGGCTCTTGAATTGCCTTACAGGTCTAGACTGAGTTTTGCTCTGGCCTGTTGCTGTGCTTGGAGGCTTCTGTCCTTGCAGACCAGATGAACTAACTTCTGCCACCCTGCCTTGGCAGTTTATTCCATCCGTGTCACAGCTCTGTCTGCAACACTGACAGCTCCAGCTCAGCCAGTCAGGTCCCTGGCTGAGGCCATTGCCTCACATCTGGGCTGAACCACCCCAGCTGTGGCACCAGGAAACCTCTGACCTGCCCCATGGAAACCTGGTACCAAGTGTCCAAGAGCCCATGTGTTCAAATTCATTCCGGTGAACATATTCCTCCCCCAGTTTGCAGAAATTAGATCCTTTGCTGTAACCTTTCTGGTGTTCTGTCTAATAATGGGACAAGAAAAGCTGATTCTCATACCAATTTATTTTCTAATAGGAAGAATAAAATGCTGTCAAGAAGTGTCTCTGCAGAGGAGAGAGACTACATCAGTGAGTACTTCAGGCTGTTTGAAAGGATGTGCCCCTGGAGCCCCAGGGACAGCTGGAGGGAGCCCAGAGGGGACAGAGGAAGGGACATCATGGGCTGCTCCTGTGCTGCTGAGCTGGGCTGGGCTCCTGGGACAGAGGGAGCTCATAGCAAACGGCAGCGCTGCAGAGAGACAGCTCTGCCCAGGAGCAGCTCCTCTGCAAAGCGCAGCAGGGCTGAGGGCTCTGCCTGCAGCACCGAGGGGAGAGGAGCCAGGGAGAGAGGGGAAATGCAGTCTGGGGTGGGAGGATGCTGAGAGATCACTTGAAGGGAAATCTTCACAGTCCTTAACACGGTAAGTCTCTGGGTGCAGGGTGGTGCAGATGAGGATCCTGCAATTATCTCGCAGAGCTGGCACGTCCCATGGCTGGTGTGGAGGAGAAGGATCTGCTCCTCAGCAGGGATTCCCTGGACGGACAGGGCATGACAGCTGCCTTCTCCCAGCTGCAGGGTGTGAAGCTGGGGAGCACCCAGGGGTGCCCAGGGCTGTCCTGCAGAGCAGGGTCCCTGCACCCCAGGGCTGTGCTGGGGCAGGGACTCTGCCGCCTGCCAGGGTCAGCGCTCAGCCTGCCCGGGGAGATCCCAACAACATTGAGGGGAGAAGCTGTGGGGGGAAGGAGCGACCCTCAGCAGGGCAGGGTCCTTCTGCTGTTGAGAGGGAACTGCGTGGATCAGGGCAGCTCACAGCTCCAGCTCACCCCCAGGACATTTGCAGATGTTCCTTCTGAAGGACACTGAGGAAGCATTTATGTCATAGGGATGATTTTAAGTTTTGAGTTTTTTCCACTCTTGGTTGTCTGGGTGGGCAGTGGGACATGGGAATTTATTTCTCTGCCCTGGAGAAGGTGCTAAGACCCCAGTTCTCGTTAGGACTTGTCAGAGCTTCTCCTGAGCCCCTGCGCACACAGAGCTGCCCCTGGGCAGTGCCCGGTGCCAGGAGGTGTGAGCAGGACAGAGCTGAGCATGGGAGATGGGGTATGTGACACTGACAGGGAGCAGATTCAGGGGCAGAGAAACAGCTCCCAGCAGGGACAGCTCCATGCAGCAGAGACATGGGCAGGGAGAGGGAGCTACGACCAGAAATGCTGGGGAGGGGATTCAGGAAGCCCCCTGCCCTCCCCTGTAGTGCAGACACATTTCCCAGTGCAACCCCCTGGTCTCCTCTCATCCCCAGCAGAGCTTCTGCCCCAAAGCCATGGGGTCCAGGTCACGAGTCTCCACCTCAGCAGCTGGACCTCCAGGTGAAGGGTTTCTGGAACGTGGTACACAAAAAAGGTGCTAAAAGTACTTGCTCTACAATGTCATCATGTGAGTGGCAGCAGCACAGCCAGGTAAGAAGGTTTCACATCACACATGCCCGTCTGCCTTTCTGTCCTTGCTTTATTTTTCAGGAGCACTGCAGTGTTCTTCCCTGTTTCTCCACCTGTCCCTGGTGCTCTGACTCTCTGGACTTGGGGTGGGAATGTGGGTCCATTTCAGTTCTGACACCAACCCAGGGGGTCTTGCCCCAGAGGTGCATTCATGGAAATTAGGTGCCCAAGCTGCATTTTAAGCTGTGATGACCCGTGTTTGTCATTTGGTGGAAAAGGAGAATTACCTGACACATGCCTCCATCAGGGATGAGGTTTTCCATGAGAAATGGCATGGTTATTTTTCTCAGAGAAGTCTCCTCTAACTTGTCACTATATTTTCCTCCTATGACAGGTCCTCATGTTCACAGGCGGAGCAAATGTCCAACAGCAGCTCCATCACCCAGTTCCTCCTCCTGGCGTTCACAGACACACGGGAGCTGCAGCTCTTGCACTTCTGGCTCTTCCTGGGCATCTACCTGGCTGCCCTCCTGGGCAACGGCCTCATCATCACCACCATAGCCTGTGACCAGCACCTCCACACCCCCATGTACTTCTTCCTGCTCAATCTCTCCCTCCTCGACCTGGGCTGCATCTCCACCACTGTCCCCAAATCCATGGCCAATTCCCTCTGGGACACGAGGAACATCTCCTAGACAGGATGTGCTGCCCAACTCTTTTTTTTCTTTTTCTGTGCTACAGCAGAATATTCACTTCTCACCGTCATGTCCTACGACCGCTATGTTGCCATCTGCAAACCCCTGCACTACGGGACCCTCCTGGGCAACAGAGCTTGTGTCCACATGGCAGCAGCTGCCTGGGCCACTGGGTTTCTCACTGCTCTGCTGCACACGGCCAATACATTTTCACTGCCACTGTGCAAGGGCAATGCCCTGGACCAGTTCTTCTGCGAAATCCCCCAGATCCTCAAGCTCTCCTGCTCAGATGCCTCCCTCAGGGAAGTTTGGCTTTCTGTGTTTACTCTCTTAGTAATATTTGGGTGTTTTGCATTCATTGTGCTGTCCTATGTGCAGATTTTCAGGGCCGTGCTGAGGATCCCCTCTGAGCAGGGACGGCACAAAGCCTTTGCCACGTGCCTCCCTCACCTGGCCGTGGTCTCCCTGTTTGTCATCACTGCCGTGTTTGCCTATCTGAAACCCCCCTCCATCTCCTCCCCATCCATGGACCTGGTGGTGTCTGTTCTGTACTCGGTGGTTCCTCCAGCAGTGAACCCCCTCATCTACAGCATGAGGAACCAGGAGCTCAAGGATGCCCTGTGGAAACTGATGACTGGATTTCTTCCGAAGCTATAAACTGTCTCTGTCTTCTTCTACAAACAAGTTATAGTCTAACTCATTGCTGGTTCATCCTGTGTGCAGTATTTTTTGTCTCTAGTTGTGTTTTTCTCTTATGATAATACTGTAATTCCATTTTTAGTTCACTGCCTGCTTTTCTTTTCTCACTGAGTGTCTGTGTCCATGAGGAATCATGCTCCCTGTGTTTAAGCAAAATAAAGGGCTCTCCGGCAAACTGTTTTCTGCTGACATCCGAACTCCAAGACCTTTTTCAAGCTGCAGGGACAGTTCCTGTGTGCATGGGTGGAAGGGGAAAGAGCTCTCGCTTGGCAGCCCTGCCAGGGAGCACCAGCGCTTGGCCTTCCAGAGCTGTTCTCGTTCCACTCCCACACTCTCCTTCTCATCCCTTGTGTTGGTGCAAGGCCTGAGTGCTCTGGCAGCCTGGTCACCATCCTGCTGTGTGTCAGTCCTGTGAGCGCAGGCAGGGACAGGCAATGGGCACTTGTGTGACAGAGCTGGCCTCTGTAACAGTACTTCTATAAAGAAGAGTGATCTCCTCAGGGCAGTGCCGGAAGGCTTAGGTCTTCTTACAAACCTTCTCTCAAAAACTTGCCCACAAAAGTGGCCACAGATGAAACACCAGGGTACAGCTGCACAGTGTGTGTGTGCAGGGCTGGGCACACAGCAGTGTCCTCTCACAGCCAGGCCTCCTGCCAGAGACCTGCAGGACCAGCAGAGCAGGGGCTGGGCTGTGCCCCTGTGCACTGGACACCCCGCGGAAGCTGCCCCAGGGCATCGTCATGGACTGGCCCCTCACAACCTCCCTTTCCAGCCCTGGCCTCCCTCCCCAGCTCACAGAGGTTGTTCTTCCCTCCATGGAATTACACTGAATGAGTAGGTCAGCAGTCCAAGTTTGTATTGTACAGATGAGATGTGAGCACGCACATCGTGTACGTGAGGTGACATGAACGCGAGTGAGCACAAACACCATCAACTATTCCTTGGGGTTCCCTGAAGGCCTGTGGCACAGACAAGGTCTTGAGGTCACTTCATATTGGGAGGAACATCCCGTGGGAAACCACCTGAATGCAGCACTGGGATGTGCTTCCTTGAACTGAGGTCCCGTGTCCATTCCTCATGACGTGGGACATCTCAGATGAGTGCAGAGCAGGGTGACACACCACAGGGCTGAGGTGCCTCCTGTCCTTTGGGAGTGGCAACAGGAGGCCTGAGAGACACTGTGACTCCTGCCTCTGTGTGTAAAATGGAGAGACTCTGTCTCTGAAGATCCCTGGGTGCAGAAGGAGCCCATGAGGCCAGCTCAGATGTCAATGCTTGACGGAACCCTGGTATTTCTGTGTGTGACTCCAGGAACAAACCCCAGTGGCCCAGTGAGATTGATCTCAGCTGCCTTGGACAGGCTCATTGCAAGTGCTCCAGTCTGCTATGTCGCCCTTGCCCGCGATTCTGGATTGTGCTCTCAAAAGTGACATAGACACCAGAATGGTTCTGGGGTCCTTAGGAAACGCAGACCTCAGAGCCATCTTCAAGAAGAGCTGGACTAAGAACTGGGAGAATAACAGGCTGGCCACCCTACCTCCCTCCCTGAGAAGGGGATGGGACATGTCCTCCTGCAGCCATTTCCAGGAACGTGAAGGACAAGGAAGGGATTTCTGAACCCCAATGGAGAGGGGCAAGAAAGGCATGTTGTGTACAGGGCATTTGCAAGGCCTCAGACATGGTCTCCTTCTGGGCAGAGTGGTGCTGATGGGGCTCAAGAAGTGGATGCTGGGTGGGAAGTTGGCTGAACCATCAAGCCCAAATATCATCAGTGGTACAAAGTCCTCCGTGCAGCCAGTTACCAGTGTCATCTCTCAGTGACCAGCACTTGGGCGAACGCTGTTGAACATCTTTATTCTCCAGTTCTATGATGTAACAGAGTGTACTTTCAGCTCCTTTGTGGATGATGCAAACTTGGGTGGGCGCCGTGAGCAATCTCCCCTGGTTCACCCTGCCCTGAGCAGGAGAGTGAGACAAGATGAGTGAGACAAGATGAGCGAGACAAGGGCTCTCTTCAAACCTGAGTTATTCTGTGATTTGAAATAATAATTGCTTTGGAGAGGTTTCTGGAGAGAGAATAGGTAGAGGAATCGTAAAAAAAAATAAAAAGGCAGAAGAGGAGATATAGAAGGTGTTAACATAAATACAGCAGTTCCAGTGAGGAGTGCTTTTCACTTCACATTGTTACTAAAAAAGATATTTGACAAATTTGAACAAGGAGAGGAAGTGAGATGGGTGTCTGCAGCCTGCAGGGGAAGAGGGGCAGGTGTAGGACCGTGTAGAACAGCCTGTGATGGGGATGGCAAAGGGCACTGGTGAGACTGGAAGGGACCAACAGAACCCAGGTCTCTGTCCCCTTGGCCATGGCAGTTGTCTCTGCCACTGAGGCCCAGGAGAAGACATGTTGTCCTCATGGCACTGGGGCCTTGTTGCCTCCTTGCAGCCCCATGGGGAAGCTGGAAGGTGTTGTACCAGTGTTGTCCTTCCCTCGGCCTTGCACACCCACATCCCACGGTCCCAGGAAGAGCCCTGAGCCGTGTGTGAGGGACAGGATCCCCCTTCCCATTGCCTGGAGGTCATGGCTTCTCCTTTCTGCTTCAGAGAGCAAACCAAGGGGTTTCTCAGCATCAGAGCTGAGGAAAACACTAAAAGGAGACCTCATGGTGGCTACAGCTTCCTCACAAGGGGAGAAGGAAGGGTAGGTACTGAGCTCTTCTCTGTGGTGACCAGTGACAGAACCCAAGGGAATGTAAGAAAGATGTGCCAGGGGAGGGTCAGTTGGACATGCAGAAAAGGTTTTTCACCCAGAGGTGCTGGACACTGAACAGGCTCCCCACGGAGGTGTCACGGCCCCAAGCCTGACAGTGTTCAAGAAGAGACTGGACAAAGCCCTCAGACACACGGTGTGAACTGTGTGGTTGTCCTGTGCAGAGACAGGAATTGTACTCCATGATTCTGGTGGGTCACTTCCAACTCAGGATATTCTATGATTCCATGTTTTCATTGTACAGATGAGTTGTAAGCATACACATCATGTGCATGTCCACTGTGTGCATGTGGTAAGATGAACCCAAGGGAGCACAAATGCTATCAGCTTTTCCTTGGAGTGCCATAAAGGTCAGTGAGACAGAGATGGTGTTCAGGGGTCTCTTCCAACCCACCTTATTGTAGGATTCCATGAATCTTTTCCTTGGAGAGCTCTTTCATGTCAGAATAGACAGAGGAAGAAGAAAGAAAAAGAGGCAGAAGCAGAGACATAAAATGCCCCAGTGTAAATACAGCAGCTCCTCTGAGGAACGTTTCTCCACTCAAACCCTTGATAGGAAATCTATTAGATATATTTGATGAAACCAGCTTAGTTTTACCTGCTCACACACTGGAGCACAAGGAGGGCGATGGCTGGGTCCGATGTCATGTGCTCAGCTGTGTCTCAGGAACTCATAGTCCAGCAGGAAGCCAATGGCTGTGGAGGGGACTGTGAGTCACTTGTGCCTCTGCAGGGGACAGGCCGACAGCAGGAACAGGGCTGGGAAAGGGACTGGGAGGTCACACATACAAGACGAGCAATCGGGCCCAATCAGCATGGCTTTATGAAAGGCAGGTCCTGCCTGACCAACCTGATCTCCTCCTGTGACAAGGTGACCGGCTTAGCAGATGAGGGAAAGTCTGTCGTGGGGGAGTGAATCCACCACACAGGCTGTGGATGTTGTGCACTCAGACTTCAGTAAAGCCTTTGACACCGTATCCCACAGCATCTCCTGGAGAAGCTGCAGCTCATGGCCTGGATGGTGTATCTGCGATGGATAAAGAACTGGCTGGAGGGCCGGGCCCAAAGAGTTGTGGTGAACGGAGCCAAACCCAGTTGGCGGCCGGTCACGAGTGGTGTTCCCAGGGCTCAGTATTGGGGCCAGTTCTGTTTAATCTCTTTACCAATGATCAGTATGAAGGGATCAAGTGCACCCTCAGTAAGTTTGCAGATGACACCAAACTGGGTGGGAGTGTTGATCTGCTGGAGGGTGGGAAGGCCACACAGAGGGACGTTGGCTGACTGAGGCCAATTGTCTGAGATTCAACAAGGCCAAGTGCCGGGTCCTGCACTTGGGTCATAACAATCCCCTGCAACAATACAGGCTTGGGGAAGAGTGGCTGGAAAGCTGCTTGGTGGAAAAAGACCTGGGGGTGTTGATTGGCAGGTGCTGAGCATGAGCCAGCGTGTGCCCAGGTGGCCAAAAGGCCAATGGCCTCCTGGTGTGCATCAAGAATAGTGTAGTGGGCAGAACTGGGGCAGTGATCATCCCCTTGTACTTGGTGTTGTTGAGGCCACAACTTGAATCCTCTGTTCAGTTTTGGGCTTCTCACTATAGGAAAGACCTTGAGGTGCTGGAGTGAGTGCAGAGGAGGGTGACGAGGCTGTTGAGAGTCTGGAGCAAAAGTCTTCTGAGGAGCAGCTTAGGGACCCATGGCTGTTTAGCCTGGAGAAAAATGAGACTGAGGGGAGACCATTTCGCTCTCTACAACTGTCTAAAAAGAGGCTGTAGCATGGAGGGTGTTGGTCTTCTCCTGAGTAGCAAGTGATAGGATGAGAGGAAATGGCCTCAGCTTGTACCAGAGAAGGTTCAGAATTGAAATTAGGAAACATTCCTCATGGAAAAGTTTGTGAAGCAGTGAGCAGGCTGCCCAGGAAAGTGGTTGAGTCACCATTCCTGGAGGTGTTTATGTATAGACGAGGTTCTTAGGGTCATGGTTTAGTGCTGGAGTTGGACTCAATGGTCTTAATGGTCTGCTCCATCTCAAATGATTCTATGATTCTATGATTCTATGCTTGAAGGGTTATTTCCCAGACTGTGGAAATTTCCTCTGAGGCAGGAATCATAAAGTGTTGGAAGGGAGCTTCAAAGGTCATCTGGTCCAACCCCCCTGCCATGAGCAGGGACATCTTCAACCAGATCAGGTTGCTCAGAGTCCCATCCAGCCTGGCCTGGGATGTCTCCAGGGATGGGGCACCCATCACCTCTCTCGGCAACCAGTGGTCATGTTTCATCACCCGCATTGTAAAAAGTGTCTTCCACATGTCTGGCCTGAATTTCCCCTCTTCTAGTTCACAACCATCACCCCTTGTCCTGTCACAACAGGCCCTGTTAAAAAGTCTGTCCCCATCATTCTTATCAGTCTCTTTTAAGTACAGAAAGGTTGCAATAAGGTCTCCCTGGAGCCTTGTCTTCTCTAGGCTTAACAACCCCAACTCTCCCAGCCTGTCCTCCCAGCAGAGCTGTTCCAGCCCTCTGATCATCTTGGTGGCCCCACTCTGGACCCTCTCCAACAGGTCCATGTCTGTCCTGTACTGAGGGCTCCAGAGCTGAATGCAGGACTCCAGCTGGGGTCTCAGCAGAGCGAGGCAGAGGGGCAGAATCTCCTCCCTTGACCTGCTGGTTATGCTCCTCTGGATGCAGCCCAAAATAAGATTGGCTTTCTGGGCTGCAAGCGCACATTGCCAACTTCTGTCCAGTCTTCAACCAGCAGTCCCCCCAAGTCCTCCTCGTCAGGGCTGCTCTCAATCCCCTCATGCCCCAGCCCATACTGACAGCGGGGGTTGCCCCAACCCAGGTGCAGGACCTTGCGTTTGGCCCCGTTGAACCTCTGGAGATTCATATGAATCCACTTCTTGAGCTTATCCAGGTCCCCCTGGATGGCCTTCTGTCCCTCAGGTGTGTCAGCAACACCATTCAGTTTGGTGACATCTGCAAACTTGCTGAGGGTGCACTTGATCCCACTATGCCATTGATGAAGATCTTAAACCGTACTGATCCCAGTATGGACCCCTGAGGGACACCACTTGTCACCAGTGGCCATCCAGACATTGTGCCATTGACCACCGCTATCTGGGTGCAGCCATTGAAACAGTTCCTCACCCACCAAACAGTCCAGCCATCCAATATATACCTTTCCAATGTAGAGAGAAGGATGTTGTGAGCGACCACGTCAAAGGCTTTACAGAAGTCCAGATAGATCTGACATCCATTGCCCTTCCTTTGTCCACTGACGTAGTTACTCCATCGTAGAAGGCCACTGGGTTAGTCAGGCAGGACTTGCCCTTGGTGAAGCCGTGCTGGCTCTCTCAAATCACCTCCCTGTCCTCCTTGTGCCTTAGCACAGCTTCTAGGAGGATCTGTTCCATGGTCTTCCCAGGCACAGGTCAGAGGCTGACAGGTCAGTAGTTTTCAGGGTCCTCCTTTCTACAGCAGAGAGAAGCACTGCCACACAGCGCAGCTTGGAATGGACATGAGGAGGAAGAAATGTCACTCAAAGGGTAGTGCTGTGGTACAAGAAATCATCCAGGAGCACGGGATCATTCCACCTCCTTGTGTTTCAAGGAACAGAGCAAGACAGTGGAGCCACATCAGTCAATGTATGGAAACACCAGGGTGAGAGCAAGGGGAGGAAGCGAGATGGGTGTCTACAGCCTGCAGGGAAACAGAAGCAGCTGTGGGACAGTGGAGGACAACCCGTGGTGGAGATGGCAAAGGGCACTGGCAAGGCTGGATGTCACCAAGAGAACCCAAGTCTTTGTCCCCTTGCCTATGGCAATCGTCTCTGCCACCAAGGCCTATGAGGAGCCATGTTGTCCTCAGGCACTGGGGCACCCCATGGCCTCCTTGCACACCCCAGTAAGGCTGGGAACTGTCACACCATTGTCCTTCACTCGGCATCACATAGCCCACATCCCCCTGCCCCAGGAGGAGCCCTGAGCAACGGGTGAGGGACAGGATCTGCCTTCCCAGGGGCTGGGGGTCAGGCCTTGGCCTCTCTGCTTCGTCCAACAAAACCAGGGTTTTCTCAGCACCTCAGCTGCCTGCACACGACCCTTTGTTTATCTGCCAGCATGGCCTCCAATTCTCTGCTCTAACGAGCCCCTGGGGAGGCTTTGCTGGTACTTGCCCTCAGTGGAACTCATTAATACTTCAAGGGACTTAGTACTTTTTTCTTCTGACTTTGACTTCTGGAGAGGTTTGTGCAATCTCCTCTCAGCACCTGAGGTTCAAGGATTCAGCACCAAACGCACCATGGGGCTCATTACACTGAAGAAAGCTCTAAGAAACCATGTCTCTTCTTGTAATTTCCTTTTAGTCTTGTACAGTTAATCAGAGAGGTTTCCTACTGCAGTTACAGAGAGTGATTTCAAAAACCTTCTAATAAAAATGGCTTTTTTTTTTATTTCATAAAGGATATAGTTTGTTATTTTTCAGTATGGAGAAGAGGTGATTGCAGCATTATGTGATATTGACCCAGGATCTCTCCTAAGGAGGTCTGGACTGGCTGGAGAAGCTGTCCCTTGAGCTCTGACACCGTGTGGACAACCTTGCTCCTCACCTCCCCAACCCCATCATTTCTCTCATTGGCCACCTGGCACTTGCATCCCTTTTCCTTACACCAGACTTCTCCACTGCAGCCTGCAGCTGGATGTTCCAGCTCCTTTGCACCAGCTCCCACCTGCTGTCCTTAGAGACCTGGCTGCACACAGGCAAAGAGGGACTTCTCCTCACTTTTGAACAAACAAAATAAACTGATAAGAATCATGGTTAAAAGAAAACACATTCCTCAGCTGTATGCCAAGGAAAAACCACCACCAATGAGGTTCACTGTCTCCAAGGCATAACCATGCAAGAAATGATTTAGACAGAAAGGAAATTAGAAAATAAACACAATAAAAGAGTTGGCTAAAGACAGAATTAGACAGACTACTGAAAGACAAGGAAGCTTTTAAGTCTGTGAAGCTGAAAGCAGCAACTGGATTGTTGACAAGTGTCTGAGGGATCAAAGAGTAAGGGGAAGGGCAATCCAGAGACCGATCGCAAGTGCTTGTGTGCAGATCAGCTGCTGGAAATGGGACTTCAGACATGGTCAGTTTAGTTAGGGCAGAGGAAATACCTGAACGATGAGGGAGATCAGATGCACAGCCTAACAGAGTGCTGACAAGGCAAATCTTGTGGAAGAAGAGAATTTCTCTTCTTGCTCTTAATGCACATCCAAAATAGTGTCATTTTGATGTCATGGGAAAACACTGGTATTTAACGTATCAAAACAAAGAAAGGAGAATTACAACACCAACAACGTTTGATGCTTAAAGTTGCAAGAAGACATTTCCTTCACTCTACATCTTTCATTTGGTTTCTTTTTCCCTCCATTTTTAGAAAATGTTCTCTAGATTTCTGTCCTACCAAAGCCTACAGCATTAAGAAAGATAATCCTTGTGTCTTGCACAGAGTCAAAGGCACCAAAAAATCCACTGCCCTGGACTGTCAATGCCACTTTTTGCTCTTGGTACAGCGTGAGTCATGCTCGAAGCTGTTGGCCAATCTTGCCTGATGGAGGAAAGAAGGATAAAAAGGTTAATTGAACTGTTCTTATTACACATGGTCATGTTGACAGTGAGCTCGACAGATCTCTGTTATCTGTCTTTCTATGTGAGTATAAGGAAAAATAAATATTTATGTAGAGGTAAATGAAGAGTAAAATGCATAGGTGCATCCAGTTACTCAGCAAAACACATCTCCTACCAGCACTCTCAAAGGAAGAATCTTTCTTCTGAGAAAATTGCTGTTTCAATACTGTCTTTGTCACTCCGTCCCCTGCCCCACTGGCCACTGGGACCAGGGTTCCCTCAGCTGCCTTCCTTGTGCTGACAGTATCTTTGGAGAAGCCCTCCTGGGTGCGCTCCCCTTGCATGGCCACTTCAGCCACTGCTCAGCGCTGGCTTTGCTGGCTCCATCCCTGCACCCCCAGGCCAGGTGTCCGTCTGTCTGTCTGCTGGGCAGCCGGTTCCCCTCCAGCCTCCCTGCACGTCCTTCTGCTGTTTGATCTCCTAAGGCAGGGGGTTGCTGTGCACCCATGCTGACCTCTTGCCAGGCCCTGCTCGACTCCCTGACCATCAGATTGGCTTCTTCCTGGGCTTTGAGGATGTCGTCTCTGAAGATCCAAGAGAGTTTAACAGCCCCTCTGTTCTCCAGGACAGCCCAAGGAGATCCTCAGCTAACTGAAATCAGCTCTCCTGCAGGACTGCACTGTTGTTCTGCAGTTGCCCTGCTTCTCCACCATCTCACGGTCACTGCAGCCATGGCCGCCCTCATCCTTAGCTCCCCAGCCTGATCCACCTTGTCTGTCAGTAAGAGACCAGCCCTAGTCAGCTCGTCCAGTGTTTGTCTCAAAATGCTGTCTTCCACACCTGCAGGAACCTCCTGGGTTGCTTGTGCCCAGCCCTGCTGCCCTCCCAGCAGACCAAGAGATGGTCCAGCTTGCCATGTAGTCAAGGACCTGTGACCATGAAGCTTCCTCCAAGGCAAGGGCTGTGCACGCCAGGCTCCCCTCTGCACACTGCTCATCTCCACCTCCTCATCCACCCGCCTGCCTTCCTGAGGAGCCCTGCCCACCCATGGCTGCCCTCCCACCACCGAGCTGTCCCACCAGGGCTCTGCAGTCCCCATGGGGAGCACGTTGCTGCCTGCCCAGCAGAAACGACAGTGCTGGGTAGGAAAGAGGAGAGGCAGGTAAAGGGGCAGTGTGTGGGAGGTTGGCTGGGAGGTGACCCCTGGTGCCAGAAGAGGATGATGCAAGGTGGGGCATCATGGGAGGGAGGTGGATTTTGAGGTCACATCTTTGGAAACAACCCAACTGGGCATGTGGTGAGACAGGCCTGGTGATGTCACCTGGATGCTGGGAAACACCCCCAGCAGTGCTGAGAGCCTGGGAGACGGGAGATGCAGGAGAAGGGGAAGATGACACGGCTGGAGGTGGGTTGTGATGCCACTTCTATTGCAGTTACCTGGGGTAGATGTGGACAAAGCCAACATGGCCAGATTATTACTTGTGAGGTCACCTCATGACAGCAATGTGATTGGCCAGAGGTAGGCAGGTATCATGAGGTCATCAAGGACACCAGACGGGAAGGCTGCAGAAAGATGAGTGAGCCCCTGGTGAGGCCCTGCCCTGGGCTGAAACCACCTGTACGTGCCACGGGAAACTGTGGGACATGCATGAGAAGCTGAGGGATGTGAGAAGGGACCAGCAGTATGGGCAGTTCCGTGTGTGCCAGCTGGGCCTCACAGGTGGCTGCAGATGTGACCAGGTTGGCCAGACTGCACAGAGGGGAGCACTGGGGACTGTCTGGGCAGTCAAGTCTTGCAAGGCCATCAGTGCCTGGAGGAGCCACCAGTGATGCCACCGAAGTCCCAGAGGACCAAGGCAATGGAATCCAAACTATCAAATTTGAGTGCAAATGGAGAAAACCTGAGCCCACTGGGGAAAAAGTAACTGATGATGGTTATGAATTGTGAGGAGATCGGGACAGAGAAATTTGGATCATGGAAGAAGCAGCCTGTGGAAGAGTGGGGAGGAGCGGGGTTCAAGAAACAAGCTGCCCGTGGGGAGGTGGCTGGTCAGTGCTGGTCTGGCCAAACTCCCTGTCTGATCACTATGGCCTGTCCTGCTTATCATACTGGTTTCAGTTGGGATAGAGTTACTTATCTTCATAGCAATTTGTATGAGTCCATTTTACATTTGTGATGGAAACAGTGTTGGTCCCACCCCGATGTTTCAGTCATTGCTGAGCAGTGCTTGCACAGTATCAAGGATTTTTCTGCTTCTCACACCAATCACACCAGCATGGGGGCTGGGGTGCGCAAGAAATTGGGAGAGGACATGGCTGGGACAGCTGAACCAAACTGACCAAAGGGATGTTCCACAACATATGATACCGTGGTCAACAATAAAATCCGGGAGAAGAAGGGAAGGGAGGACATTCGGGGTGATGGCATTTGTCTTCCCAAGTAACCATTACATGTGATGGAGCCCGGCTTTTCTGAAGATGGCTGAAAACCCTCCTGCCGATGATGCAGTGAATGAATTCCTTAGTTTTCTTTGGTTACATGCATAGATTTTGCTTTGCCTGTAAAACCGTCTTTATCTCAACCCACAAGTTTTCTTTTGTGTTTCCAATCCTCCGCCTCATCCTGCTGTGGGGCAGTGAGTGACAGACTATGTGGTGCTGAGCTGTCTGTCAGCGTTAAACTACAAAACTAATCAAACTCTGCTCCTGGCTCTTTGCTGTGTGAGTGGGCTCACTATTGTGTGTGCGTTTGGGTGTGATGGCACGTACACACCTTCTTGGTCAATTCTAAGTGAGGCTAGCAAGGAGGAGGAGGACACCAGGATCTGGAGAACCCCAGGGTTGGAATGTCCAAGTGGGTAATATCTCTGAGTCTGGGCTGACCCAAACCCCAGGTCCACATGGGAAGGACCACAGGGGTGTGTGAAACTGCAAGTAAGTTCTACCTGGGATGTACAGACCACTCGTGCAACCTTCACACCAGATCAGTCTGAGAGGGGCAACAGGACAGGGTCAGTTGTGTTGCTCATGGTTGTGTAAGTGCTGCTGTTGGTGTGGTGGCTGTGAGGGCGCTGTTGCCTGTTGGAGTTGGTCTGTGTCAGATTGTCTGTGTCCATCTTTGTTTCCCTGCAGATACCTGCGTTTAGTGCTTTCCCTTTGATGACTCCACCGTGGGCCATGTCTCACTCTGTGGGGTCCTGTCACTGCCCACCTCAGGCACAGCCGGTCCGTGTGTATCTCATGGGCTCTCAGGCAGCTCCAGATTCCTCTCCGGGAGGATTGTCCTCTGGCCCATCATGCACTGGGACAGCCCAGTGTGGCTGTATTTCATGACCACTCCCCATCTCCACTGTCAACAGACAGCAAGGGTTGTGTCTTAAATCACAACTCTGTTGTGAATCAGCTTCCAAGGTGGCATCGAGCTTTTTCCTCAGGCCCTTTTGAGGGAAATTCCTGGGCCTGTTGTTAAAAACAGCTTTGGAAGAACAACCAAATCTTGAGGAACTGCACTCTGGAGATGTCATTTTGTTACAGAGATGCTATGGGAGACTAAGCTCTGACACAGTGTTAGAAAAAGATTTATACAGGTTTCAGGTGTTTTAAAACTATTTATAATGGGTTCATTATTCAGGATAGTGAGCTAAACATGAACAGTTATGTACCAACATAATAACCATAAATAACAATATGGGTAATGCTAACAAAGTAAAAGGGATAAAACAGGGTACAGGCCTGCATTGGGATACAATTAGACATCATTTGTGGACAGTGATGGAAAGATGATGAGTATTGACAAACGCCCATGAAATCACTTTCCTAATGGACTCCTTGAGCTCCTGGTTCCTCATGCTGTAGATGAGGGGGTTCACTGCTGGAGGCACCAATGCGTATAGAACAGACACCACCAGGTCCAGGGATGGGGAGGAGATGGAGGGGGGCTTCAGGTAGGCAAACACGGCAGTGCTGAGGAACAGGGAGACCACGGCCAGGTGAGGGAGGCACGTGGCAAAGGCTTTGTGCCGTCCCTGCTCAGAGGGGATCCTCAGCACGGCCCTCAAGATCTGCACATAGGACAGCACAATGAACACAAAACACCCAAATGATAAACAGATACTAACCACAAGAAGCCCAGCTTCCCTGAGGTAGGCATCTGAGCAGGAGAGCTTGAGGATCTGGGGGATTTCACAGAAGAACTGCTCCAGGGCATTGCCCTTGCACAGTGGCAGTGAAAATGTATTGGCCGTGTGCAGCAGAGCATTGAGAAACCCAGTGGCCCAGGCAGCTGCTGCCATGTGGACACAAGCTCTGCTGCCCAGGAGGGTCCCGTAGTGCAGGGGTTTGCAGATGGCAATGTAGCGGTCGTAGGACATGATAGTGAGAAGAGAATACTCAGCACCAAACAAGAAAGCTAAAAAGAAGACTTGGGCAGCACATCCTGCATAGGAAATGACCCTGGTATCCCACAGAGAGTTGGCCATGGATTTGGGGACAGTGATGGAGATGGAGCCCAGGTCGAGGAGGGCGAGGTTGAGGAGGAAGAAGTACATGGGGGTGTGGAGGTGCTGGTCACAGGCTATGGTGGTGATGATGAGGCCGTTGCCCAGGAGGGCAGCCAGGTAGATGCCCAGGAAGAGCCAGAAGTGCAAGAGCTGCAGCTCCCGTGTGTCTGTGAATGCCAGGAGGAGGAACTGGGTGATGGAGCTGCTGTTGGACATTTGCTGATGAGCATGGGGCACTGTCACAGGAGCAAAAGACAGTGATAAGTTAGGGGAGACTTCTCTGAGCAAAATCAAAGCCATTTCTCATACACCCTCCCCTGCTCCACACCTCTTGTCCTTTTCCAGACCTTCCTTCGGGTCCGTGGCTGAGCCCTGGGTGGTGCTGGCTGGAGGTGCCGTGAGGAGCAGGGCCTGTGCCCGCTGGCTGCCCAGGAGTCAGCCCTGCTCTGCAGCAGGGGTCATGGAACGGGGGGCAGGGTCCAGTCCTGGGGTTCAGCTTTGTCAGATGGAACCATGCCATGTCTCACCCTTTCCTAATGTCTCAGCACCCCATGTTTGCCCAGGATACACACGGCTCATTTCAAAAACCCAACAGCATTTTCTCTGTCACAGCATCTCTGAGCTTCTCCATGGGGCTTTCAGAGAACACAAAGAAGTTGTAGGACAGGTTTACATCCTGGAGGGAAGATCACAGATCAGAAGGACACCTGAAGGATATGTCCAAGTGCCCTAATGATGGCATTTGATTCAGGGAGACTCAGCTCATTGCCCAGCCCCACACACTGCATTGCCCACAGCCCCACAGGGCAGAGCAAAGCTGGGACACGTGTTCCCATGGACACAGCTGCAGGAAAGGACCCACAAGATCAGGCTGTGACTGTGCAGCTGAAACTCCCATCCCCAGAGAGCCTGACAGCAAGAACCAGATCACACCAACAGTGACCCAGAGCAGTGGAGCAAGAAGGAAACTGCGGTGTGAGAGAGGCCAGGGCAGAGGCAGCCGGGCACTCAGACAGCGTCACCCTTGCCCAGCTGTGCAGCCACCTCCCACACACCAGCATTGCCGGGCAGCTGCTCTCAGCCCCTGTGCTCTGCAGAGGGAACTGGAGCTCTGGCTGCACAGGAGCTGCTTCATGCCTTGGAGCCCCCGGCCCTGAGGGCAGAGGCTTTGCTGGGTGGGAGAGGAGGCGAGGGGGCTGCTCACAGGAGTGATCTGCACTGCAGGGGATCATACAAAGATTTCTGAATTTTCCCTCCCACAACATTTCTGGTTTTGGTTTCTTCTTCCCTTATCACATCTCTGCTGTCTGGAGATTTTCCTCCTGGGAGGTGTTTCCCTGTCCATGTCTCTTCCCTGTCAATGCTCACAGATCATCCCATGCTCTGTGCCCTCAGGCTGGCCCTACAGATCCTGCCTGTTCACAGGGCACTGCCTGGGGGCATCTTCCTGTTTGCAGGTTGGGAAATAGGACAAGTCAGATAAAGGCTGAGGGGTGCAGCAAAGGTGATGCAAGTGCTGTCCATAGGCAGAGGGATGGTGAAGGGATGTTATCAGTGTTCTGGCAGACATACTCATCACTCAAATTTGCAGTTCAGGAGTCTCAATGACTTTTTTAAGCATGAGGGCTCATTTTCATTTTATCCTTTACTGCACACCCCACCCCTTGGGATAAGAAACTGAAAGGCAGGCTCAGGAAAGCTCCTTATCTGTCTGCTAATCCTTGCATTGATCTTGTCCTTGGGGCATCCCCTTGGAAAACTCCTGTGGGTGATCTGGAGCTGTGAGGAGCCCTGACCCACACAGCAGCCTCTCCACAGCACAAGCACCTTTCCTGCCCTGATAGGGGTCACTACTTCCCCCACAGCTTCTCCCCACAGCACCGTGGGGATCTCCCCGGGCAGGCTGAGCGCTGACCCTGGCAGGCGGCAGAGTCCCTGCCCCGGCACAGCCCTGGGGTGCAGGGACCCTGCTCTACAGATGCACATCTCTACAACCATCCCTGGGAGAAAGAAGCCATCATGTCCTGTCCCTCCAATGGTGCAGCAGGGAAGCCCTGCTCTGGGGAACATCCTCCTCAATATTAGAGACACTGAGAGAGCCCTCCTGAAAAGTCTCATAAACTGTAAGAGGTACCAGCTTTAGATCTTTCCAGGAACTGCAACTGCATTGCCCTGCACTCAGAAACTTACCATGCTAAGGGCTGTGAGGATTATTCTCCAAGTGAGCTCTCATCTGTCCTCCCACCCCAGACTGCGTTTCCCCTGTCACCCTGGCTCCTCTGTCCTCGGTGCTGCAGGCAGAGCCCTCAGCCCTGCTGCGCTTTGCAGAGGAGCTGCTCCTGGGCAGAGCTGTCTCTCTGCAGCGCTGCCGCTTGCCATGAGCTCCCTGTGTCCCAGGAGCCCAGCCCAGCTCAGCAGCACAGGAGCAGCCCACGATGTCCCTTCCTCTGTCCCCTCTGGGCTCCCTCCAGCTGTCCCTGGGGCTCCAGGGTCACATCCTTTGAAACAACCTCAAGTAATCAGTGATGTCGATTCTCTCTCTTCAGCAGTGACACTTCTTGCCAGCATTGTGTTCTTTGTATTAAAAAGTAAATTGGTATGAGGATCATCTTTTCTTCTCTCATCATTAGGCAGGACAAAAAGAACGTTACATGAAAGGATCTAATTTCTAAAAACTGGAGGAGGAATATGTTCACCTGAATGAATTTAGGCATTATATTTTGGTTTTATACTCATAGGTCTAGAGAGATATCCAGCAATCTTTTGGCCACGTCACGTCTGTGCTCTGAAGCAAAGCCTTTGCACACATGGGATCTTGGACACTTGGTACCAGGTTTCCACGGGGCAACTCAGAGGTTTCCTGGTGCCACAGCTGGGGTGGTTCAGCCCAGATGTGAGGCAATGTCCTCAGCCAGGGACCTGACTGGCTGAGCTGGAGCTGTCAGTGTTGCAGACAGAGCTGTGACACGGATGGAATAAACTGCCAAGGCAGGGTGGCAGAAGTTAGTTCATCTGGTCTGCAAGGACAGCAGCCTCCAAGCACAGCAACAGGCCAGAGAAAACTCAGTCTAGACCTGTAAGGCAATTCAAGAGCCCTATAATGAGCTGTTACTACTGCAGGAACAGTTAAAGGAGAAACAAAGACACCGTGTGGGTACGGATTAATCTAATAAGGGAGAGAAGTGATATTCTCTGTGTCTCTGGTCCTCCATCTTCACCAGCAAGCTCTCCCAGGCCTCTGTGACTTGAGGCAGGAATCTGGAGAACAACCAGCAGTGGATGGGGATCAAGTCAGGGTCCCTGGAACTAACACAATCCTGACCAGTCTATGGGACAGGAGGGGCAGCATCCCAGGAGCTGAGACAGCAGGACCATGTCACAGTGAGGCCACTCTCCACCATCTTTGAAAGCTCATGGAGACTGGGGGGACTCCCTGACCACTGGCAGCTCTCACACATCGTGTGCACTTTTCGAAATGGCCAATGGTTGAGTGCTGTGGTTTGCTTGCGGGGTGAAAATAAAACCGTGGCAGATGTATTGTTAACTCCCTCTTCCACCCCTTCCCCCTTCAGCCCCTCCCTCTCCCCTCATCCCACTAAGGACAGGCAATTGGGAGGAGGAAGAAGGACAGAGACAAGAGAGTTGGAAAAATTAAAAATGTTTTACTAATGCTACTAATATGAAATAGAGAAAATAATACAAAATATACAAAACCAATCTTGAAAGTCCCGGCAGCTGCTCCGGCAGATGTGGGGCCGGCCCCCGAAGTCCTGGGCTGGACACTGCAGCCAACCGGAGCTGGATTCAGTCTGTCACTAGCCCTCAGTTTGCAGGGACAACTCGCAAGGTCCTCTCCCAATGCTGGCCATAAGGAAAACAGGGATGAGATCCTCGTGATCCCCCACTTTTATATGAAATATGACGTTAATGGGGTCGAATACTTTAGTTGGTCAATTTTCAGTTCACCTCCTGCTTGCACATCTCGCGAGATGCATTATTATCAATGACCTTGTGTTCCATTGCTATGTCTACCAAAACATGTATCTAACTTTCAGGAAACCTGCAGTTAGTAAGAAGACTTTAGATGACAGGGAAATTCACTAAAAGAGCAACTTGTTTCTGATAAAACCAGGACAGTGAGCAGGGTAACTAAAGGCTGTGTCCCAGAGCATGTCCACCCTGACCCCATTTCTGGGTGTGTGAAAGAGAAGGTGACAGGGTTTACCCAGGGCAGGTTGTCCCTGTCCATCCTCTTTGCTTTCTGTGAGGAAAGGACTGTGTTGCTGGATGCGGGGAGAACATTGATGGTCCGTTACCTGAAGTCAGCAAGGCATTCAGCATCATCCCGTGCAGTATTCTTCTGTATAAGGTAGGATAAAACCCTGAGTAATCTGGTCTGACCCTGCTTTGAGCAGGAGGTTGGTCAAGACACCTCCTGAGATCCCATCCAGCCTGAATGATGCTGTCCTTCCTTCCTCCTCATATTTTCAATTTAGAGAAATCTCTCAGGTTCCGTCTGATCACAGAAATACATCACATGAGGTGCAGGGCTGCTTTAAAAGTACCCAAACAGGCCTGACAACAACTTCTGCACTCTTTTCATTTGCCCAAACCCAAGTTCTTCTTTTTTGCTATACTCATGCCCAACTTGTTAACCCTTTCAGAGCAGGTTGCTCAAGAGGTGTCAGCATCCATGTACAGAGCCTGTACATCAGACAGATATCAAAGCCACCATTACAGACATGATGACGAAGCACTTGACAAGCTCCTTGAACCCAGGAATCAGCATGTCTTGTCTCCTGAGATGCCATTGAACACCTGAACTTTAAGTGAAGAGTATGTGAGGGTTTTTTTGTGCATCCTGGCTTGTCTCATGACCCATGTGGTGCTTCAGGCTATGAAGAGAATCAAAACCAGCCATTTGACTGGGGTAGTTCCATTTTACATGGTGTCACGCAGGGCAGATGAAGGAGCTCAGAAGTCCAGAGTCTGCTGCACAGTTGGGACTTTTGAGAATGGAAATGCAGGTAACAGTGTTGTGTCAGTGCACACTACATAAAGATTCTGGCTTCCTTTGTGCCTTCTTGCTGACCTGGGATCTGTTCCTTGGCCTTCTTTGTCTCAAAAAGAAACTATTCTCCTATGCCACCTCCACCTCACACCAGGGAAAAAAAAGGAGAAAAGTTATGAAAGAAGCATGATTTGGGGGTAATTCTGTCCAAGAGGTGTACTCTTTATACAATAGAAAAAAAAAAAGAGAGAAAAAGCATTGTTTTAAGAACTTCTCTCAAGACAACTACTGAGGTGTAGTAGATGTTTTGAAAAGCAAGAATGACTGTTAGGAATGAAACTAAAGACTTTTAGTTAATCATCATCATCAGTGAGAATAAGGAGTTCCCTGTTACTGTTATTAGTGGTAGTACCACTGTTCTAAAACATCCTTCAGAGCATCTCGATTTTTCCTGGGCTCCAAAGCTCAGCCTGCTCAGATTTTGGAAGGATTGCTTCAAACCCCTGTGACCCAAATCTCTACAACAGTCTTTCCTCAACAGTCTTTTACCCCAGGAAGGGTAAAACTTCCAATGTAGGCACCAAACCAGTGCCCAACCTGCCTGGATAGCCAGGAGAGCTGTGCAAAGCAACAGCCGCACTCAAGGGGAGTTGGAGGTGATGGGAATTGAAATGGTTTCACCCCAAATCATAGAATCATGGCATCATAGAATCATTTAGGCTGGAAAAGACCCTTAAGAACATGGAGTCCAACCATAAATCAAACACTGCCAAGGCCACCACTAAACCATATCCCTAAGTGCCACATCTCCACATCTTTTAAATAATTCCAGGGACGGAAGCTCAAATCTTTAGCTGGCGGGACACCATTGGCTGCAGTTAGACATAAGATACTTGTCATGCCTGTGAGTTCAGACCTCGCTGGCAGAATGTCTCACAGCCCTCACTGAGGAGACCAGGGTGCTGGGGGGATGGGAGCACGTTTCAGTTTCCCAGGTCCCAGGACAGAGCCCAAACCATCCTTCCCTTCAACTCTCCCATCCAGTTTCTTGAGATGCAAAGTTGGTGGGCCTTCTGTGGATAGTCATGTGTAAAAGGCGTGAATAATCCTTCAAGTGTTTGTGTACTTTGTCTAGGAATGCCAGTTTTTAAAGAAAAAAAAAAAGTTTAACATGCTTACATTTAAATATCTGTAACATAGTACTCTGCGTCTGTGGTAGCCCCTCCAATGACAATTAAATAGGTATTTGCACTATAAGACCATACCTCATCCACAAGTACACATCTAAGTGGTTCAGATGAAGGCTGGTTTGGCAAAAGTCACCCTTTGTGTCCCCAGGTGCACGGACACTGCTCATGTGCCTCTGCAGAGAGTGGCAGAAGCTGGATGCCCTTCTCGGGACAGACTCCTTCCAGGAGAGACACAGGGGTAACTCATCAGGTCTTCACGGCAGTTCACTCAGCATCAGTTTTGACATATTGGGTGCTTCCTGTGACTACCCTTTCTGCACAAATGATCATAAAAAGACACCCATTTAGTAAGCCATGGTCATAAAGGGGCTCTTATGGACAAGAAAGCTCACCATGAACTCTGGGGAGAGCGAGGAAGTTTATAGTAAGCACCAGGAAGAACCAAAGAGCTCAAGGCCTCTTCTGAAGAGCGGGAGGCCCTGAGCAGCAGAGATTGGCCATGTGTAGGTGTGGGAGAGGGACAGGGCATGTCAGGGAGAAGCAATGAGATGGCTGATGGTTTAGTGAACCCTTACAGCCATGGCTGAGCCCAGGAATGGAAAGCAGTTGTTGTCTGCAGGTGGAGGAGGAATAGGAGCAAGACTTTCCTGGGAATATGGAAGGAAGGAAGAAAGGCCTCTCTTGGGCTAATCATATATGGCAGTGACATTTCCATCTTGTGGGCATGGCTGTGCCTGGGAGATGGGGAATGGCTGCTGCTGGGGGTGGCTGTGCTCAGGCATGGCCCATGAGGTTTCCCTGCTCTGCTCCTCTCTTACACCGCCCAGTCCTGGATGGACCTCAGGAAATATCCATGAACCTGGTGGATGCATGAACATCCTGGAGTGATGGGATATGGATCCAAATAGAGGATTCAAGCAAGTTTGAGACTGGGACATTGAGGTGATTGGTGACCATTGCCAGGGGTATAAAAGAAGATTGATGAGTTGTGAAGAACTCACAGGCATTTCCAACTCCACAGAAAACCAGAGCCTTGTAGCTAAAGCAACAGCACTTGACATAAAACCCACCCCCAAAACACAAAACACTCACACTGACCCCACGAAAAGCCTTGAAAAACATTTGAGAAAAATCTACCAGGTCCCAGGGGTCAAGTCTCAGCCATTCTGGTGATAAACAAGCATCAAAGGCTGACAGGGCATCAGAGCCACCTCCACATTGCCCTCACCACCTGTAACCAGTGTCTCCAAGTCTTTCCTTCACCAGCCTCCAGGGACAGGGACCTCGACTGGTTGTTTCCTTCACAGCTGTGTCAGTGCTGGCCCTTCATGGGGTCCCATGCACCCTCAGAAACTTGAGTTCCACTTCTGCCTTTCACTTCATCAGAGGTTTGTTCCTTCTTTCAGCAGCTGCAGTTCACGATCACGGCAGCAGAGGGCTCATTAACATCCAAAATGCCCTTACAAGCCAAGGCTCTGTGCATCGTTTTCCTAAAGGCTTCAAGTCTGGTCTTGATGATTAGGGAGATTTCAGGAATAGCCAAATAGAGAGCATTTCCATAATAAAGAAGAATAAATCAGTATTTCTTCTATTGTCTTTGCCCCTCTCCCTCCTCCCCGTTTCCCAAAGAGGTGGTATCTTATTGATCTGGAGCATTTTCTGATGAAGACAAAACAATATGTGTAGGAAAGTGGGTGCCTGATGCACCACTTGAGTGAGGAGACAGGCCAGGACAGCTCAAGAGGAATCACACTCCTCTGGAGCACAAGGCTGTCCTGCAAGGTTTCTCAGATTTCCTGAGCTCCTTCACCCATCAGACAGACTTCCATGTCACCACCTGTATTGGCTGCTGTCCCTCAGTATGTCAAAGTCTTCTCCTCTGGAGCCCACCAGCCTGTGCTCTGCTGCTGGCCTTCCTCCCTCCCCTCTGGTGCCTGGAATCCCACTGTTGCCTGGTCACCACAGCCAAGGTGGACACTGATGTTCACACCCCTCACCAGCTCTTCTTTGTCTCCCAGTTCCAGATTCAGGTGAGCATCACCCTTGTTGGCCCACCAGGCAGCCACGTTAAGCAGTTGGCCCAAGATCTTCTGGACTGTTGATACCCACTGCTTTGCCTGGCCAGTGAATGCCAGGGCAATTACAGTTCCCTATAGGAACCTGCTCATTGACTGGTGACTTCCTCAGGTTGCTGACAGAAGATCTTTTCCATTTCTTCTCCATGATCAAGTAGTTTGTAACACCCAACACATTGTCACCATCTATTGGGTTTACATGGCAAAGTCTTGTAACTGGGGATGAGTGTGGGCGTGCTACAGTTGTCACCTCTCTGAGAAGACAACAGGAGTTTGACCGGCATCAGGCAGAGCCAATTTCAGCTGGCTCCAAGATGGACCCACTCCTTGCCCAGTCTGAGCCACTCAGTGATGCTGGCAGCACCTCTGTGATATTGTATTTGAGAAAGGGTAAAAAACGCTGTACAACAGCAGGTGGGAGAGAGCAGGGAGGAAATGTGAGAGAAAACACACTGCAAACACCAAGGTCATATCCCATGGGACCCAAGCAGGTCCCTCAGCAGGCCAAAGCCTGCTCTCCTGAAATCCTGCTCTTTGCCTTGTTATCATCTCCCAGGAGCCTCAACTCCACTTCCCCAGCCCTGACTGTTCCATCCCTGACCAACCCTTTCTGGTTTGTAAGTGTGAAGTCCCACAGGGCACCTCACCTCACTGACTCCTCAGCCACCCGTGTCAGGAAGATGTTGTCCATGAGCTCCAAACCCCTCCTGCATGGCTGGTACCTTGCAGCTATTGGGATATCTTAGGTTTGCCATGAGGACACAGCCTTGAAAACATGAGGCTTCTTTCATTTGTCTGAAGGAGGCCTCATCTAATTCCTCCTCCTCATCAGTGAGTCAGTAGCTGATGTCCAGTCACCACAACACTGCCCATGTTGTTCTGCCCTCTCATGCTGACTCCTCAACTTTCAGCTGACATTCTCTGTCCCCAGGCAGAGCTCCACACATTCCTGATGTTCTCCCACATGAAGGGAAACTTCCCCTCTAAGTCCAGACCTCTGGCATTACGAGCACTAGCCCCCCAAGACCGCAAAGTTTCTCCTGCAGGTGATATTCGTAGTGTCCTCTAACTCCTCATGATGTTATCTTGGGATAGACGCTCTCATCAGGATAAACCGTCTGCATGTAAACACTAACAGCTGGAGCTTCTTCTCCCCTTGGCTGTGGCTGTTGTCTCCAGCTCTGATGCCTGTGAGGAGACACCTTGTCCTTACAGCACAGGGGCCTCATGGCCTCCTTGTCCCCAGCCAGGAACCTGGGAGGTGTGGGACCATAGTCCTGCCCTTGGCCTTGCACAGCCCCACATCACACTGTCCCAGGAAGGGCCCTGGGCAACGTGGGAGGGGCAGGATCTGCCTTCCCAGGGCTGGGGGTCAGGGCTTGGCCCTTTGATTAATGAAACACATCCAGGTTTGCTCAGCATTAGAGCCACCTTTACTTTGCTTTTCCTGACCTGTCATCACTGCTTGCAGTTTTTTCTCTGACTAGACCCTGGGGATAGTTTCTCAGTAGGTTCCCTCAGTGGGACCCATTAACATTACAAGAAACTTTGGAGTTTGAATCTGACTTTGACAACTTGAGAGGTTTCTTCAGCTTCCTCCAGAGTCTGAGGTTCATGGACTCAGCACCAAACCCACCAGAGGGGTCATTAAAGCGCCTTGGGCTGCTCCTGTGCTGCTGAGCTGGGCTGGGCTCCTGAGACACAGGGAGCTCATGGCAAGCGGCAGCGCTGCAGAGAGACAGCTCTGCCCAGGAGCAGCTCCTCTGCAAAGCGCAGCAGGGCTGAGGGCTCTGCCTGGGGATCTCAGGGAGACGAGCAAGGCAGAGAGAGATTAAAGGTGGTCAGGTTGGGGAGGATGACTGAGAGCTCACGGAGGAGAAATCTTTGCAGCCCTTGCCATGGTAAGTCTCTGTGTGCAGGGCAATGCAGCTGTAGCTCCGGGAGGCATCTCCTCAAGTTAGCACAGGCACAGCTTGAGGGATCAGTAAGGAGGGGGCTCTTGTCAGGCAATTTTGAACAGCTGTGTAGCTGGGTGAGCAGCCAGGGGTGCCCAGGGCTGTCCTGCAGAGCAGGGTCCCTGCATCCCAAGACTGTGCTGGGGCAGGGACTCTGCCGCCTGCCAGGGTCAGCGCCCAGCCTGCCCGGGGAGATCCCCACGGTGCTGTGGGGGGAAGCTGTGGGGGGAAGGAGCGACCCTTATCCGGGCAGGAAAGGTGCTTCTGCTGTTGAGGAGGTGCTGCGTGGGTCAGGGCTGCTCACAGCTCCAGATCACCCCCAGGATTTTTTGCAAGTTGATGCCTCAAGCAGAAGATCAATGCAAGGATTACCAGACAGATAGGGAGCTTTCCTGAGCCTGTCTTTTCAGTTGCTTTTTCCAAGGGGTGGGGGGTGCAGGAAAGTATAAAATGAAGATGAGCTGTCATGCTTAAACAAGTCACTGAGACTCCTGAACTGCAACTCTGAGTGATCAGTACGTCTGCCAGAAGCCTCATACCATCCCTTCAGCTGCTGCTCTGCCTGTGCACAGCACCAGCATCACATCTGCTGAACCCGTCAGCCTTAGTCTGACCTGTCCTGTTTTCCAACCTGCAAACAGGAAGATGCCCCCAGGCAGTGCCCTGTGAACAGGCAGGATCTGTAGGGTCAGGGTGAGGGCACAGAGGGTGGGATGGAGTCTGTGAGTGCTGACAGGGAAGAGACATGGACAGGAAAACAGTTCCCAGGGGAGAATCTCCAGGAAGCAGGGAAATGATCAGAAATGAGTGGAAACTAAACTCAGAATTGTTATCAGAGGGAGAACACAGAAAAATCGATATGATCCCTTGCAGTGCAGATCCCTCCTGTGAGCAGCCCCCTCGCCTCCTCTCCCACCCAGCAAAGCCTCTGCCCTCAGGGCCGGGGGCTCCAAGGCATGAAGCAGCTCCTGTGCAGCCAGAGCTCCAGTTCCCTCTGCAGAGCACAGGGGCTGAGAGCAGCTGCCCGGCAATGCTGGTGTGTGGGAGGTGGCTGCACAGCTGGGGAAGGGTGACGCTGTTGGAGTGCCCGGCTGCCTCTGCCCTGGCCTCTCTCACACCCACCCTCACCGCAGTTTCCTTCTTGCTCCACTGCTCTGGGTCACTGTTGGTGTGATCTGGTTCTTGCTGTCAGGCTCTCTGGGGAGGGGAGTTTCAGCTGCAGAGTCACAGCCTGATCTTGTGGGTCCTTTCCTGCAGCTGTGTCCATGGGAACACGTGTCCCAGCTTTGCTCTGCCCTGTGGGGCTGTGGGCAATGCAGTGTGTGGGGCTGGGGAAAGAGCTGAGTCTCCCTGAATCAAATGCCATCATTAGGACACTTCGCTGTATGCTCGAGGTTTTCTTCCAATCCTGTCCTACAGCATCTTTGTGTTATCTGAACATAGAGAAACATAGAGATGCTATGACAGATAAAATGCTGTTGAGTTTATGAAATGAGCTGTGTGTATCCTGGGCTAGAAGTAGAGAGCTTCAACCTTAGGAAAGGGTGAGACGTGTCATAGTCTGAGGTGGGTCCCTCTGCTCTCAGCAGTCCTGGTGGCTTTTCAGGGTGACATGGCAGTGTGATCACCATCTCAGAAAGGTGCCAGCCCAGGGCAGATGGAGGAAGACAGAGGGACCGAGCAGCTGCCCTCACTCTGCACTGACCCACAGGCATCCTCTGGTCTCACAGGACTCGCTCTGTTCTCCCTGAGTGCAGCAGAAATGCTGAGGGTTTCTGACACCCAAGAACACTCCCCAGGCTGTGAGAGGAGAAGGAGCTGTAGAAACACTAAACCTCTCAAACTCATTTTCTCAGGTCTGGGGGTACAGATGCTGACAGTCCCTTCTGCAGCAGGAGCGGTTCCATCTGACAAAGCTGAACCCCAGGACTGGCCCCTGCCCCACCCCATCACACAGGCTCAGGCTGACTCCTCAAGAGCCCCTGGGCAGAGACCCTGCTCTTCATTGCACACTCATCAAGCACCGACGAGGGCTCCAGCCAGGACGTTCTCCTGGAAAAAGAAAAGGGTCTCTTTGTGGGAGGGGCTGTGGGAAATGGTTTTGGTTTTTCTCATCTAAACCGTCACTGTCTTTACCTCCTTGCAGAGGTCCTCATGCCCACAGGCAGCAGATGTCCAACAGCAGCTCCATCACCCAGTTCCTCCTCCTGGCGTTCACAGACACACGGGAGCTGCAGCTCTTGCACTTCTGGCTCTTCCTGGGCATCTACCTGGCTGCCGTCCTGGGCAACGGCCTCATCATCACCACCATAGCCTGTGACCAGCACCTCCACACCCCCATGTACTTCTTCCTCCTCAACCTCGCCCTCCTTGACCTGGGCTCCATCTCCACCACTGTCCCCAAATCCATGGCCAACTCTCTGTGGGATACCAGGGTCATTTCTTTTGCAGGATGTGTTGCCCAGGTCTTCTTTGTAGGTTTCTTATTTGGTGCAGAGTATTCTCTTCTCACCATCATGTCCTACGACCGCTACGTTGCCATCTGCAAACCCCTGCACTACGGGACCATCCTGGGCAGCAGAGCTTGTGTCCACATGGCAGCAGCTGCCTGGGCCACTGGGTTTCTCATTGCTCTGATGCACACGGCCAATACATTTTCACTGCCACTGTGCAAGGGCAATGCCGTGGACCAGTTCTTCTGTGAAATCTCCCAGATCCTCAAGCTCTCCTGCTCAAACTCCTACCTCAGGGAACTTGGGCTTCTTGTGTTTACTCTCTTAGTAATATTTGGGTGTTTTATTTTCATTCTTTTCTCCTATGTGCAGATCTTGAGGGCCGTGCTGAGGATCCCCTCTGAGCAGGGACGGCACAAAGCCTTTGCCACGTGCCTCCCTCATCTGGCCGTGGTCTCCCTGTTTGTGAGCACCATCATGTTTGCCCACCTGAAGCCCCCCTCCATCTCCTCCCCATCCATGGACCTGGTGGTGTCTGTTCTGTACTCAGTGGTGCCTCCAGCAGTGAACCCCCTCATCTACAGCATGAGGAACCAGGAGCTCAAGGATGCCCTGTGGAAATTCATACCTTACTGTTTTCTGAAACAATAAACTGCTTCTCTCCTTCTACATAGCAGTTTTAATGTAACTAGTTACATGTCCAGCCTCTCATTTGTATTTTCTGTTTTTATTGAAGTTGTTTTTTATTGTGATAACATTGTCATTCCCTTTCTAAATCACTGTCTGCTTTTCTTTTATAACCACTGGCTGTGTAAATGAGGAGCCATGATCTGTGCGTATTTAAACAAAATAAAGGGTCCCGTAGTGATGTGTTTTTCACTGTATCCTCCCTGCAAGGCCTTTTGGAGCTGCAGGGACAGTTCCTGTGTGCATGGGAGGAGGGGAAAAGAGTCCAGCCTGGCAGCCCTGCCAGGGAGCACCAGCGCTTGGCCTTCCAGAGCTGTTCTCGTTCCACTCCCACACTCTCCTTCTCATCCCTTGTGTTGGTGCAAGGCCTGAGTGCTCTGGCAGCCTGGTCACCGTCCTGCTGTGTGTCAGTCCTGTGAGCGCAGGCAGGGACAGGCCATGGGCACTGCTGTGACAGAGCTGGCCTCACAACAGCCTTTCCAGAAAGAAAGGTGATCTCCTCAGGGCAGGCCCTCAAGGTTTAGGTCTTTTTACAAACCTTCTCTCAAAAACTTGCCCATGAAATTGGCCACAGATGCAAACACCAGTGTCCAGCTGCACAGTGTGTGTGTGCAGGGCTGGGCACACAGCAGTGTCCTCTCACAGCCAGGCCTCCTGCCAGAGACCTGCAGGACCAGCAGAGCAGGGGCTGGGCTGTGCCCCTGTGCACTAGACACCCCATGGAAGCTGCTCCAGGACATCGTCATGGACTGGCCCCTCACAACCTCCATTTCCAGCCCTGTCCTTTCACCCCAGCTCACAGAGGTTGTCTTCCCTCCATGGAGGGACACTGAATGAGTAGCTCAGCAGACTAAGTTTGCATTGTACAGATGAGATGTGAGCATGCACATAATGTACACGAGTTGACATGAACCCAAGTGAGCACAAATTCCATCGGTTATTCCAGGGGGTTCCATGAAGGCCCATGGGACAGACAGTGTCTCGAGGTCACTTCATGTTGAGAGTAACATCCCATGGGAAACCACCAGAATGCAGCACTGGGATGTGCTTCCTTGAACTGAGATCCCTCCCTGTGTCCATTCCACGTGACATGGGACATCTCAGATGAATACAGAGCAGGGGGACACACCTTAGGGCTGAGGTACCTCCCATCCCTTCGGAGTGGCAACAGGAGTTTTTCATCGAACAGATGAGCTGTGAGCATGCACGTCATGTATGTGAGGTGAGAGGAACCTCAGGTGAGATGAGCCCAGGTGAAAACAAACAGCCATTCCTTGAGGTTCCATGAAGGCCTGTGGGGCAGACAGTGTCTAGAGCTCACCTCATGTTGGATGTTACATACCAGAGAAATCAGCCTAGATGCAGCACTGGGATATTTCCCCACTTAAATCGTTAGTAGGAAATATATTTCATAAGTTTAATAGAAGAGACATACATTCATCTGGTCAGGTCCTGGGCCATAGGCATTTTATGGATGGGTATGGTGTGTTATGACATCAGCTGTGCCTCAGACACTCATAATCCAGTAAGCAGTATGTGACTGTGAAGGGGACAGTGAGGTCAGTTCTGTCTCTGGAGGTGACAGCTCAGCAGCAGGAACGTGGCTGGGAAAGAACCTCTGCATAAGTACCCACAGCCCCTACCCAGGAAGAGGCCTTGGAGACAGGTTGTCATGTCCATCCCACCTGAGAACACGATGGGACAGAAACAGGGACATGCTCATGTCTATCAGAGAAGCTGAAGGTCCAGCAGCAGTCATGGTGAGGTTACTTCTCTCTGGTCTAGTGGAAGACCACAAGAAGACTAACAGGTAGGGTTCCCTGCTTGATGGGCAGTTTCTGAGGTGGCTGAGCTTTCCCAAGTAGTAGGAACAACCAGGAGAGGAAAAAAAAGCTACCAAGTGCAGATTGGGAAGTGGAGACTGGATATCAGGAGGAAAAAATGTCGCTGGAAGGGCAGTGCTGTGGTGCAAGAGGCCACCCAGAGGGAGCTGGATCAGCCCATGGTTTGTGTTCCAAAGAACAGCCAGTGAGGGTGCAGACACATCAGTGAAGGGACAGAAATGCTGGGGTGAGAGCAGGTGGGGAAGCAGATGGGTGTCTGCAGCCTGCAGGGAAAGAGGGGCAGGTGTAGGACTGTGCAGAACAGTCTGCGATGAAGATGACAAAGGCCACTGTTGAGGCTGGAAGGAACCAACAGGACCCAGGTCTCTGTCCCCTTGGCCATGGCAGTTGTCTCTGACACTGAGGTCCATGAGAAGACATGTTGTCCTCACGGCACTGGGGCCTCGTTGCCTCCTTGCAGCCCCATGGCGAGCTGGAAGGTGTTGTACCAGTGTTGTCCTTCCCTCGGCCTTGCACACCCACATCCCACGGTCCCAGGAAGAGCCCTGAGCCGTGTGTGAGGGACAGGATCCCCCTTCCCATTGCCTGGAGGTCGTGGCTTCTCCTTTCTGCTGCAGAAAGCAAACCAAGGGGTTTCTCAGCATCAGAGCTGAAGAAAAGACTAAAAGGAGACCTCATGGTGGCTACAGCTTCCTCACAAGGGGAGAAGGAAGAGTAGGTACTGAGCTCTTCTCTCTGGTGACCAGTGACAGAACCCAAGGGAATGGCAGGAAGATGTGCCAGGGGAGGTTTAGGTTGGACATGAGGAAAAGGTTCTTCACCCAGAGGGTGCTGGACACTGGAACAGGCTGCCCAGGGAGGTGTCACGGCCCCAACCTGACAGTGTTCAAGAAGAGACTGGCCAACGTCCTCAGACACACGGTGTGACCTGTGGGGTGTCCTGTGCAGGGACAGCAGTTGGACTCGATGATCCATGTTGGTCCCTTCCAGCTCAGGACATTCTATGATTCTATGAAATACTAGGTTAAAAATCCATGTTTTCATTGTGCAGATGAGTTGTAAACATACACATCATGTGCATGTCCACTGCGTGCATGTGGTGAGATGAACCCAAGGGAGCACAAATGCTATCAGCTATTCATTAGAGTGCCATAAATGACAGTTGGACAGAGGTGGTGTTCAGGGATCTCTTCTAACCTGTGTTATTGTAGGATTCCATGAATCTTTTCCTTGGAGAGCTCTTGCATATCAGAATAGACAGAGGAAGAGGAAGAATGGAAAAAAAGAGGCAGAAGCTGAGATATAAAATGCCCCAGTGTAAATACAGCAGCTCCTCTGAGGAACGTTTCTCTACTCAAACCCTTGATAGGAAATCTGTTAGATAAATTTGATGAAACCAGCTTAGTTTTACCTGCTCACATGGGACATCTTCGCTCCAGGAAAGGGACATATTGGTCTCGGTGGCCCAAGGGGTCCAGTGATGCGATATCTTGGTCTTGGTGGACCAAGATGACTGGAGGTGGTACATCCTCGTCTTGGTGGCCCAAAGTGTGCAGGGATGGGACTTCTTGTGTTCAGGAATGGGACATCTTGGCCTGGGTGGTCCAATGGGCCCAAGGGTTGGGACACTGTAGGACTTGGTGGCCCAAGATGCCTGGAGATGGGACATTTTGGGTCTTGGTGGCTTAAAAGTTCCGGAGATGAGGCATCCTGCATCTTGATGGCCCAAAGTGTCCAGGGATAGGACATTTTGTGTCCAGAGATGGGACGTCTTGGATCTAGGGATGGGACATCTTGGTCTCAGTGGCCCAAAGTTTCCAGGGATGGGGCATCGGAGCTCTGAGATGGGTCATTTTGGTTCACAGTGGCCCAAGGAGTCCAAAGATGGGACATCTTGGTCTTGGTTGCCCAAGATGGCTGGACGTGGGACATCTTAGGACTTGGTGTCCCCAAAGGGTCTAGGGATGAGACATCCTGGGTCTTGGTGTCCTCACAGTGTCCAGGGATGGGACATCTAGGCCTGGGTGTCCCAAAGTGTCCAGGGATGGGACGTTTTAGGTCTTGGTGGCCAAATGTGTCCAGGGGTCTGGGATTGGACATTTTATATCTTGGTGCCCTAAGGGGTCCAGAAAAGGGACATCCTGGGTCTTGGTGGTTCAAAGTGTCCAGGGAATTGGCATCTTGGCCTGGGTGGTCCATGGATTGGGGCATTTAGGTATTGGTGGCTCAAGGGGGCTGGAGATGGGACATATTGTGTCCAGAGATGGGACATCCTGGGTCTTGTTGGCCCAAAGTGTCCAGGGATGAGACATCTTGGTCTCTTCGGCCTAAGGGGTCCAGGGATGGGACATCTTGGCTCTGGTTGGCCCAAATGTCCAGGGATGGGACATCCGGGGTCTGGGATGAGACACCCTTGCTCTCTGTGGCTCAAGTGGTCCAGGGATAGGACATTTTTGGTCTTGGTGGTCTCAGGGGTCCAGAGATGGGACATTTTAGGTCTTGATCACCCAAAGTCTCCAGGGATGGTACATCCGGGTTCTGGGATTGGACATTTTATGTCTTTGTGGCCAAAGTTGTCCAGAGATGGGAAATCTTGGTCTGGGTGGTCCAAGGGGGCTGGACATGGGACATCTTAGGACTTGGTGTCCCCAGAGTTTCCAGGAATGGGTCATCCTGGGTCTCGGAGGCTTCATGGGGTCCAGAGATGGGATATCTGGGCCTGGGTGGCCTAAAGTGTCTAGGGATGGGACATCTTGGATCCAGGGATGGGACATTTTAGGTCTTGGTCCCAAAGTCTCTAGGGATGGGATATCCGGTGTCTGGCATGGGACATTCTGGGTCTCAGTGGCCCAAGGAGTCCAGGGACGCAACATTTTAAGTTTTGGGGCCCTAATGGGTCCAGGGACAGGAAATTTAACCCTGAGCGGCCCAAGGTGTCCAGGGATGGGAGATTTTGGCTCTTAGGGGCCTCACAGTTTCCAGGGATGGGACATAGCGGCAGCGAGAGCGACTCCGGTAGCAGTGCCGGCCATGGCAGCGTATCCGGCTGCCACCACGTCTCCTCTTTCACCAGGACAGGGCCATGGTGGAGTGGCCACCTCCCTGTCCTGCCAGAGGATGCAGCTCTGCACCCCCAGCCCCGCTTTTAAAGGGGTGCCTGGGTGGGGCCCTTCGTGACATCACCAGTGACATCACAATGCCCCACTGTGGCAGTTGCATATCCCCCTGAGATCCAGAGCCTTCAATAGGGCAGTCGATGGCTCCTTCGCACCTTTTGTGCCCCGCTGTGCCTGTCCCCACGTACACACCAGGGTGGTACCAAGGTGCTGACAGTCACATCCTCCCCTGCCCCGGGCAGGGTGACTTCACCTGCACCAGCTGGGGGGCAGGAGGGGTGGGACCCTCAGTCAGTTGACAGGGTCCTCAGCAAAGGAGGTGCCCAGAGAGACTGAGAAGCCTCTGGACTATGTTGCAATGCCCACAGCCTGTCACGTCCTGCCCTCAGGTATGAGTGCGGAATGGAGGGAATGGAGATTCTTGTTTTCCTGTTTCTGGGAGAGTTTCATCCTTGGTGGAGAAGGGAGCTGAAGGTATAATGGGTAGGACTTCTTTCATGCTCTGTGAATGTTCTTTTGGATTATGCCACCTTGATACCAGTTTACTCAGTTTATCAAGGGGTAAGTAAGCCTTCCATTATATCTCCAGGAACTCCCTTTTAAATTCCCAAAACCCACCATTGTTGTCAGATCTTAGGTTGTTCCCCCTTTCCTCTTCTAATATGCGGATGCTTCTTTCTTGGAGCACTGGTAGCAGCAGCAGTACTGGTAGAAAGGGGCACATTCTTGACTTCAACATGACAGATTCCTCTCGACCTTTCTTCTAGGATTTTTACAGGGCCATATTTCCTATTATAATGTATCAATTCTTGTGCTGTTTCCCCCCACGTCCACATCTTTTTAGTATTTGGTTGGTTGGGGAAAGTCAGGGCAGGGGTGAACAGTGAATCAATGGTAGTGTCTCCATCCCTCTGGCTCCCGCTTCTGGTACCCTGGCTCCTGATCAAACCTTCCAATCTTTCTACTGGGCTCATCAATGCGATTGTCCTTTGAAGGTTTAAGTGACTCTGGAAGTCCCCTTATCAAGGGAGTCATCATGTCAGGACTCACTGCCAGCATCATTGAGGATTCACATTCGGGAATCAATTTTCTTTCATGTATCATTTGCAAGCAGGCTGCTTTGTGTACACTTTCTAGCAATTGATCAGGTGTGCCAGTGATTGCCAGGGGGTCTCCCGTATCTAAAGGGCTTAGCCCTCCAGCCCAATAAGCAGCTCGCTGGGTTAGGGACCACGGGGCACGTCTGTCACCAGTTGTTAAGAAAACTCCATGCCCCCAGTAACCATGAGCTTCCTGTTCACTTCACTGAATTTGGTCTCTCCCAGTTAGGGATACGCGCCACACGTACTCAGTTCTTTAGGGAGGCACCCATACTCTTTCTTTAGTTTGCCAGCTTGGTGGCAGTGTAAGGTGTTTGCTTAGTTGTAATGTGAGGGTCAGTATCCTCCTCATTTGCATAAAAATATTCTGTTTTCACTAAGGGTCTCACGTGTGGGTATTCCTCATCACGTCTTCTCGTCTCCTCCAATTCTTTCTGAGGGTAAATCTGATTTATTTGTCTGATACCTTTCTCCTCTAGCTCCTGCTCCCTCAGCACTCCCGTGTTTTATAAACATTCCTCCTTTAGAGTAGCTTGTAATGAGTGGTTTTCTTCCATCGCTTTTTCTAATTGTGGTGAACAATTTTCTAATTTTTGTTCTAAATTGGAGATTGTTTTTTGCAAAATCTGCACCAGATTTTCAAGGGATTCTATAATTTTGCTTTCATTACTACATCACCTGAGACGATCTTCAATCGCTGCTACTAGGATGGCTCCTACGACAGCACAGAACATAGCTTTGTTCTTATCTGATCTAAACTTAGTCTGTAGAGAAATTACTTGGTCCACTACACTCTGCAAATTAGCCCAGTTATTACGAGCCCAGTCTTCTCCGGATACAGAGGGTCGAGCCCCATACTTTGCTAAAAGTGTGTAGAATGAGCCTCGATCTTTCACTAGCCAAAACTCTTGACTATCAGCCTTTTCAGTCATTCTTATTATGAAGGGACCAAACCCACTTTGGGAAGGCACAACTTAGTTACACAAATCCACAGCAACTGCTGTGTCACCTTTCTCTTTCCCGAGTGGTTAGAGGGGCCAAATATCTGCTACAGGAAGGCTCAACTTAGTTACACAAACACTCAAAGTTGCCCCTTCACTCTCTCTAGCAGACAATTCTCATCAACATGAGAACAACACCCATTTTTGCACTTTGAGATCCCGGAGACAGAGCCCTCAACTCAAGTTTGGAGTGCTCAACACCAAGGTGTGTGTAGTGTGTGGGAAATCTGAATTGCCTCCCTCGCTTTCTGGACACCTCTCACCTTATTGGTTAGGGCAAGTTGTGGCTGGAGTGAAACTTTCTTCCCCTAATACTGACCACACAATACCTGCACTCCTCTGTATTCTCAGAATCCTGTCCGTGCCACCAATTTAATGTCATGGTCCATTTGATGATGGACTTGTGATGGTTCGTTTTCCTGATCTTGAAGCGCAAAATTAAGGCAACCAAAATGCCAAGGGGTTATAATTCAATCAAACAGTGTTAACTCTCTAATTTTGCCTGTAAAGCGGCATGTGATAGAGAAAGTGGAGAAAAGGGGAAGAAGAAAAAAAGGGGGAAAGAGGATTAGCTACCAGTTTTCCAGAACTGGGAATGGATTTAGGACACAAATGTCTTCAGCTCCAGGGACACAAACACCTGGTGCCAGTGTAGATGCTCCAGGAACCCCTGCCCAGGCTCCACTGCATCGCAAGGTGCTCTGGTCTCCCCCAGGTCCTCTGTGATAGAGGCCAATCCCAGGCCAGCACCTCAGGTGCACTGGGGCCCCTCAAATGGCCCTGGCTGTTTCTGGTGAGACAACTGATGACTGATGTCTGCCTGGAAAGGTGCACTTTGTTGTTGTTGTTGTTTTGTGGTTTGGCTTGGTTTGTGGGGGTTTTTTGTTGTTTTTTGTTTGGTTGGTTTGTTTGTTTCTGGTTTTGTTTGTTTGTTTCTTTTTTAACATATTAACACAAAAATCCAAAACAAACAAAAAAACCCCCACCAGAAACACAAAAAAATGCTAAAAGTGAATTACCAGGAAGTGTACTAAGGGTACGAAAACAAATATTGGTCTTCCGCTGTACTTCTATTACCAACACTCCTTTATTTCATCTCTGTCATCATTCAGGAGTTTCCACCTCTCCTGATTAAATGTCCATGTCAAAGGACAACTTCCCAGCAGACTGTCTGGACGTTTGCCCTTCCCAGTGCTCTCAGGTTTCCTCCTCCACTTGCTCTTTGGTCATTCAGTTGCCTCTCAACTGTCTGGTTTCTGCTTCAGAGCTTCAGGGAGTTACAAACTTGCCCCATTCTTCAGAAGTCTAATTAACATGGTAGTTAACGTGTTAATTGTGTTTATGTATATCCTTTCCTATCTCTCTGTCTAAAACAGTTCTTGTGTGGATGTCCCGTGTGGATGGTGGACCTCATTAGACCCAGCTTACACACACAGTTGAGGAAAGTGGTTTAGTGTTTATGAAATTGTGTAGTGTTTACACAGGAGAGCAGGTGGGAGCTGGTGTGCAGGAGCTGCAGCATCCACCTGCAGAGCTCAGTGCAGAAGTCTGATGTGAGGAAAAGTGATGCAAGTCCCAGGTGGCCAAAGAGGGAACGGGCAGACTGGGGGTGGGCGGTGAGCAGCAAGGGTGTCCATACAGTGTCCAGCCTCAAGGGACTGTTCTCCTGCCTGTCCAGATGGCTTCAGGAGACCCTCTGGATCAATGTCCGTTGCAGAATGCTGCTGTCACTTCTTCTACACACTGAAAAATGACAGAAAATACCCTTGAAAGAAAAACCCTCCTTTATGAAATCTTCTTTGAAGTCTTCATCAGTAAGTGTCCCATTGAAACCTCTCCAGTTAGTTCTACAAGTCTTGAAGATTGGAAGAAAATTAGGAAAGAAACATGGCTTGTTAGGGCTTTCTGTGTTTTAATGAGCCCCACGGCGTATTTGGTGCTGAGTCCATGAACCTCAGATACCAAGGACAGACTGAAGAATCTCCTCAAGAAGTCCAAGTCAGAAGCAAAGCCCAAAGTACCTTGAAGCATTAATGGGCCCCACTGAGGGCTGTTACTGACAAAGCCTCCCCAGGGACTCGTTAGAGCAGATAATTGGAGGCAGTGATTGCATCAGGCAAAGGCAAAGTGCAGCAGCTCTGATGCTGAGAAAGACATTGATTTGTTTGATGAAGGAGAATGGCCAAGCCCTGACCCCCTGCCCCTAGGAAGGGAGATCCTGTCCCTCACGTGTGTCTCAGGGCTCTTCCTGGGGATGTGGGGATGATGCCCAGTGCAGGACAATGGTGTGACACTCCCTGGGGGGTGCAAGGAGGCAATGGGGTGCCATGGCCATGACAACCATGTGTCTCCCCTTAGGCCTTGCTGTCAGGGACATCTGCCATAGCCAAGGGGACAAAGACATTGTGACTTCCAGGGACATCCAGCCTTGCCAGCGCCCTTGGCCATCTCCACCACGGTCCATCCTACACTGTCCCAGGCCTGTGGCTGTTTCCCCACAGGCTGCAGACACCCCATGCGCTTCCCCAGCTTGTTCTCACCCCGGTGTGTCCCCACCTGTGCTGCTGAAGAGCCGATCCCAGCAAGAGAGAGCAAAAGGGCAACAGGCAGAAAGACCCAAAGGCCAACTGCAAAATGGCAGAACGGCAAAACGCTGAACTAACATCGAACTCCTGACAGAATGAAACTTCTGAATGGAACTAACCAAACCAGCTGGAAAACCCAAAGTAACAGATGTAACAAGCCCTAAAAGCCAGCTCCAGCTTTAGACTGAGCATGATACTAATCATAGGGAATATTTCATTGATCAGCCTGCATGTCAACCCAGGTGCTGTCCTGTCTGTGTCCCCTCCTGCCAATTTGCATCTGCAGCTGGATGGCCAAAGAAGCCCTTGGTTTCCCTGACAACAGCCAAGGTATCAGTGAGCTCTGACATTCCTTTCATACCAAAAGGCAAACACTGTAAAGCTGCTAAAAGAAAAAATTAAATCTATCCCAGGGAAGAAACAGTGTTATTATTCTCATAGCAAATCTAAACAAAAGACTGTATTAGCTATGAAGGAGAGAGATTCAAAATGCATGAAGAAAATTAACTCAATCTCAGTAAAAACAGCACGTTTCCTCAGCCTCCACTTCACCAGGCTAAAGAAGTTTGGGTCTCTGAACACCTCCACACATGACCCAGACTGTCTCTGGCCACACGACAGCTCCTCCCTGTTCCTCCAGAGTGGGGAACCTCCCACTGGGACACCCCGCTCCAGATGTGACCACACCAGTGCGGAGTCAAGATGGACAATAACTGCCCTTGGCTGGGTGGCAACGCTCCTCCCAGTGCAGCCCAACGTGCTCATGGGCATATTCCTGTTTAGCACCACTGAGAACTGACTGAACAGCCAGGCTCAGAGGGTTGTGACCAGCGGCACAAAGCCCAGCAGGAGGTACCATGAGGAGCACTGAAGGACACCGTACTACCCAACATCTCCTCCCCACAGGTGTCCCTTGGGTCCCTGGAACCACCTCAGTGACAAGGGGGAGAGCACTGCCTGTATGGGGTGGAGGAGATGGGGTCTGGAATGAGGGTCCTGGGGCAGTTTCTCCTGGTTGTTCATGCAGCAACAAGCTGGGCTGGATATTTGGAGAGAGGAACTCTTCCTAAGGGCCTCCAATGGGCTTGGGGATGGTCTACAGTTTCCTGCATGCTGCCTTTTCTGGTGGAGATCAGAGGCTGCCGGCCCTTTAGAGGACCCAGGACAGGCCTTGTCCTTCCTCTGGTCACAGCTGGACCCCAGTTCTCCAGCTCGGCCCCAGCTCAGGAGCCTTGTCTAGGGGTGACTTTTGGGGTAAGGTTGACAAGAGAGGTGCAAAAGTTTGTCTTAAGGACATGTGATGAGCACCAGGACTGAAGTACCAGAGCAAAATGATGTGGCTTCTGGGCGAATACTTTCTTCGGTGCAAGTCGTGACACAGGGTCCCAGACTTGCTTTCCATGCCACCCTTCACGAGGGATGATGCACTAAGAGATGGCAAGTGGGGGACACCGATCCTTCTCCAGCTACTTCCAGGGCCTGGTGAAGCACCAGGACAGCAAGGACTCCTGGCCCTGCACCCTGAACTCTGGGTATAATCTTGGGGCAGCTGAACACCAGCATTTTTCTCTCCAAGCTCCTGTCTGATCTCCCCCCATCCCTCCTCTGATCTGGTCTGGTGCTCCTGGCCCCTTCCCTCTGCTCCCCACAGGGCCCCAACCAGGCACTGATGCTCTACAGAGCAGGTTGGCTGCAGGACCATGGGGTGACTCCACACTGGTTGTGCTGCTCAGTGAGGGACACAGATGCAACTGCATGGGCTGCACTGTCACTGAGCTCTTTCCCGGGGGTCTAAAGCTCTGGAACGGGTTCAGAGCATTTCTTGGGACTCATTGGGTTTTCTGCTCATTTTGGTTCAGCAATCCCTTCCTTGTCCTTCAGGTGCCTGGAGATTGGTGCAGGAAGACGCGCCCTGTCCCCTTCCCAGGGACGGAGGTAGGCTGACCAGCCTGTAATTCTTCAAATTCTCCTTCTTGTCCTTCTTGAAGATGGGTTTGACATCTTCCTTTCCCAAGGACCTCAGAACTCCCGTGTTTCTGCTGTCACTTTTGAAAGCACAATCCAGAATCATGGGCAAGGGTGACATAGCAGACAGGAGCACTTGCAATGAGCCTGTCCAAGGGAGGTGAGATGAATCTCAGCCACTGAGGTTTGTTCCTGGAGTCACACACAGAAATGCCAGGGTTCCATCAGGCATCCGTGTCTGAGCTGGTCTCAGGACTGCTTATGCACCCAGGGATGTTCAGAGACAGAGTCTGTCCCTTTTACTCACAGAGGAAGGAGTCACAGTGGGTTTCTGGCCTCCTGTTGCCACTTCAAAGGGACGGGAGGCAACTCAGCCCTGTGGTGTGTCACCCTGCTCTGCACTCATCTGAGATGTCCCACGTCATGAGGAATGGACACAGGGACCTCAGTTCAAGGAAGAAGTTCGCAGTGCTGCATTCAGGTGATTTCCCATGGCGTGTTCCTCCCAACATCAAGTGACCTCAAGACATTGTCTGTGCCACAGACCTTAATGGAAAAACAAGGAATAATTGATGGTGTTTGTGATCACTCGCGTGCGTGTCACCTCACGTACATGATGTGTGTGCCTACATCTCATCTGTACAAAGCCAACATGGACTGCTGAACAACTCATTCAGTGTCCCACCAAGGAGGGAAGAGCAACCTCTGTGAGCTGGGGAGAGAGGCCAGGGCTGGAAAGGAAGGTTGTGAGGGGCCAGTCCATGATGATGTCCTGAGACTTCTTCTCAAGGGGTGTCCAGTGCACATGGCACAGCCCAGCCCCTGCTCTGCTGGTCCTGCAGGTCTCTGGCAGGAGGCCTGGCTGTGAGAGGACACTGCTGTGTGCCCAGCCCTGCGCACACACACTGTGCAGCTGGACACTGGTGTTTGCATCTGCATGTCGCTTCAGCATGTTCTGCAGAGAAGCTTGGAAGAAGACCTAAACCTTCAGGCCCTGCCCATAGGAGATCACCTTTCTTTCTGGAAAGACTGTTGTGAGGCCAGCTCTGTCACAGCAGTGCCCATGGCCTGTCCCTGCCTGCGCTCACAGGACTCACACACAGCAGGACGGTGACCAGGCTGCCAGAGCACTCAGGCCTTGCACCAACACAAGGGATGAGAAGGAGAGTGTGGGAGTGGAACGAGAACAGCTCTGGAAGGCCAAGCGCTGGTGCTCCCTGGCAGTGCTGCCAGGCTGGACCCTTTTCCCTCCTCCCATGCACACAGGAATTGTCCCTGCAGCTCCAAACAGGCCTTGCAGGAAGGATATGTATTGAAAAACAAGTCACTACAGGACCCTTTATTTTGTTTAAATATACACAGATCATGGCTCCTCATTTACACAGCCAGTGGTTATAAAAGAAAAGCAGAAAGTAATTTAGAAAGGGGATGACAATGTTATCACAATAAAAAAACCCATCACTAACAACAGAAAATAGAGATGAGAGGCTGGGCTTCCATCTAGTTACATTAAAATGGATACGTAGAAGGAGATGGAGAGTTTATTGCTTCAGAAAACACTTAGATATGAGTTTCCACAGGGCATCCTTGAGCTCCTGGTTCCTCATGCTGTAGATGAGGGGGTTCACTGCTGGAGGCACCACCGAGTACAGAACAGACACCACCAGGTCCAGGGATGGGGAGGAGATGGAGGGGGGCTTCAGGTAGGCAAACACGGCAGTGCTGACAAACAGGGAGACCACGGCCAGGTGAGGGAGGCACGTGGAAAAGGCTTTGTGCCGTCCCTGCTCAGAGGGGATCCTCAGCACGGCCCTCAAGATCTGCACATAGGACAGTATGATGAACACAAAACACATAAAAACTAAACAGGCACTAATCACAATAAGCCCAAGTTCCCTGAGGGAGCTGTCTGAGCAGGCGAGCTTGAGGATCTGGGGGATTTCACAGAAGAACTGGTCCAGGGCATTGCCCTTGCACAGTGGCAGTGAAAATGTATTGGCTGTGTGCAGCAGAGCATTGAGAAACCCAGTGGCCCAGGCAGCTGCTGCCATGTGGACACAAGCTCTGCTGCCCAGGAGGGTCCCGTAGTGCAGGGGTTTGCAGATGGCAACGTAGCGGTCGTAGGACATGACAGTGAGAAGAAAATACTCTGCACCAAACAAGAAACATACACAGAAGACCTGGGCAGCACATCCAGCAAAGGAAATGACCCTGGTATCCCACAGAGAGTTGGCCAAGGTTTTGGGGACAGTGATGGAGATGGAGCCCAGGTCGAGGAGGGCGAGGTTGAGCAGGAAGAAGTACATGGGGGTGTGGAGGTGCTGGTCACAGGCTATGGTGGTGATGATGAGGCCGTTGCCCAGGAGGGCAGCCAGGTAGATGCCCAGGAAGAGCCAGAAGTGCAAGAGCTGCAGCTCCCGTGTGTCTGCGAACGCCAGGAGGAGGAACTGGGTGATGCAGCTGCTGTTGGACATTTGCTGCCTGTGGGCATGAGGACCTGTGCAAGGAGGAAAAGACAGTGACGGTTTAGATGAGACTTCTCTGGGAAAAACCAAAGCCATTTCCCACAGACCCTCCCACAAAGAGACTCTTCTTTTTCCAGGAGAACATCCTGGCTGGAGCCCTCGTCGGTGCTTGATGAGTGTGCAACGAAGAGCAGGGTCTCTGCCCAGGGGCTCTTGAGGAGTCAGCCTGACCCTGTGTGATGGGATGGGGCCAGGGCCAGTCCTGGGGTTCAGCTTTGTCAGATGGAAGCGCTCCTGCTGCAGAAGGGACTGTCAGCATCTGTACCCGCAGGGCTGAGAAACTGAGTTTGAGAGGTTTGGCGTTTCTACAGCTCCTTCTCCCCTCCCACTCTGGGAAGTGTTGTCGGGTGTCAGAAACCCTCAGCATTTCTGCTGCACTCAGGGAGAACAGAGCGAGCCCTGCAAGACCAGAGGATGCCTGTGGGTCAGTGCAGAGTGAGGGCAGCTGCTCTGTCCCTCTGTCTTGCTCCAGCTGCCCTGGGCTGGCACATTTCTGAGATGGAGGCTGATCACACTGCCATGTTACCCTGAAAAGCCACTGGGCACTGCTGAGAGCAGAGGAATCCACCTCAGACCATAACATGTCCCACCCTTTCCTAAGGTCTCAGCACCCCATGTTTAGCCCAGGACACACACAGCTCATTTCACAAACCCAACAGCATTTCCACCATCATAGCATCTCTGCACTTCTCCATGGGGAATTCAGATAATGCTCATTCCCCAGCCCCACAGACTGCATTGCCCACATCCCCACAGGGCAGAGCAAAGCTGGGACACGTGTTCCCATGGACACAGCTGCAGGAAAGGACCCACAAGATCAGGCTGTGACTCTGCAGCTGAAACTCCCATCCCCAGAGAGCCTGACAGCAAGAACCAGGTTACACCAACAGTGACCCAGAGCAGTGGAGCAAGAAGGAAACTGCGGTGAGGGTGGGTGTGAGAGAGGCCAGGGCAGAGGCAGCCGGGCACTCCGACAGCGTCACCCTTCCCCAGCTGTGCAGCCACCTCCCACACACCAGCATTGCCGGGCAGCTGCTCTCAGCCCCTGTGCTCTGCAGAGGGAACTGGAGCTCTGGCTGCACAGGAGCTGCTTCATGCCTTGGAGCCCCCGGCCCTGAGGGCAGAGGCTTTGCTGGGTGGGAGAGGAGGCGAGGGGGCTGCTCACAGGAGGCATCTGCACTGCAGGGGATCATAAAGATGTTTCTCTGCTCTCCCTCCCAGAACAATTCCGGGTTTAGTTTCCTCTCATTTCTGATCATTTCCCTGCTGCCTGGAGATTTTCCTCCTGGGAGGTGTTTCCCTGTCCATGTCTTTTCCCTGTCAGCACTCAGACCCCATCCCACCCTCTGTGCCCTCACCCTGGCCCTACAGATCCTGCCTGTTCACAGGGCACTGCCTGGGGGCATCTTCCTGTTTGCAGATTGGAAAACAGGTCAGCTAAAATGAAAGCTGACAGGTGCAGCAAAGGTGATGCAGGTGCTGTTCACAGGCAGCGGGGTGGTGAAGGGATGTTATCAGCCTTCTGGCAGATGTACTCATCAATGAAATTTGCAGTTCGGGAGTCTCAGTGACTTGTTTAAGCATGAGAGCTCATTTTCATTTTATCCTTTCCTGCACCCCCCACCCCTTGGGAAAGGAAGCTGAAAAGACAGACTCAGGAAAGCTCCTTATCTTTGTGGTAATCCTGCATTGATGTTGTCCTTGGGGCATCCCCTTGTAAAAGTCCTGGGGGTGATCTAAGCAGCCCTGACCCACACAGCACCTCCTCAACAGCACAAGCACCTTTCCTGCCCTGATAGGGGTGGCTCCTTCTCCCCACAGCACCGTGGGCATCTCCCCGGACAGAAACCCTGCTCTGCAGCAGAGCCCTGGGGTGCAGGGACCCTGCTCTGCAGCACAGCCCTGGGGTGCAGGGACCCTGCTCTGCAGCACAGCCCTGGGCACCTCTGGGTGCTCACCCACTTTCACAGCTGTTCAAAATCGCCTGACAAGAGCCCCCTCCTTACAGATCCCTCAAGCTGTGGCTGTGCCAGTTTTAGGAAACGCCTCCACGAGTTACAGCTGCATTGCCCTGCACCCAGAGACTTACCATGGCAAGGGCTGCAAAGATTTCTCCTCCATGAGCTCTCAGTCATCCTCCCCATCCTGACCACCTTTAATCTCTCTCTGCCTTGCTCGTCTCCCTGAGATCCCCAGGCAGAGCCCTCAGCCCTGCTGCGCTTTGCAGAGGAGCTGCTCCTGGGCAGAGCTGTCTCTCTGCAGCGCTGCCGCTTGCCATGAGCTCCCTCTGTCCCAGGAGCCCAGCCCAGCTCAGCAGCACAAGAGCAGCCCATGATGTCCCTTTCTTGTCCCCTCTGGGCTGCCTCCACCTGTCCCTGGGGCTCCAGGGGCACATCCTTTGAAACAACCTCAAGTAATCAGTGATGACGATTCTCTCTCCTCTGCACAGACACTTCTTGCCAGCATTGTGTTCTTTGTGTTAAAAAATAAACTGGTGTGAGAATCATCTTTTCGTGTCCCGTCATTAGACAGGACCCCAGGAAGGTTACAGCAAAGGATCTAATTTCTCCAAGCTGGAAGGGGGAAATCTTCATTTCAAGGAATTTAGGCATTTTATTCTGGTTTTATACTCCTAGGTCTAGAGAGACATTCAGCAATCTTCTGGCCATGTCATGTCTGTGCTCTGAAGCAAAGCCTTTGCACACATGGGCTCTTGGACACTTGGTACCAGGTTTCCATGGGGCAACTCAGAGGTTTCCTGGTGCCACAGCTGGGGTGGTTCAGCCCAGATGTGAGGCAATGGCCTCAGCCAGGGACCTGACTGGCTGAGCTGGAGCTGTCAGTGTTGCAGACAGAGCTGTGACACGGATGGAATAAACTGCCAAGGCAGGGTGGCAGAAGTTAGTTCATCTGGTGTGCAAGGACAGCAGCCTCCAAGCACAGCAACAGTCCAGAGAAAACTCAGTCTAGACCTGTAAGGCAATTCAAGGGCCCCATAATGAGCTGTTCCTAGTTCAGGAAAGGAGAAACAAAGAAACCTTGTGGCCACTCATTGATTTAATAATGGAAAGAAGTGATATTCTCTGTGTCTCTGGTCCTCCATCTTCACCAGCAAGGTCTCCCAGGCCTCTGTGACTGGAGGCAGAACAACCAGCAGTGGATGGGGATCAAGTCAGGGGTCCCTGGAACTAACACAATCCTTTCCAGTCTATGGGACAGGAGGGGCAGCATCCCAGGAGCTGAGACAGCAGGACCATGTCACAGTGAGGCCACTCTCCACCTTCTTGGAAAGCTCATGGAGACTGGGGGGACTCCCTGACCACTGGCAGCTCTCACACATTGTGTGCACCTTTCAAAAATGGCCAATGGGTGAGCGGGGGAACTAAGGGCTGTGCCCCAGAACATGTTCACTGGGACCCCAATTCTGGGTGTCTGAAAGAGAAGGTGACGGGGTTTACCCAGGGCAGGTTGTGCCTGTCCATCCTCTTTGCTTTCTGTGAGGAAAGGACAGGGTTGCTGGACGTGGGGAGAGCAGTGGTCGTCTGTTACCTGGCAGTCAGCAAGGCATTCAGCATCATCCCCCACAATATTCTTGTGTCCAAGGTAGGATATTATGGTTTGTGTCAGTGTGTAAGTAGACGGGTAAAAAATAATCTGGATGGTCAGGCTTGGAAAGGCGCTATAGAAAGGGAGAAACTTTCCAATCCTGAGGACAGACGAGCACTGGAAGCTGTTTCCCAGGGGTGCGCATCCACTCTACCCCAGAAAGTGACCAAGATGTGTTTGGATAAAGCCCTGAGTAATCTGGTCCGACCCTGCTTTGAGCAGGAGGTCGGTCAAGACACCTCCCAAGGTCCCATCCAGCCTGAATGATGCTGTCCTTTCATTCCCTTCATGTTTTCAATTTAGGGACAGTTCTCTAGTTCTCCCTGGCCACAGGAATAATTCACATGAGGTCCACGGCTCTTTTACAAGTGCCCCCAAACAGCCCTGACCACATCTTGTGCATCCCTTTTCATTTGCCCCCACCCAAGTTCTTCTGTTCTGCTGTCCTCATGCCCACCGTGTTCATCCTTTCAGAGCAGGTTGCTCAACAGGTGTCAGCATCCGTGTACAGAGTCTGCACACCAGCCAGGCAGCAAAGCCATCGTTACAGAAATGGAGACGGGGCTCTTGACGAGCTCCTTGCACCCAGGAATCAGCATTTCTTGTCTGCTGAGATTCCTGGGAACACCTGAACTTTAAGTGCAGAGCATGTGAGTCCTCGTTGGGTATCCTGGCTTGTGTCCTGACCCATGTGGGGCTTCAGGCTGTGAAGAGAATCAAAACCAACTCTTTGGCTGGGGTAGTTTCATTTTACATGTGTCACACAGGGCAGATGAAGGGAGCTCAGAACTCCAGTCTCTGCTGCACCATTGGAACTTCAGAGACTGGAAATGCGGGTGACGGTGTGTGTCAGTGCACACCACATAAACATTCTGGATTCCTTTTTGCTTTTGCACTGACCTGGGATCTGTTCCTTGGCCTTCTTTGGTCAAAAAAGAAATAAAACTGCCCTATGTCACCTCCCCTCACACCAGAAAAAAAGGGGAAAAATCATGAAAGAGGGGTGATTTCAGGGCAATTCTCTCCTAGGATGTACTTTTTAAATGATAAAACTAGTAGAAGTGAGAGAAAAAGCTCTTAAAAAGAACTCCATGCAGGAGGTCAGCTACTGAGACGTAGCAGCTCTTTTGAGAAGCAAGAATGACTGTTGGGAATGAAATTAAAAAACTTTAGTTCATCATCATCATCATCAAGAATAAGGAACTCCCTGTTATTCTTATTAGTGATTGTACCACTTTTCAAAAACATCCTTGAGATTGTCTCTGTTTTTCAATGGCTCCAAAACTGAGCCTGCTAAGACTTTGAAAGGAAGAGTTCAGACCTCTGCCACCCAAATGTCTACAACCATCTCTCATCGAAGGTCTTTTACCCCAGGAAGGGAAAATTGCCATTGCAGGCACCAAACCAGTGTCCAACCTGCCTGGAGAGCCAGGAGAGTTGTGTCACACAACAGCTGCCCTGGAGGGAAGCTGGAGGTGATGGGAATTGAAGTGGTTTCTCTCAGATCATAATTTAGGTTGGAAAGGACCCTTGAGGTCATAAAGTCCAATTGTAAATACGACACTGCCAAGCCCACCCATTACACCATATCCCTAAGCGCCATGTCTACACATCTTTTCAATACCTTCAGGGATGGAAGCTCCAATCCTGAGCTGGCAGGACAACACTGTCTGCAGTTAGACATAAGATACCTGTCATGGCTGTGACTTCAGAGTTTCTCACAGCCTTCACTGAGCAGGGCAGGTGTTGGGAGATGGGCGCACACTTCAGTTTCCAGATGCCAGGACAGAGCCCAAGCCATCCTACCCTTGCCCTCTGGCATCCCTTTTCTTGAGATGCAAAGCTGGTGGGCCTTCTGTGGATAATCATGTTAAAAGGCATCAATAATCATTCAAGTCTTTGTGTAATTTCCCTAAGACTGTCAGTATTAAAAATAATAATAATTAAAAAAATAGAAAAGGGTTCATCTGCCTACATATAAACACCTGCAACACAGCAGTCTGCATCTGTGGTAGCCCCACGGCCAGTGCCAATTCAATAGGTATTTGCAGTATAAGGCATGACACCCCATCCATAAGTACATATCTAAGTGGTTCAGATGAAGGGTGGTCTGGCAAAAATCACCCTGTTCCTCCCCAGGTGCACGGACACTGTTCATGTGCCTCTCCAGAGAGTGGCAGAAGCCGGATGCCCTTCTCGGGACAGACTCCTTCCAGGAGAGACACAGCAATGGGAGTAACTCATCAGGTCTTCATGGCATTTCACTCAGCATCAGTTTTTATATATTTGGTTTTTTCCTGAGACTACTCTTTCTGCACAAATGCTCACAAAAAGACACCCATTTAGTAAAACATGGTCATAAAGGCACTGTGATGGACAAGAAACCTCACCATGAGCTCTGGAGGAAGGGAGGAAGATGATAATAAGCACCAGGAAGAAGCAAGAAGCTCAAGGCCTCTTCTGAAGAGTGAGAGGCCCTGAGCAGCAGTGAGCGGCCATGTGTGCTGTGGGAGGGTCAGGGGATGTGAGGTAGAGAAGGGTGATGGCTGATGACTTCAGCAAATCCTTACAGCCATGTCTGAGCCTGCAAGTGGGATGTGGCTGATGTCTGCGGGTGGAGGAGGAATAGGAGAAAGACTTTGGGGGATCCTGGAAAGAAGGCAGGCTTCTCTTGGACTAGTCATACATGGCAGTGACATTTGCATGCTGAGGGCATGGCTGTGCCTGGGAGATGGGAACGGCTGCTGCTGGGGGTGGCTGTGCTCAGGCATGGCCCATGAGCTGACCTTGCTCTGCTTCTCTCTTGCACTGCCCATGCTTGGATGGTCCTCAGGAATCATCCATGAGCCCGGAGGAAGCACCAGCCTCCTGGAGTGTTGGCCCATTACTGGAGGACAAGAATGAAAGGTTTGTGAGACACATGGGAGTGCAGGAAGACACGGGTCTATGCGTAGTAGTCAACGTGTTAAAGAAGAAGACCTAAAGACCATTGGCTGATCGTGCTGATGTGGAATAGATTGATTTTTCTTTTTTATTTTCGGGCAGCAGAAGAAGGAACGTGTACTTTCAGTGCTGGGGCATGGATCCAAATTGAGGATTCAAGCAAGTTTGGGACTAGGAGAGCTCAGGTGATTGGTGACCATTGCAGGTCTATGAAAGAAGCTGCATGGGCTTGGGAGACCTCACAGGCATTGCCAAATCCTCAGAAAACCATAGCCTTGTAGTAAAAGTAACAGCACTTGGCACCAAAGCCACACCCAAACCACAAATACCCTCCCAGTGACCACAGGCAGAGCCTTGAGAAACATTTGACTGAAAGGGTCTCCTTTGCCAGGCCCTGGGGGTCAGGGCTTGGCCATTCTGATGCTAAACAACCATGAAGGGCTGACAGGGCACCAGAGCCACCTCCACATCGCCTTTACCACCTCTGACCATCGTCTCCAGGCTTTTCCTTCAGCAGCCTCCAGGGACAGGGACTGCTTGTGTCAGCGATGGCCCCTCGTGGGGTCCCAAACACCCTCAGAAACTTGGGGTTTGTTTCTGCCTTTCACTTCATTAGAGGTTTGTTCATTCTTTCAGTAGCTGCAGCTCAGGACCATGGCAGCAGAGGGCTCATTAACAGCCAAAATGCTCTTACAAGGCTCTCTGCAGCACTTAGCTAAAGGCTTCTGGTCTGGTGTGGATGATTAGAGAGATTTCAGAACTGTAGCCAAACAGTGAGCATTTCCTTAATAAATAGTCATAAAGCCAATTTTCTTATATTTCTGTCCCCCTCCCAATGCCCTCATTGCCAGAACAACTGGTATCAATCTCCAATAAATATTGATCTAGAGAATCTCCTGATAAAGACTGGATGTGTCAGAAAAGTGGGTGCCTAAAGCACCACTTGAGCAAGGAGACAGGATAGGACTCCTCAGGAGGAATCACACAACTCTGGACCAAGAGGTGGGTGTTCCTGGGAATCTCAGGTGCCACAGCACAGCGATACTTGTGTTCAGGGAGCTGGTCAAGTGACCCATCTCCTTTTCTGTAATGGTGTCTGAGTTTGCTCAGGTAACTCCTGACTGGAGCCCCATCCACTCCTGGCTGTTCTCCAGACTCCTGCCTTCAGGAACAAAGTCCCAGGAGACCTTGCTGGTGAAGATGGAGGCAAAGAAGCCATGAAATACATCGGTCCTGTCTGATTCTACTCTTACGAAGTTCAGCAGCAGGCCCACGTTCGCCCTGTCTATTCTTTTACTGTAAGGAAGCAACGTCAGCTCATCTTGCTGCCCTCAGCCTCCCCTGCAGGTATCAAGTCCAGGGCAGCTTTGGCATCATCCCCACATCCATGGACAAGGTTTCTAAATTCCTCCTTTACAGCTTGACCTGCTTCCACCTCCCATGTGCTGCCTTTTTGCCCTGGAGCTCTGTCAGTTCAGACAAGCAGCCTCATGATGTAAAGTCTTCTTTTCATGGGTACTTGGAGAGATCATTCTTGTGCTTGGAGCAGGCTGTCCTGTAAAGCTTCTCGGGTTTCCTGAGCTCCTTCACCCTTCAGACCTACTTCCATGTCACCACCTTTATTGGCCACCATCCCCCAGTATGTCCGTGTCTTCTCCTATGGAGCCCACCAGCCTGTGCTCTGCTGCTGGCCTTCCTCCCTCCCCTCTGGTGCCTGGAATCCCACTGTTGCCTGGTCACCACAGCCAAGGTGGACACTGATGTGCACATCCCTCACCAGCTCTTCTTTGTCTCCCAGTTCCAGATCCATATGAGCATCACCCTTGTTGTCCCACCAGGCAGCCACGTTAAGAAGTTGTCCCAAGATCCTCTGGACTGTTGGCACCTGCCGCTTTGCCTGGTCAGTGAATGTCAGGGCAATGACAGTTCCCCATAGGAACCTGGTGATTGACTGGAGACTTCCTCAGGTTGCTGACAGAAGATCTTTTCCATTTCTTCTCCATGATCAAGTAGTTTGTAACATCCAAGACATTATCACCCTGTACTGGGTTTACATGGCAAAGTCTTGGAACTGGGGGTGAGGGTGGGTGTGCTACAGTTGTCACCTCTCTGAGAAGACAACAGGAGTTTGATGTCAGACAGAGCCGATATGAGCTGGCTCCAAGATGGACCCACTCCTTGCCAAATCTGAGCCACTCAGGGATGCTGGCAGCACCTCTGTGATATTGTATTTGAGAAAGGGTAAAAAACACTGCAAAACAGCAGGTGGGAGAGAGGAGGGAGGAAATGTGAGAGAAAAAACACTGCAAACACCAAGGTCATATCCCATAGGACCCAAGCAGGTCCCTCAGCAGGCCAAAGCCTGCTCTCCTGAAATCCTGCTCTTTGCCTTGTTATCATCTCCCAGGAGCCTCAACTCCACTTTCTCATCCCTGACTGTTCCATCCCTGACCAACCCTTTCTGGTTTGTAAGTGTGAAGTCCCACAGGGCACCTCACCTCACTGACTCCTCAGTCACCCGTGTCAGGAAGATGTTGTCAATGAGCTCCAAAACCCTCCTGCATGGCTGGTACCTTGCAGCTATTGGGATATCTTAGGTTTGCCATGAGGACAGTGCCTGAAAACATGAGGCTTCTTTCATTTGTCTGGAGGAGGCCTCATCTAATTCCTCTTCCTCATCAGTGAGTCAGTAGCTGATGTCCACCCACCACAACACTGTCCATTTTGCTCTGCCCTCTCATGCTGACTCCTCAACCTCCAGCTGATATTCTCTGTCCCCAGGCAGAGCTCCACACATTCCTGCTGCTGTCCCACATGAAGGGAAACTTCCCTCTAAGTCCAGAGCTCTGGCATTACGAGCACTAGCCCCCCAAGTAAGCAAAGTTTCTCCTGCAGGTGATATTCGTAGTGTCCTGTAACTCCTCATGATGTTATCTTGGGATAGACGCTCTCATCAGGATAAACCGTCTGCATGTAAACACTAACAGCTGGAGCTCCTTCTCCCCTTGGCTATGGCTGTTGTCTCCAGCTCTGATGCCTGTGAGGAGACACCTTGTCCTTACAGCACAGGGGCCTCATGGCCTCCTTGTCCCCAGCCAGGAACCTGGGAGGTGTGGGACCATAGTTCTGCCCTTGGCCTTGCACAGCCCCACATCACACTGTCCCAGGAAGGGCCCTGGGCAACGTGGGAGGGACAGGATCTGCCGTCCCAGGGCTGGGGGTCAGGGCTTGGCCCTTTGGTTAATGAAACACATCCAGGTTTATTCAGCATCAGAGAGACCTTCACATTGCTTGTCCTGACCTGTCATCTCTGCCTCCAGTTTTCTTCTCTAACCAGATCCTGGGGTCATTTTCTCAGTGGTGTTCCTCAGTGGAACCCTTTAACATAACAAGAAACTTTGGAGTTTGAATCTGACTTGGACTTCTTGAGAGGTTTCTTCAACTTCCTCCAGGGTCTGAAGTTCATGGACTCAGCACCAAACCCACCAGAGGGGTCATTAAAGCACCTTGTGCTGCTCCTGTGCTGCTGAGCTGGGCTGGGCTCCTGGGACACAGGGAGCTCATGGCAAGCGGCAGCGCTGCAGAGAGACAGCTCTGCCCAGGAGCAGCTCCTCTGCAAAGCGCAGCAGGACTGAGGGCTCTGCCTGGGGATCTCAGGGAGACGAGCAAGGCAGAGAGAGATGAAAGGTGGTCAGGATGGGGAGGATGACTGAGAGCTCATGGAGGAGAAATCTTTGCAGCCCTTGACCCGGTAAATCTCTGGGTGCAGGGCAACGCAGCTGTAGCTCCTGGAGGCATCTCCTCAAGTTAGCACAGGCACAGCTTGAGGGATCTGTAAGGAGGGGGCTCTTGTCAGGCAATTTTGAACAGCTGTGAAGGTGGGTGAGCACCCAGGGGTGCCCAGGGCTGTCCTGCAGAGCAGGGTCCCTGCACCCCAGGGCTGTGCCGGGGCAGGGACTCTGCCGCCTGCCAGGGTCAGCACTCAGCCTGCCCGGGGAGATCCCCACAGTGCTGAGGGGAGAAGCTGTGGGGGGAATGAGCGACCCCTATCAGGGCAGGAAAGGTGCTTCTGCTGTGGAGAGGCTGCTGTGTGGGTCAGTTCTGCTCACAGCTTCAGATCACCCCCAGGATTTTTCCGAGGGGATGCCTCAAAGAGAAGATCAATGCAAGGATTGTCTAGACAGATAGGGAGCTTTCCTGAGCCTGCCTTTTCAGTTTTCTATCCCGAGGGTTGGGGGGTGCAGAAAAGGATAAAGTGAAAATGAGCTCTCCTGCTTAAACAAGTCACTGAGACTCCTGAACTGCAACTCAGAGTCACCAGTACATCTGCCAGAAGCCTCATAACATCCCTTCAGCTGCTGCTCTGCCTCTGCACAGCACCAGCATCACATCTGCTGAACCCATCAGCCTTAGTCTGACCTGTCCTGTTTTCCAACCTGCAAACAGGAAGATGCCCCCAGGCAGTGCCCTGTGAACAGGCAGGATCTGTAGAGCCAGGGTGAGGGCACAGAGAGTGGGATGGGGTCTGTGAGCGCTGACCGGGAAGAGACATGTACAGGGAAACACCGCCCAGGGGGAGAATCTCCAGACATCAGGGAAATGATCAGAAATGAGAGGAAACTAAACTCAGAATTGATATGGGAGGGAGAACACGTAAAACTCTGTATTATCCCTTGCAGTGCAGATGCCTCCTGTGAGCAGCCCCCTCGCCTCCTCTCCCACCCAGCAAAGCCTCTGCCCTCAGGGCCGGGGGCTCCAAGGCATGAAGCAGCTCCTGTGCAGCCAGAGCTCCAGTTCCCTCTGCAGAGCACAGGGGCTGAGAGCAGCTGCCCGGCAATGCTGGTGTGTGGGAGGTGGCTGCACAGCTGGGGAAGGGTGACGCTGTCGGAGTGCCCGGCTGCCTCTGCCCTGGCCTCTCTCACACCCAACCTCACCGCAGTTTCCTTCTTGCTCCACTGCTCTGGGTCACTGCTGGTGTGATCTGGTTCTTGCTGTCAGGCTCTCTGGGGAGGGGAGTTTCAGCTGCAGAGTCACAGCCTGATCTTGTGGGTCCTTTCCTGCAGCTGTGTCCATGGGAACACGTGTCCCAGCTTTGCTCTGACCTGTGGAGCTGTGGGCAATGCAGTGTGTGGGGCTGGGGAATGAGCTGAGTCTCCTTTAATCAAATGCCATCATTAGGACACTTGGATATCTCCTGGGAGTTTCCTTAGAAGCTTTGAACTACCCTCCAGGATGCAAACCTGTCCTACAGCATCTGTTTGTTATGTGAAAGCCCCATGGAGGAGCACAGAGATGCTGTGACAGAGAGAATGCTGTTGGGTTTGTGAGATGAGCAGTTTCTTGGCTAAACATGGGATGCTGAGACATTAGGAAAGGGTGAGACATGTCATGGTCTGAGGTGGATCTCTCTGCTCTCAGCAGTGCCTGGTGGCTTTTCAGGGTAACATGGCAGTGCGATCAGCCTCCATCTCAGAAAGTTGCCAGCCCGGGGCAGCTGGAAGAAAAACAGATCGATAGACCGGCTGCCCTCACTCTGCACTGACCCACAGGCATCCTCTGGTCTTGCAGGACTCTCTTTGTTCTCCCTGAGTGCAGCAGAAATGCTGAGGGTTTCTAACATCCAAGAACACTCCCCAGGGTGGGAGGGGAGAAGGAGCTGTAGAAACGCCAAACCTCTCAAACTCATTTTCTCAGGTCTGGGGGTACAGATGCTGACAGTCCCTTCTGCAGCAGGAGCGGTTCCATCTGACAAAGCTGAACCCCAGGACTGGCCCCGGCCCCACCCCATCACACAGGGTCAGGCTGACTCCTCAAGAGCCCCTGGGCAGAGACCCTGCTCTTCATTGCACACTCATCAAGCACTGACCAGGACTCCAGCCAGGATGTTCTCCTCTGAAAGAAAAGCTTCTCTTTGTGGGAGGGTCTGTGGGAAATGGCTTTGGTTTTTCCCAGAGAAGTCTCATCTAAACCGTCACTGTCTTTTCCTCCTTGCACAGGTCCTCATGCCCACAGGCAGCAAATGTCCAACAGCAGCTGCATCACCCAGTTCCTCCTCCTGGCGTTCACAGACACACGGGAGCTGCAGCTCTTGCACTTCTGGCTCTTCCTGGGCATCTACCTGGCTGCCCTCCTGGGCAACGGCCTCATCATCACCACCATAGCCTGTGACCAGCACCTCCACACCCCCATGTACTTCTTCCTCCTCAACCTCGCCCTCCTCGACATGGGCTGTATCTCCACCACTGTACCCAAATCCATGGCCAGTTCCCTCTGGGACACCAGGGCCATCTCATACTCGGGATGTGCTGCACAGCTCTTTTCGTTTGCCTTCTTGATAGTAGCAGAGTATTCTATGCTCACCATCATGTCCTACGACCGCTATGTTGCCATCTGCAAACCCCTGCACTACGGGACCCTCCTGGGCAGCAGAGCTTGTGTCCACATGGCAGCAGCTGCCTGGGCCACTGGGTTTCTCAGTGCTCTGCTGCACACGGCCAATACATTTTCACTGCCACTGTGCAAGGGCAATGCCCTGGACCAGTTCTTCTGTGAAATCCCCCAGATCCTCAAGCTCTCCTGCTCAGATGCCTACCTCAGGGAATCTGGGCTTATTGTTGTTGGTGTCTGTTTGTTCTTTTTGTGTTTTGTGTTCATCGTGGTGTCCTATGTGCAGATCTTGAGGGCCGTGCTGAGGATCCCCTCTGAGCAGGGACGGCACAAAGCCTTTGCCACGTGCCTCCCTCACCTGGCCGTGGTCTCTCTGTTCATCATCACTGCCATGTTTGCCTACCTGAAGCCCCCCTCCATCTCCTCCCCATCCCTGGACCTGGTGGTGTCTGTTCTGTACTCAGTGGTGCCTCCAGCAGTGAACCCCCTCATCTACAGCATGAGGAACCAGGAGCTCAGGGATGCCCTGAGGAAACTGATGGCTGGATAATTTTCAAAGGCATTAAACTTCTTTTCTTCTGCATATCACTCATGACATAACTCATGACAGGTCCAACCTGTCTTTTTTATATTTCATAGTTGTAGATCACTTTTTGTAGTTAGGGGAAGGCTTGTTTGGTTTTGCTTTTTTAACTATGATAATACTGCCCACAAAGAAATGTTATTATTCATCCCACTTCTAATTATCTCTCCACCTTTATAGTTCAAGTGAAAGACCTTGTAAATGAGAAGTTGTGCTCTCTGTGTATTTAAACAAAATAAATGACCCTGCAGTGAACAGTTTGTCTGAGATCTTTCCTCTGCAACCTTTGTGAAGCTCAACACAAGGTGTCTGTGGGCAAAGATGGAGGAAACAGTCCCAGCAGAGCAGCTCTGCCAGGGAGCACCAGCCTTGTTCTTCCCAGAGTCCTTCTCTTTCCACTTCCCCACTCTCCTTCTCAGCCCTTGTGCTGCTGCAAGGCCTGAGGGCTCCCAGGGCTTGGTCACAGTCGAACTGTGTGTCGGTCCTGTGACCAGGACAGGCAATGGGCACTTGTGTGACAGAGCTGGCCTCGGAACAGTATCTCCAGCAGCAAGGGGATCTCCTTAGCACAGTGCCTGAAGGTTTAGGTCTTCTTCCAAAGTTCCTTGAAGAACATTCCTAAGGAACAGACTCTCAAGGGGCTCATTGTTTGGCTTGTTTCTCTGTGGGCTCAGTGTGATGGGATCAGGGTCCCAGTGTGGCTTTCAAGGGACTTTGGGCTGGTTGTTCAGCAGTTGCTTGTTGGTGGCCAGCACCCACGCACATGGTGAATAAGGCAGGGTCCCTCTGAGCACCCTCCGTGGCCACCCAAGAGTTTGTGTGGGATGCGGGCAGTGGCAGTGACCACCATCAGCTGGGGCTGCCTCCCAGTCTGACCAGTACGGCCCCGCGGAGTCACCACAGCCCGGGCACCACAGCCCTCTTGATCTACAGAGCAAAACCCCAGCTCGGGGGCTGTGGGGAGCGTGGGGACAGGGTGCAGGAATGGCAGCCAGGCCAGTGCAGGTGTGCTCTCCCTAGGGAAAGGCTTTGTGGGGAGATGGGATGTCCCAGGAGAAGAGCAGGACAGTGTGTGTGCAAGAGAGACATGGAAACAGTCTGTCATGCTGCCGGGTGCCAGCTTGGGGCCATTGCCTCTTGCAGCCACCATTTTGATCATTGTCCTCTCACCAGGGCTCAGAGAGCTTGTTCTTCCCCCCATGGAAAGACACCGAATGACTAGGTCAGAAATCCAGGTGTGCACTGAGGGGAGATGTGAGCATGCACATACTGTGCGGGGGCAGATGTACCCTAATAAGCACAAATGCCGTCAGCTGTTCCTGTGGGTGCCATGGAGGCCTGTAGGACAGTGTATTGAGGTCACTTCATGTTGAGTAACTTCCCCAAGAAACCACCGGCATGCAGCACTGGGATGTGATTCCTGGAACCGAGGCCAGTGTGACCTCCCTGGAGACCTGCTACAGCTCCAGCACCCAGACCCACTTGCTGCCCAGTTTTGTGGCTGACAACGGCACCATCTCTGCTCACAGATGTGTTAGGACTATTTTCTGCAGCTCTTGCATATGCTGAGCATTTGCATTTCAGAACCATTTCTCCCCTTCCTGTTCACATGGGCATCCCATGAATGCATCACTGCTCTCTACCCCAGTGTAGACAGGCACAAGGCCTTCCCCACCAGCTCCTCTCACCGGTGCCAGTTTTCTATAGCACCCTCATCCTTGACTGTGGGATGCCCAGAACAGCCCTCCCAAGACAGTTTGACAAAGCCTTTTTTCTACACCATCCCCACATCCCTGCTCAATTCTCTCATCCACAGCTTGAGGACCAGAAAGGTTGGGCACTGAGCAAAATGCTCAGGAAAGCTTTGAGGTGCACAGAGAGCCCATCAACATATTGACGAGCTGCTCTCTTCTGAACAAGCCCAGAAGACCTGGACAGCATTTGCCGTGTCCCAGAAACTTGCCTGGAAGGTTGGGTTATGGAGAAAATTTTTGGTGCGGGAAGGAGCAGGCAGGTGCTGGTGGAACTGGCTGGTGTGACCGTGAGACATCTCTCAAACACCTCAGAAAAGTCATGGCTCTCAGGGAGGTTGCATAGTGCTCTGAGAAAAAAAATATCAAAAATGGCTTACCATAGCATCATAGAATAATTGTGGTTGGAAGAGACCCTTAAAATCATTGAGTCCAACCATAACCTAAATCTGGCACTAAACCATGTCCCTAAAAGCCTCATCTGTCTGTCTTTTAAATACGTCCAGGGATGGTGACTCCACCACCTCACTGGGCAGTCTGTTCTGTTGCTTCAAAACCCTTTCTGTGAAAAAATGTTTCCTAACATCCAATCGCAACCTTCCTTGGCACAAATTGAGGCCATTTCTTCTTGTCCTCTCACTTGGTACTTGGGAGAAGAGACCAACACCCTCCGTGCTACAACTTCCTTTCAGAGAGCTGTAGAGAGTGATAAGGTCTCTCCTCAGCCTCCTTTTCTCCAGACTGAATTCCCCAAGGTCCCTCAGTTGCTCCTCGTAAGACTTGTGCTCCAGCCCCTTCACCACCCTTGTCACCCTCCTCTGATCTCTCTCCAGCACCTCGATGTCTTCCTTGTCATGAGGGGCCTAAATTGACCACAGTACAAGGGGATGATCTCTTCTCTAGTCCTGCTGGCCACACTGTTCCTGATACAAGCCAGGATGCTGGTGGCCTTTTTGGCCACCTGGGCACACGCTGGCTCAGGTTCAGCTGCTGTCAATGAACACCAGCAGGTCCTTTTGTGCCAGGCAGCTTTCCAGCCACTCTTCCCCAAGCCTGTAGTGCTGCCTGGGTTGTTCTGACCCAAGTGCAGGACCCAGCACTTGGCCTCGTTAAGCCTCCTACAATTGGCCTCAGCCCAATGATCCAGCTCATCTAGATCCCTCTGTATGGCCTTCCCACCCTCCAGCAGATCAACACTCCAGAACAATTTGTCGTCATCTACGAACTTACTGAGGGTGCGCTCGATCACCTCATCGAGATCATTGATAAAGAGATTAAACACAACTGGCCCCAATACCAAGCCCTGGGGAACACCACTCGTGACCGGCCACCCACTGGATTTGTCTCCATTCACCACAACTCTTTGGGCCTGGCCAAAGCATCCTTGTATTCCTCTTAAGCCTCCCGTCACTCCTTCCAAAGGTTATAAATTCTCTTTTTATTCCTAAACTGCAGACACAACTGTCTGTTCAGTCAGGCCGGCCTACTTCCCCGCTGGTTCGCCGTCCGGCACACGGGGACAGCTGCTCCTGCGCCTCTGAGATCACCTTCTTGAAGAGAGACCAGCTTCCTGGACACCTTTGTCCTTCAGAACTGCCTCCCAAGGGACTCTGCCAACCAGCCTTCTGAACAGGTCAAAGTCTGCCCTTCGGAAATCCAAAGTAGCAGTTCTGCTGACCACCCTCCTGCAGTCCAACTCCTGTCCCTGCACAGGACACCCCACAGGTCACCCCGTGTGTCTGAGAACGTTGTCCAGTCTCTTCTTGAACACTGTCAGGTTGGGGCCGTGACACCTCCCTGGGGAGCCTGTTCCAGAGTCCAGCACCTCTGGGTGAAGAACCTTTTCCTCATGTCCAACTGACCCTCCCCTGGTTCATCTTCCTGCCATTCCCTCAGGTTCTGTCATTGGTTGCTAAAGAGAAGAGCTCATTGCCTGCCCACCCTCCTCCCCTTGTGAGGAAGCTGTAGACCGCAATAAGGTCTCCTTTCAGTCCCGTCTTCTCCAAAATGAACAAAGCCAGTGACTTCAGCCACTCCTCCAAACCCTTCACCAACTTTGTAGCCTCTTCTGGACACTCTCTAGCAGCTTAATATATTTTTATCCTGTGGCATCCAGAACTTCTAACAGTGCTCCTGGTGAGGCTTCAGGACTAGACCCTAGACTGCAGGAGAGACCCGAGATCAGCATCAATGAGATAATGCTGCAATCACCTCTTCCCCAAACTGAAAAATAATAAACTATATCCTTTACCAAAAAAAAAAGTCATTTTTATTACAAGGTTTTAAAAATTTTTCTCTATAACTACAGTAGGAAATCTCTCTAATTGACTGTACAAGACTAGAAGGAAATTACAAGAAGAGACATGGTTTCTTCGAGATTTTTTCAATGTAATGAGCCCCAATGGAGCATTTGGTGCTGAATCCTTGAACCTCAGGTGCTGAGAGGAGATTGCACAAACCTCTCCAGAAGTCAAAGTCAGAAGAAAGAAGTACTAAGTCCCTTGAAGTATTAATGAGTTCCACTGAGGGCAAGTACCAGCAAAGCCTCCCCAGGGGCTCGTTAGAGCAGAGAACTGGAGGCCATGCTGGCAGATAAACAAAGGGTCATGTGCAGGCAGCTGAGGTGCTGAGAATACCCTGGTTTTGTTGGACGAAGCAGAGAGGCCAAGGCCTGACCCCCAGCCCCTGGGAAGGCAGATCCTGTCCCTCACCCGTTGCTCAGGGCTCCTCCTGGGGCAGGGGGATGTGGGCTGTGTGATGCTGAGTGAAGGACAATGGTGTGACAGTTCCCAGCCTTACTGGGGTGTGCAAGGAGGCCATGGGGTGCCCCAGTGCCTGAGGACAACATGGCTCCTCATAGGCCTTGGTGGCAGAGACGATTGCCATAGGCAAGGGGACAAAGACTTGGGTTCTCTTGGCGACATCCAGCCTTGCCAGTGCCCTTTGCCATCTCCACCATGGGTTGTCCTCCACTGTCCCACAGCTGCTTCTGTTTCCCTGCAGGCTGTAGACACCCATCTCACTTCCTCCCCTTGCTCTCACCCTGGTGTTTCCATACATTGGCTGATGTGTCTCCACTCTCGTGCTCTGTTCCTTGAAACACAAGGAGACGGACTGATCTCATGCTCCTTCTGGATGATTTCTCATATCGCAGCACCACCCTTTGAGTGACATTTCTTCCTCCTCATGTCCATTCCAAGCTGCGCTGTGTGGCAGTGTTTCTGCTGGAGAAAGGAGGATCCTGAAAACTACTGACCTGTCAGCCTGTTACCTGTGCCTGGGAAGATCATGGAACAGATCCTCCTAGAAGCTGTGCTAAGGCACAAGGAATGGTGACTCAACCAGTTCCCTGGGCAGCCTGTTCCACTGCTTCACAACCTTTTCCATGAAGAAATGTCTCCTAATATCAATTCTGAACCTTCCCTGGCACAAGCTGAGGCCATTTCCTCTCATCCTATCACTTGCTACTCAGGAGAACAACACCACCCTCCATGCTACAACCTCTTTTCAGGTAGTTGTAGACAGTGAAAAGGTCTCCCCTCAGTCTCCTTTTCTCCAGGCTAAACACCCCCGGGTCCCTCAGCTGCTGCTCAGAAGACTTGTGCTCCAGACCCTCAACAGCCTTGTCCCCTCCTCTGCACTCACTCCAGCACCTCAAGGTCTTTCTTATAGTGAGGAACCCAAAAACGAACTGAGGATTCGAGTTGTGGCCTCACCAGCGCTGAGTACAAGGGAATGATTGCTGCCCTGGTTCTGCCCACTACACTATTCTTGATGACACCAGGAGGCCATTGGCCTTTTTGGACACCTGGGCACACGCTGGCTCACGTTCAGCTGCTGTCGATCAACACCCCCAGGTCTTTTTTCCAAAAAGCAGCTTTCCAGCCACTCTTCCCTGAGCCTGTATTGTTGCTGGGGGTTGTTGTGACCCAAGTACCTGACCCAGCACTTGGCCTTGTTGAACCTCAGATAACTGGCCTCAGTCAGCCAACGTCCCTCTGTATGGCCTTCCTACCCTGCAGCAGATCAACACTCCCACCCAATTCAGTGTCGTCTGCAAACTTACTAAGGTTGCACTCGATCCCCTCATCCAGATCTTTGATAAAGAGATTAAACAGATCTGGCCCAAATACTGAGCCCTGGGGACACCACTAGTGACCAACCACCAACTGAGTTTGGTTCCATTCACCACAGCTCTTTGGGCCCGGCCCTCCAGCCAATTCTTTATCGATCACAGATACACCATCCAGGCCATGAGCTGCAGCTTCTCCAGGAGATGCTGTGGGATACGGTGTCAAAGGCTTTACTGAAGTCTGAGTGCACAACATCCACAGCCTGTGTGGCGGATTCACTCCCCCACGACAGACTTTCCCTCATCTGCTAAGCTGGTCACTGTGTCACAGGAGGAGATCAGGTTGGTCAGGCAGGACCTGCCTTTCATAAAGCCATGCTGATTGGGCCCGATTGCTCGTCTCGTATGTGTGACCTCCCAGTCCCTTTCCCAGCCCTGTTCCTGCTGTAGGCCTGTCCCCTGCAGGGGCACAAGTGACTCACAGTCCCCTCCACAGCCATTGGCTTCCTGCTGGACTGTGAGTTCCTGAGACACAGCTGAGCACATGGCATTGGACCCAGCCATCGCCCTCCTTGTGCTCCAGTGTGTGAGCAGGTAAAACTAAGCTGGTTTCATCAAATATATCTAATAGATTTCCCATCAAGGGTTTGAGTGGAGAAACGTTCCTCAGAGGAGCTGCTGTATTTACACTGGGGCATTTTATATCTCTGCTTCTGCCTCTTTTTCTTTCTTCTTCCTCTGTCTATTCTGACATGAAAGAGCTCTCCAAGAAAAGATTCATGGAATCCTAGAATAACGCAGGTTGGAAGAGACCCCTGAACACCATCTCTGTCCCACTGACCTTTATGGATCCCTAATGAATATCTGAAAGCATTTGCGCTCCCTTGGGTTCATCTCACCACATGCACGCAGTGGACATGCACATGATGTTTATGTTTACAACTCATCTGTACAATGAAAACATGGATTTTTAACCTAGTATTTCATAGAATCATAGAATGTCCTGAGCTGGAAGGGACCCATCAGGATCACTGAGTCCATCTCCTGTCCCTGCACAGGACAATCCCACAGTCCACACCGTGTGTCTGAGGATGTTGTCCAGTCTCTTCTTGAACACTGTCAGCTTGGGGCCGTGACACCTCCCTGGGAAGCCTGTTCCAGTGCCCAGCACCTCTGGGTGAAGAACCTTTTCCTTATGTCCAACTGACCCTCCCCTGGCACATCGTCCTGCTGTTCCCTCGGGTTCTGTCACTGGTGACCACAGAGAAGAGCTCAGTACCTACCCTTCCTTCCCCCCTTGTGAGGAAGCTGTAGCCACCATGAGGTCTCCTTTTAGTGTTTTCCTCAGCTCTGATGCTGAGAAACCCCTTGCTTTGCTTTCTGCAGCAGAAAGGAGAAGCCACGACCTCCAGGCAATGGGAAGGGGGATCCTGTCCCTCACACACGGCTCAGGGCTCTTCCTGGGACCGTGGGATGTGGGTGTGCAAGGCTGAGGGAAGGACAACGCTGGTACAGCACCTTCCAGCTTCCCCATGGGGCTGCAAGGAGGCAACGAGGCCCCAGTGCCATGAGGACAACATGTCTTCTCATGGACCTCAGTGGCAGAGACAACTGCCATGGCCAAGGGGACAGAGACCTGGGTCCTGTTGGTCCCTTCCAGCCTCAACAGTGGCCTTTGTCATCTTCATTGCAGACTGTTCTGCACAGTCCTACACCGGCCCCTCTTTCCCTGCAGGCTGCAGACACCCATCTGCTTCCCCACCTGCTCTCACCCCAGCATTTCTGTCCCTTCACTGGTGTGTCTGCACCCTCACTGGCTGTTCTTTGGAACACAAACCATGGGCTGATCCAGCTCCCTCTGGGTGGCCTCTTGCACCACAGCACTGCCCTTCCAGTGACATTTTTTCCTCCTGATATCCAGTCTCCACTTCCCAATCTGCACTTGGTAGCTTTTTTTTCCTCTCCTGGTTGTTCCTACTACTTGGGAAAGCTCAGCCACCTCAGAAACTGCCCATCAAGCAGGGAACCCTACCTGTTAGTCTTCTTGTGGTCTTCCACTAGACCGGAGAGAAGTAACCTCACCATGACTGCTGCTGGACCTTCAGCTTCTCTGATAGACATGAGCATGTCCCTGTTTCTGTCCCATCATGTTCTCAGGTGGGATGGACATGACAACCTGTCTCCAAGGCCTCTTCCTGGGTAGGGGCTGTGGGTACTTATGCAGAGGTTCTTTCCCAGCCACATTCCTGCTGCTGGGCTGTCACCTCCAGAGACAGAACTAACCTCACTGTCCCCTTCACAGTCACATACTGCTTACTGGATTATGAGTGTCTGAGGCACAGCTGATGTCATAACACACCATACCCATCCGTAAAACGCCTATGGCCCAGGACCTGACCAGATGAATGTATGTCTCTTCTATTAAACTTATGAAATATATTTCCTACTAACGATTTAAGTGGGGAAATATCCCAGTGCTGCATCTAGGCTGATTTCTCTGGTATGTAACATCCAACATGAGGTGAGCTCTAGACACTGTCTGCCCCACAGGCCTTCATGGAACCTCAAGGAATGGCTGTTTGTTTTCACCTGGGCTCATCTCACCTGAGGTTCCTCTCACCTCACATACATGACGTGCATGCTCACAGCTCATCTGTTCGATGAAAACCTCCTGTTGCCACTCCGAAGGGATGGGAGGTACCTCAGCCCTCAGGTGTGTCCCCCTGCTCTGTATTCGTCTGAGATGTCCCATGTCATGTGGAATGGACACAAGGAGGGATCTCAGTTCAAGGAAGCACATCCCAGTGCTGCATTCTGGTGGTTTCCCACGGGATGTTACTCTCAACATGAAGTGACCTCGAGACACTGTCTGTCCCATGGGCCTTCATGGAACCCCCTGGAATAACTGATGGCGTTTGTGCTCACTTGGGTTCATGTCAACTCGTGTACATTATGTGCATGCTCACATCTCATCTGTACAATGCAAACTTGGACTGCTGAGCTACTCATTCAGTGTCCCTCCATGGAGGGAAGACAACCTCTGTGAGCTGGGGTGAGAGGACAGGGCTGGAAAGGGAGGTTGTGAGGGGCCAGTCCATGACGATGCCCTGGGGCAGCTTCCGCGGGGTGTCCAGTGCACAGGGGCACAGCCCAGCCCCTACTCTGCTGGTCCTGCAGGTCTCTGGCAGGAGGCCTGGCTGTAAGAGGACACTGCTGTGTGCCCAGCCCTGCACACACACACTGTGCAGCTGTACACTGGTGTTTCATCTGCCAGTTTCTTGGGCACATTCTTCAGAAAAGCTTTTGAAGAAGACCTAAACCTTCAGGCACTGTTCTCAGGAGATCACTGTTCTTAATGGAAGGCGGCTCTGAGGCCAGCTCTGTCACAGCAGTGCCCATTGCCTGTCCCTGCCTGCGCTCACAGGACTCACACACAGCAGGACGGTGACCAGGCTGCCAGAGCACTCAGGCCTTGCACCAACACAAGGGATGAGAAGGAGAGTGTGGGAGTGGAACGAGAACAGCTCTGGAAGGCCAAGCGCTGGTGCTCCCTGGCAGTGCTGCCAGGCTGGACCCTTTTCCCTCCTCCCATGCACACAGGAACTGTCCCTGCAGCTCCAAATAGGCTTCGCAGTAAGGATATAGTGAAAAAAAGGTCACTACAGGACCCTTTATTTTGTTTAAATACACACAGATCACGGCTCCTCATTTACACAGCCATTAGTTATAAAAGAAAAGCAGAAAGTGATTTAGAGAGGGGATGACGTTATCACAATAAAGAAAACATCAATAACAACAGAAAATACAGATGAGAGACTGGACCTGTAACTAGTTACGTTAAAACTGCTATGTAGTAGCAGATGGGTAGTTTCCTGCTTCAGAAAACACTAAGGTATGAGTTTCCACAGGGCATCCTTGAGCTCCTGGTTCCTCATGCTGTAGATGAGGGGGTTCACTGCTGGAGGCACCACTGAGTACAGAACAGACACCACCAGGTCCAGGGATGGGGAGGAGATGGAGGGGGCCTTCAGGTGGGCAAACATGCCAGTGCTGGCATAGAGGGAAACCACGGCCAGGTGAGGGAGGCACGTGGCAAAGGCTTTGTGCCGTCCCTGCTCAGAGGGGATCCTCAGCACAGCCCTCAAGATCTGCACATAGGACAGCACAATGAACGCAAAACACCCAAATACTATTAAGAGACTAACCACAAGAAGACCAAGTTCCCTGAGGTAGGAGTTTGAGCAGGAGAGCTTGAGGATCTGGGGGATTTCACAGAAGAACTGGTCCACAGCATTGCCCTTGCACAGTGGCAGTGAAAATGTATTGGCCGCGTGCAGCAGAGCACTGAGAAACCCAGTGGCCCAGGCAGCTGCTGCCATGTGGACACAAGCTCTGCAGCCCAGGAGGGTCCCGTAGTGCAGGGGTTTGCAGATGGCAACGTAGCGGTCATAGGACATGACAGTGAGAAGAAAATACTCTGCACCAAACAAGAAAAATACACAGAAGACCTGGGCAGCACATCCTGCATAGGAAATGACCCTGGTATCCCACAGTGAGTTGACCACGGATTTGGGGATAATGATGGAGATGGAGCCCAGGTCCAGGAGGGCGAGGTTGAGGAGGAAGAAGTACATGGGGGTGTGGAGGTGCTGGTCACAGGCTATGGTGGTGATGATGAGGCCGTTGCCCAGGAGGGCAGCCAGGTAGATGCCCAGGAAGAGCCAGAAGTGCAAGAGCTGCAGCTCCCGTGTGTCTGTGAACGCCAGGAGGAGGAACTGGCTGATGGAGCTGCTGTTGCACATTTGCTCCGCCTGTGAACATGAGGACCTGTCATAGGAGGAAAACACAGTGACAAGTTAAGGGAGACTTCTCTGAGCAAAAGCAAAGCCATTTCTCATACCCCCTCCCCTGCTCCACACCCCTTGTCCTTTTCCAGACCTCCCTTCGGGTCCGTGGCTGAGCCCTGGGTGGCGCTGGCTGGAGGTGCCGTGAGGAGCAGGGCCTGTGCCCGCTGGCTGCCCAGGAGTCAGCCCTGCTCTGCAGCAGGGGTCATGGAACGGGGGCAGGGGACGGACCTGGGGTTCAAAGTTGTCATCTGAAACTGCTGCTGGTGCAGAAGGGCCTGTCAGCATCTGCACTGTCACAGAGAATGGAACAGGATGGTAAAATGAAGTTTGAAATGATTGGGGTTTTGAACAGCTTCACAGAATCACAGATTAGGGATTGGAAGGGACCTTGAAAGATCATCTAGTCCAATCATTCAACTCCCCTGGAGAGTGTTCTTGGGTGTCAGAAACCCTCAGCATTTCTGCTGTACTCAGAGAGAACAGAGCGAGTCCTGCGAGACCAGAGGATGCCTGTGGGTCAGTGCAGAGCGAGGGCAGCTGCTCTGTCCCTCTGTCTTGCTCCAGCTGCCCTGGGCTGGCACCTTTCTAAGATGGTGATCACACTGCCATGTTACCCTGAAAAGCCACTGGGCACTGCTGAGAGCAGAGGGACCCACCTCAGACCATGACATGTCTCACGCTTTCGTCAGGTCTCAGCACCTCACTTCTATCCCAGGACACATATGGCTCATTTCATAAACCGAACTGCATTTCTTCCATCATAGCATCTCTGCACTTCCGCATGGGGAATTCAGATAATGCTAACGTGCTATAGGACAGGTTTGGCACCTGGAGGGAAGCTCACAGCTTGGAAGAAAAACTCAGGGAGACAGCCAAGGGTCCTAATGATGCCATTTGATTCAGGGAGACTCAGCTCATTCCCCAGCCCCACAGACTGCATTGCCCACAGCCCCACAGGTCAGAGCAAAGCTGGACACGTGTTCCCATGGACACAGCTGCAGGAAAGGACCCACAAGATCAGGCTGTGACTCTGCAGCTGAAACTCCCATCCCCAGATAGCCTGACAGCAAGAACCAGATCACACCAGCAGTGACCCAGAGCAGTGGAGCAAGAAGGAAACTGCGGTGAGGGTGGGTGTGAGAGAGGCCAGGGCAGAGGCAGCCGGGCACTCCGACAGCGTCACCCTTCCCCAGCTGTGCAGCCACCTCCCACACACCAGCATTGCCGGGCAGCTGCTCTCAGCCCCTGTGCTCTGCAGAGGGAACTGGAGCTCTGGCTGCACAGGAGCTGCTTCATGCCTTGGAGCCCCCGGCCCTGAGGGCAGAGGCTTTGCTGGGTGGGAGAGGAGGCGAGGGGGCTGCTCACAGGAGGGATCTGCACTGCGGAGGATCATACGGAGTTTTCTCTGTATGATCTCCCTCCCTCTGCATGATTTCTCCCTCCCATAACAATTCCAGGTTTAGTTACCTCTCATTTCTGATCATTTCCGTGCTGCCTGGAGATTCTCCTCCTGGTAGGTGTTTCCCTGTCCATGTCTTTTCCCTGTCAATGCTCACAGACCCCATCCCACCCTTTGTGCCCTCACCCTGGCCCTACAGATCCTGTCTGTTCACAGGGCACTGCCTGGGGGCATCTTCCTGTTTGCAGACTGGGGAAGAGGACAGGTCAGAGTAAGACTGACGGGGATAGCCAATGTGATGCAGGTGCTGTGCAGAGGCAGAGCAGCAGCTGAAGGGATGTTATGAGGCTTCTGGCAGATGTAATGATTAATCGGAGTTGCAGTTTAGGAGTCACAGTGACTTGTTTAAGCATGAGAGCTCATTTTCATTTTTTCCTTTGCTGCACCCCCCAACCCTTGGGATAGGAAACTGAAAAGACAGGCTCTGGAAAGCTCTCTTTCTCTTTGGTAATCCTTGCATTGATCTTCTGCTTGAGGCATCCACTTGGAAAAATCCTGGGGATGATCTGGAGCTGTAAGCAGCCCTGACCCACACAGCCCCCCCTTAACAGCAGAAGCACCTTTCCTGCCTTGACACGGGTCACTCCTTCCCCCCACAGCTTCTCCCCACAGCACCGTGGGGATCTCCCCGGGCAGGCTGAGTGCTGACCCTGGCAGGCGGCAGAGTCCCTGCCCCGGCACAGCCCTGGGGTGCAGGGACCCTGCTCTGCAGGACAGCCCTGGGCACCCCTGGGTGCTCACCCAGCTTCACAGCTGTTCAAAATTGCCTGACAAGAGCCCCCTCCTTACAGATCCCTCAAGCTGTGCCTGTGCTAACTTGAGGAGATGCCTCCAGGAGCTGCAGCTGCCTTGCCCTGCACCTTGAGACTTACCGGGTCAGGGGCTGCAAAGATTTCTCCTCCAGTGAGCTCTCAGTCATCCTCCCCATCCTGACCACCTTTCATCTCTCTCTGCCTTGCTCGTCTCCCTGAGATCCCCAGGCAGAGCCCTCAGCCCTGCTGCGCTTTGCAGAGGAGCTGCTCCTGGGCAGAGCTGTCTCTCTGCAGCGCTGCCGCTTGCCATGAGCTCCCTCTGTCCCAGGAGCCCAGCCCAGCTCAGCAGCACAGGAGCAGCCCCAGGCGCTTTAATGACCCCTCTGGTGGGTTTGGTGCTGAGTCCATGAACCTCAGACCCTGGAGGAAGTTGAAGAAACCTCTCAAGAAGTCCAAGTCAGATTCAAACTCCAAAGTTTCTTGTAATGTTACTGCGTCCCCCTGAGGAACACTACTGATGAACCGACCCCAGGGTCTGGTTAGAGAAGAAAAACGGAGACAGAGATGACAGGTCCGGACAAGCAAGGTGAAGGTCTCTCTGATGCTGAATAAACCTGGATGTGTTTCATTAATCAAAGGGCCAAGCCCTGACCCCCAACCCTGGGAAGGCAGATCCTGTCCCTCCCACGTTGCCCAGGGCCCTTCCTGGGACAGTGTGATGTGGGGCTGTGCAAGGCCAAGGGCAGGACTATGGTCCCACACCTCCCAGGTTCCTGGCTGGGGACAAGGAGGCCATGAGGCCCCTGTGCTGTAAGGACAAGGTGGATCCTCACAGGCATCAGAGCTGGAGACAACAGCCACAGCCAAGGGGAGAAGGAGCTCCAGCTGTTAGTGTTTACATGCAGACGGTTTATCCTGATGAGAGCGTCTATCCCAAGATAACATCATGAGGAGTTACAGGACACTACGAATATCACCTGCAGGAGAAACTTTGCGGTCTTGGGGGGCTAGTGCTCGTAATGCCAGAGGTCTGGACTTTTAGGCGAGTTTTCCCTTTATGTGGGAGAACATCAGGAATGTGTGGAGCTCTGCCTGGGGACAGAGAATATCAGCTGAAAGTTGAGGACTCAGCGTGAGAGGGCAGAACAACATGGACAATGTTGTGGTGACTGGACATCAGCTACTGACTCACTGATGAGGAAGAGGAATTAGATGAGGCCTCCTTCAGACAAATGAAAGAAGCCTCATGTTTCCAGGCAGTGTCCTCATGGCAAACCTAAGATATCCCAATATCTGCAAGGTACCAGCCATGCAGGAGGGGTTTGGAGCTCATGGACCACATCTTCCTGACACGGGTGGCTGAGGAGTCAGTGAGGTGAGGTGCCCTGTGGGACTTCACGCTTACAAACCAGAAAGGGTTGGTCAGGGATGGAACAGTCAGGGGTGGGAAAGTAGAGTTGAGGCTCCTGGAAGATGATAGCAAGGCAAAGAGCAGGATTTCAGGAGAGCAGGCTTTGGCCTGCTGAGGGACCTACTTGGGTCCCATGGGATATGACCTTGGTGTCTGCAGCAATTTTTCTCTCACATTTCCTCCCTCCTCTCTCTCACCTGCTGTTGTGCAGCATTTTTTTGTGTTTCTGGTGGGGTTTTTTTTGTTTGTTTTGGATTTTTGTGTTAATATGTTAAAAAAGAAACAAACAAACAAAACCAGAAACAAACAAACAAACCAAACAAACAAAAAACAACAAAGAAACCCCACAAACCAAACCACAGAACAACAACAACAACCAAGTGCACCTTTGCAGGCAGACATCAGTCATCAGTTGTCTCACCATAAACAGCCAGGGCCATTTGAGGGGCCCCAGTGCACCTGAGGTGCTGGCCTGGGATTGGCCTCTATCACAGAGGACCTGGGGAGACCAGAGCACCTTGCGATGCAGGGGGAGCCTGGGCAGGGGTTCCCGGGGCATCTACACTGGCACCAGGTGTCTGTGTCCCTGGAGCTGAAGACATTTGTGTCCTAAATCCATTCCCAGTTCTGGAAAACTCTTTGCTTTTCAAAGAAAAGAAATCCCCCCACAAAGACTTAAAAAAAAAAAAAAAAAGAAAAAAAGAAAAATAAAGGGAAGTATTTTGACACCTTCCTTTGCTTTGGATCTTTGTCTTCAGTTCTTCTTATTTTAATTTTCATTGACATTAAGTGACATCTGTTGGGCCCGCAGGCATTAAGCCAAGATCATTTTGTGTCTTGCATAGCACCCCATGCCCTCTAAACCTTCCCTGCCCAGGACTCCTCACACTTTGCCCAGAGCGAGTCATACTGAGCTGTTGGCTGGTTCACTGGTTGAGATGTTGGTTTAGATGGTCACCTCCAGCACAGGTGGATTCATGGCCCATAATCGTCTGCTCTGACCAGTTAGAAACAGAGCCCAACATCACAATGGGATTGTAAGAGAACCGAGGTTGAAGGGACCTCAGGAGTCTGCAGTCCAACCTGTCACAAACTGGGTCAGACCAAGGTGTTCAAGCCTTGATTCAATCAGAGATTGAAAACCTGCAAAGACAGAGACTGTGCAGCCTCTCTGGGTGACCTGAGACAGCACTTGGCTGAGCTCCTGGGGAAAAAGCTTTTCCTTATGTCCGGGCTGAACCTCTCTCACCTTCCACCCATTCTCTTCTGTGCTTCCACCACACACCATGGTGAAGAGCCTGGCTGCGTGTTCTCCATGACCTCCTATAAGAGTTGGTTCGAAGAACAGTATTTGCCTGAACATCACCATCAGGGACTTGGAGAATAGATGCCCTGATAGAAAGAACTGTACAAGGACTTGGAGAGAGGCCTGAGGAAAAGAACTGTGTTGTACAGGTCTCTCTGACCTGGGGCTACAGGTAACAATAGCTGCTGTCCAGAAGATGATTTCACCTGCTGCCTCAGCCAAACTTGCCCCCACCTCCTCCCTGCTACTAAGGCCAGCGAAGCAGAGCATGTGCAGAGGCTTGACGAAGGTCTAGAGGTCACCCAGCGGACCAGTAAGAGACCCCTGAACCGAGGCGACGCAGGCGCAGACGGGTTCTGGCAAGCGAAGAGGGGACTCTTCGGGCCTGCGCAGTTAGGCCTGGATTGCAAAACAAAGGCGGTGATTGGCCTCAATCAACGGGAGAGAGGAGGGGTGAAGAAGCATAAAAGGTGGCTTGTGACTGAACATCATTGAGATGTCCCCACCAAAGGATCGCGGATCACGACGGAGGACCGGCAGGACGCTGTACGGGACCTGAGACCATAGGGATGCCTTTGGACTCATGGTGGTAGCTAATCGCCTTTCCCCCTTTTTTTCTCTTCCCCCTTTCTCCACTTTCTCTATCGCGTGCTGCTTTATGGGCAAAATAATAAAGTTAACACCGTTTGATTGAATTATAACCCCTTGGCATTTTGGTCGCTTCAAGATCAAGGTAAACGAACCATCATGAGTCCATCAACAAAAGGACCGTGACATTAAACTGGTGTCATGGACAGGACTCTGAGAATACAGAGGAGTGCAGGTACTGTGTGGTCTGTAACAGGAGAAGAAAGTTTCGCTCCAGCCACACCTGGCCCTAACTAATAAGGTGAGAGGTGTCCAGAAACCAAGGGGGGCGATTCAGATTTCCCGCACGCCACACACACCTTGGTGTTGAGCACTCCAAACTTGAGTTGAGGGCTCCGTATCTCGGATCTCAAAGTGCAAAAATGGGTGTTGTTCTCATGTTGATGAGAATTGTCTGCTAGAGAGAGTGAAGGGGCAATCCTGTGTGTTTGCGTAACTAAGTTGAGCCTTCCCGTAGCAGATTTTTGTCCCCTCCAACCACTCGGGAAAGAGAAGGATGACACAGCAGTTGCTGTGGGTTTGTATAACTAACTTGTGCCTTCCCGACGTGGGTTTGGTCCCTTCATAATAAGAATGACTGAAAAGGTTGATAATCAAGATTTTTGGTTAGGGAAAGATCGAGACTCGTTCTACACACTTTTAGCAAAGTGCGGGGCTCGACCCTCCATACCCAGAGAGGACTGGGCTTGTGATAATTGGGCTAATTTACAGAGTGTAGTTGTGGATAACTTTTTAGGAGACATAACATGTATGTGTGGTAAGCAATCCAGGGCTCCACATGGCCGCGGTTTAGGTTTAGGCTGCCGCTTGCCGTCCTCTGCCAGCAGAGACATGGAACGTCACGGCGTGTGGACAGTGGCTGATCACCAATAGCAAATGGGGATGGGACGCGTGATCAGCGCATTGTAGCCAATCATTACCGTTTCTTTAGCGCGTGCTCAGGGAAAAAGTTCTATCTAGTCTTTGTTGTTATGTTGAATAAAGGAGAACGATTTAACCCACATTGGGATGCTGTCGTTATTCTGGCCGACTCTTTCCGTCCAACGAGGCTTGTCCTAAGGATCCACTCCGACATGTAGTGGACCGAGTGATTTCTCTACAGACTAAGTCTAAGTTTAGATCAGATAAGAACAAAGCTATGGTCTGTGCTGTCCTAGGCCAGCCTAGTAGCAGCGATTGAAGATCACCTCAGGCAACGTAGTAATGAAAGCAAAATTATAGAATCCCTTGAAAATCTGGTGCAGATTTCGCAAAAAACGATCTCCAATTTAGAACAATTAGAAAATTCTTCACAAGGATTCAAAAAAGAGAGGGAAGAAAACCACTCATTAAAAGCTACTCTAAAGGAGGAATGTTTATAAAACACAGGAGTGCTGAGGGAGCAGCAGCTAGAGGAGAAAAGTATCTGAGAAATAAATCAAATTTACCCTCAGAAAGAATTGGAGGAGATGAGAAAACGTAATGAGGAATACCCACACGTGAGACCCTTAGTGAAAACAGAATATTTTTATGCAAATGAAGAGGATACTGATCCTCACATTACAACTAAGCAAACACCTTACACTGCCACCGAGCTGGCCAAGCTAAAGAGAGAGTATGGGCGCCTCCCTAAAGAATCTGAAACGGAGCACGTGTGGCACATATCCCTAACTGGGGGAGACCAAATTCAGTGAAGTGAACAGGAAGCTAATGGTTACTGGGGGCATGGAGTTTTCTTAACAACTGGTGACAGACGTGCCCCATGGTCCCTAACCCAGCGAGCTGCTTATTGGGCTGGAGGGCTAAACCCTTTAGATAGCGGAGAGTCCCTGGCAATCACTGGCACACCTCATCAATTGCTAGAAAGTGTACACAAAGCAGCCTGCTTGCAAATGATACATGAAAGAAAATTGATTCCTGAATGTGAATCCTCAATGATGCTGGCAGTGAATCCTGACATGATGACTCCCTTGATAAGGGGACTTCCAGAGACACTTAAACCTTCAAAGGACAATCGCATTGATGAGCCCAGTAGAAAGACTGGAAGGTTTGATGAGAAGCCAGGGTACCAGAAGCGGGAGCCAGAGGGATGGACCTGACACTGCCATTGATTCACTGTTCACCCCTGCCCCGACTTCCCCCAACCAACCAAATACTAAAAAGGTGTGGACGTGGGGGGAAGCAGCACAAGAATTGATACATTATAATAGGAAATATGGCCCTGTAAAAATCCTAGAAGAAAGGTCGAGAGGAATCCGTCACATTGAAGTCAAGAAACTGCCCCTTTCTACCAGTACTGCTGCTGCTACCAGTGCTCCAAGAAAGAAGCATCCACATATTAGAAGAGGAAAGGGGGAACAACCTAAGATCCAACAACAATGGTAGGTTTTGGGAATTAAAAAGGGAGTTCCCGGAGATATAATGGAGGGCTTACTTACCCCTTGATAAACTGAGTAAACAGGTGTCAAGGTGGCATAATGCAAAAGGACATTCACAGAGCATGAAAGAAGTCCTACCCTTTACACCTTCAGCTCCCTCCTCCACCGAGGATGAAACTCTCCCAGGAACAGGAAAACGAGAATCTCCATTCCCTCCATTCCGCACTCATACCTGAGGGCAGGACGTGACAGGCTGTGGGCATTACAACATAGTCCAGAAGCTTCTCAGTCTCTCTGGGCACCTCCTTTGCTTAGGACCCTGTCAACTGACTGAGGGTCCCACCCCTCCTGCCCCCCAGCTGGTGCAGGTGAAGTCACCCTGCCCGGGGCAGGGGAGGATGTGACTGTCAGCACCTTGGTACCACCCTGGTGTGTACGTGGGGACAGGCACAGTGGGGCACAAAAGGTGCGAAGGAGCCATCGGCTGCCCTATTGAAGCCTCTGGATCTCAGGGGGATGTGCAACTGCCACAGTGGGGCATTGTGATGTCACTGGTGATGTCACAAAGGGCCCCACCCAGGCACCCCTTTAAAAGCAGGGCCAGGGGTGCAGAGCTGCATCCTCTGGCAGGACAGGGAGGTGGCCACCCCACTGTGGCCCGGTCCTGGTGAAAGAGGAGACGTGGTGGCAGCCAGACACGCTGCCATGGCCGGCACTGCTACCGGAGCCGCTCTCGCTGCTGCTATGTCCCATCCCTGGAAACTGTGAGGCCACTAAGAGCCAAAATTTCCCATCCCTGCACACCTTGGGCCACTCAGGGTAAAATTTCCTGTCCCTGGACCCATTAGGTCACCAAGACCTAAAATGTCACATCCCTGGACCGCTTGGGTCACCGAGAGCCAGAATGTCCCATGCCAGACACCGGATATCCCCTCCCTGGAGACTCTGGGACCAAGACCTAAAATGTCCCATCCCTGGATCCAAGATGTCCCGTCTCTAGACACTTTAGGCCACCCAGGCACAGATATCCCATCTCTGGACCCCATGAAGCCTTCGAGACCCAGGATGACCCATCCTTGGAAACTCTGGGGACACCAAGTCCTAAGATGTCCCATCTCCAGCCACCTTGGGCCACCAAGATCAAGATGTCCCATCCCTGGACACTTTGGGCCACCAAGGCCTAAAATATCGCATCCCTGGATGAAAGATGTCTCATGCCTGGAGACTTTGGGCCACCAAGACGCAGGATGTCCCATCCTGGGACCCAAGATGTCCCATCTCCAGCCCCCTTGGACCATCCAGGCCAAGATGTCCCAACCCTAGACACTGTGAGGCCATGAAGACCCAAGATGTCTCATCCCTGCACCCTTTGGGGACACCAAGTTGTAAGATGTCCCACCTCCAGCCCCCTTGAGCCATCCAGGCCAAGATGTCCCATCTCGGGATCCCTTAGGCCACCAAAAGACCTAAAATGTTCCTTTCCTGGACCCACTGAGCCACCAAAACCCAGGATGTCCCATCCCAGACTACAGATGTCCCATCCCTGGACACTTTGGGCCAATCAGACCCAAAATGTCCCATCCTTGGAACACCCAGGGCAAGATGTCCCATCCCTGAACACCTTGGGCCACCAAGACCTAAAATGTACCATACCTGGACTCTTTGGAACACCCAGGCCAAGATGTCCCATCCCTGGACAGTTTGGGGCCACCAAGACCCAGGTTGTCCCATCTCAGGACCCAAGATGTCTCATCTGCAGCCATCTTGGGCCACCAAGACCTTAAATGTCCCAACCTTTGGACCCCCTTGGAGCACCCAGGCCAAGATGTCCCATCCCTGAACACTGTGAGGACACCAAGACCCAGGATGTCTCATCCCTAGACCCTTTGGGGACACCAAGTCCTAAGATGTCCCATCTCCAGCCCCCTTGGACCACCCAGACCAAGATTTCCCATCTCTGGACAACTTTGGCCACAAAGACATAAAATGTCCAATCCCAGACCCCGGATGTACCATCCCTGGAGACTTTGGGTGATCAAGACCTAAAATGTCCCATCTCTGGACCCCTCAGACCACCAAGACCAAAAATGTCCTATCCCTGGACCCCTTGGGCCACAGAGAGCAAGGGTGTCTCATCCCAGACCCCGGATGTCCCATCCCTGGACATTTGGGCCAACCAGAGCCAAGAGGTCCCATCTCTGGACCCCTTAGGCCAAAGAGACCAAGATGTCTCATCCCTGGACACTTTGGGCCAACAAGACCCAGGATGTCCCATCTCTGGACACAGTATGTCCCATCTCCAGCCCCCTTGAGCCACCAATACCTAAATGCCCTAAACCATGGACCACCCAGGCCAAGATGCCAATTCCCTGGACACTTTGAACCACCAAGACCCAGGATGTCCCTTTTCTGGACCCCTTAGGCCACCAAGATAAAAAATGTCCAATCCCAGACCCCTGGACACATTTGGCCACCGAGACCTAAAACGTCCCATCCCTGGACACTTTGGGACACCCAGGCCTAGATGTCCCATCCCTGGACACTGTGAGGCCACCAAGACCCAGGATGTCTCATCCCTAGACCCTTTGGGGACACCAAGTCCTAAGATGTCCCACGTCTAGCCATCTTGGGCAACCAAGACCAAGACATCCCATCTTTGGACTCCTTGGGCCACTGTGAACCAAAATGACCCATCTCGGAGCTCTGATGCCCCATCTCTGGAAACTTTGGGCCACTGAGACCAAGATGTCCCATCCCTAGATCCAAGACGTCCCATCTCTGGACACAAAATGTCCTATCCCTGGACACTTTGGGCCACCAAGATGCAGGATGTCCCATCTCTGGAACTTTTAAGCCACCAAGACCCAAAATGTCCCATCTCCAGGCATCTTGGGCCACCAACACCTACAGTGTCCCAACCCTTGGGCCCATTGGACCACCCAGGCCAAGATGTCCCATTCCTGAACACAAGAAGTCCCATCCCTGCACACTTTGGGCCACCAAGATGAGGATGTACCACCTCCAGTCATCTTGGTCCACCAAGACCAAGATATTGCATCACTGGACCCCTTGGGTCACCGAGACCAATATGTCCCTTTCCTGGAGCGAAGATGTCCCATCTCTGGACCCAAAATGTCCCATCCCTGGACTCTTGGGGCCACCAAGACCCAGGATGTCCCAACCCTTGGACCCCTGGAGCTCCCGGGCCAAGATGTCCAAATCTTGCACCGAAGATTTCCCATCGCTGGACACTTTGGGCCACCAAGATGCAGAATGTCCAATCTCCAGCCCCCTTGCGCCACCAAGACCAAGGTTGTGCCATCTCTGGACCCAAAATGTCCCATCTCCAGCGCCCTTGGGCCGACAAGAGCCAAAATTTCCCATCCCTGGATATCTTGGGCAACTCAGCGCAAGATGTGCCATCCTTGGAACCCTTAGGCCACCGGGACATAAAATGTCCCATATCTGGACACTTTGGGCCACCAATACCAAAAATGTTCTATCCTGGGACCCCTTAGACCACCAAGACCCAAGATGTCCCATCCTTGGACACTTTGGGGACAATAAGACCAAGGACATCCCTTCTCTGGACTCAAGATGTCCCATTTGCAGCCATCTTGAGCCATCAAGATGTTAAATGCCCCAACCCATGGACCACCCAGGCCAGGATGTCCCATCCCTGGACACTTTGGGCCACCAAGACCTAAACTGTCCCATCCCTGGACACTTTGGGACACCCAGGCATAGATGTCCCATCCCTGGACACTGTGAGGCCACCAAGACCCAGGATATCCCGTCTCTGGACCCTTTCGGCTACCGAGATCAGGATGTCCCATGTCCAACCATCTTGGGACACCAAGACCAAGATGTCCCACCCTGGACCACCTGGGACACCCAGACCCAGGATATCTCATCCCTGGACTCAAATTGTCCCATCTCCAGCCCCCTTGGGCCATCAAGAGCCAAAATTTCCCATCCCTGTATCCTCAGGGCTACGCAGAGCAGGATGTCCCATCCCTGGACCCCTTAGGCCAACAAGACCTAGAATGTCCCATCCTCAGACACTTTGGGCCACCCAGGCCAAGATGTCACATCCCTGGACCCTGTGAAGCCATCAAGACTCAGGATGTCCTATTCATGGACACTTTGGGGACACTAAGTCTTATGATGTCCCATCTCCAGCTCCATTGTGCCACCCAGGCCCCGATGTCCCATGTCTGGACCCCTTGGGCCAACCAGAACCTCAACATCTCCCCTAACTTCATCCCACCTTACGTGGAGAGTATTGAACTCCAAGACCTCAAAACTTCTCCCCAAACTTACCCCCTCCTCACCTGGGGATGTTCAACCCCAACCATCTCCCTAACTTCACCGCACCTCATCTAGAGGATGTTGGAACCCAAGACCAAACATCTCCCCCAACTTCACCCCACCTCACATGGAGGAGGTTGAACTCCAGCTGAGACCAAACATATCCTCCAATGTTGTCCCATCTGGGGAATAGTGAACCCAAGACCCCAAACACCTCTCCAACTTTGTCCTACCTCATCTAGCCGGTGGAGAATCCCAAGACCCCAACCATCTCCCCAAATTCACCCCACCTCATATGGAGGATGTTGAACCCCAACCAAGACCCCAAACATCTGTCCAACATTGTCCCACCTCATCTAGAGGGTGGAGAACCCCAAGACACCAAACGTCTCCTGCGGTGTTGTCCCACGTCATCCAGAGGATGTTGAACCCCAACATCTCACCCAATTTTGTCCCACCTGGAGGATATTGAACCCCAAGACCCCAAACACTTCCCCAACTTCATGCCTTCTTCACCTGGAGGATGTTGAACCCCAACCAAGACTCCAAACATCTTTGCCAACTTTGTCCTACCTCATCTGGAATGTGGAGAACCCAGGACTCCAAAACATCTCCCGCAGTGTTGTCCCACCTGAGGGATGGAGTACCCAAGACCCAACCATCTCCCCCAACTTCATCTCTCCTCATCTAGCCGGTGGAGATCTCCAAGACCCCCAACATCTCCCCCAGTGTTGTCCCACCCGGAGGATGTTGAACCCCAACCAAGACCCGCAAACATCTCCCCAAATTCATCCCTCTTCCCCTGGAAGGATGGAGAACCCAAGACATAAACCATCTCCCTCAATGTTGTCCCACCTCACGCTGACAACATTGAACTCCAAGACTCCAAGATCTCCCCAACTTTGTCCCACCTGGAGGATGTTGAACCCCAACTGAGACCCCCAAACATCTTCCCAACTTCATCCAATCTCATCTGGAGGATGGAAAACACAAGACCCTAACATCTCCCGCGAACTCCTCCTGATTGGTGAGTGGAGGGGGAGGGGCCTGTGGGTGGGGTCTGTGGGCGGGGCCTGCCAGGGGCAGTGGCCACTGCTGCTCTCCCAGGGAAGTTCATCTGGATCCATTTTGGGACCACCAAGAAGTTGGTGTCACCCAACAAGACGTGTGAGTGAGCAGAGGGCCCAGCAGGGGGCATCTAGTTGGCCGGCGTCTACTTGTCCATCATCCATCTGTCCATCCATCCGTCCCTCCACATGGCCATCCCTCCATCTCCTCATCCCACCACCCACCTGACGCTCCGTCTCCATCTCCTGGTGTCTCCACCCTCATCTGTCCATCTGTCCATCCCCACCTTCTCACCCACCTCCTGGTCCCTCCATCATCTCCATCTCCATCTCCATCTCCATCTCCACCTCCATCTCCATCTCCATCTCCATCTCCATCTCCACCTCCATTTCCACCTACATCTCCATCTCCATCTCCATCTCCATCTCCATGTCCATCTCCATCATCTCCATCTCCATCTCCATCATCTCCATCTCCATCTCCACCTCCATCTCCTGGTGTCTCTGTCCATCTGTCCATCCCGAGCTCCTCACCCACCACCCACCTGACCCTCCCTCTCTTGGTGTGTCTATCTCCTCACCCATCCATCTCCTCACATCTCCCTCTCCTGGCCCCTCCATCTCACAGAATCACAGAAATCAGGGATTGGAAGGTGTAGGAGTCGGTCCAAAGAACAGTATTTGCCTGAACATCGCCATCAGGGACTTGGAGAACAGATGTCCTGATAGAAAGAATTGGACAACGAATTGGAGAGAGGCCTGACGAAAAAAGTTGTGTTATACAGGTCTCTCTGACCCGGGGGCTACAGGTAACAATGGCTGCTGTACGGATTCCACCTGCTGCCGCAGCCAGACTTGCCCCCACCTCCTAAAAGGAATTGTGTTCTACAGGTCTTTCGATCTGGGGACTATAGCTGCTGTGCAGAAGATGGATTTTCACCTGCTGCCTCAGCCAAACTTGCCCCCACCTCCTCCCTGCTACTAAGGCCAGTGAAGAAGAGCATGCGCAGAGGCTCCCCAAAGGTCTTGAGGTCACCCAATGGACCAGTAAGAGACCCCTGAACCGAGGCGATGCAGGCACAGACGGGTTCTGGCAAGCGAAGCGGGGACTCTTCAGGCCTGCGCAGTTCAGCCTGGATTGCGAAACAAAGGCAGAGATTGGCCTCAATCCATGGGAGCGAAGCGGGGTGAAGAAGCATGAAAGACGATTCCCGACGGGACATCGCTGAGCTCTCCCCACCAAAGGATCATGGATCACAACGGAGAACTGGCAGGACTCTTCTCACGACACCTGAGACCATAGGGACGCCTTTGGATCTCGTAGTGGTAGCCAACCCTTTTTTTTCCCCCTTTCTTTTCTTTCCTTTTTCTCCACTCTCTCTATCACGTGCCGCTTTACGGGCAAAATAAATAAAGAAATATTGATGATTGAATTACAACCTCTTGGCTTTTTGATTGCCTTAATTTTGCACTTCAAGATCCAGGTAAATGAAGCATCACGAGTCCATCACCGAATGGACCATGACAGGCCTGGAGCACAAGTCTTATGAGGAGCAGCTGAGGGACATGAGGCTGTTTAGCTTGGAAAAAAAGAGACTGAGGGGAGACCTTATCGGTCTCTACAACTACCTGACAGGAGGTTGTAGCGTGGTGGGTGTTGGTTTCTTCTCCCAAGTAGCAAGTGATAGGATGAGAGGAAAGGTTCTCACGTTGTGCCAGGGAAGGTTCAGATTGGATATTAGGAGGCATTTCTTCATGGAAAAAGTTGTGAAGCAGTGGAACAGGCTGCCCAGGAAGTGGTGGAGTCACCATTCCTGGAGGTGTTTAGAAGACATTTAATTGGGTTTCTTAGGGACATGGTTTAGTGCCAGAGTTAGTTTAGGTTATGATTAGACTCGATGATCCTGAGGGTCTCTTCCAGCTGAAATTATTCTATAATTCTATTGACAAATCAAATTCAGGGCAGTTATTCCCTTTAATGCCAGTTACAGGCCTGCAGTGTTACGTGAGGTGCCAAGGCTCTCGCACACCCCTACATGCACTGGGCAGGGACAGTGATGGTCCTGTCCAGGGCAGCCATCCCCATCCACAGTGAGTGTGGGACAGACACCCCAGACAGCACTGCAGACAGATTCGGTGCCTTTGTGCAAGAAACTCATTCCCACCTCTGAAGCATCGCAAGATCTGTCCCTTCTCTATCCAGAAGATGTAGGGCAGCCCATGAATAGGAAGCGCTTCACACCGTGGTATCCATGCGTATAGCAACACTTCCAAATCTCCTTTTTTTCTTTTCACAAACCAGTTCTCACCCCCTTGATAACATAATCAAGGAACAGACAAACCATTGTCACATTGGGCCTGTCAGCAGCACCTTGTCATTCCTAGAGATCAGTGACACATCTGCCCAAGTACCTCAGGGGCAGCAGAGACGCCACTGACAAAACACACGTTTCCTTCCAGGTCTGTCATTCCCAGCCCTGGTTCTCTCTGGCCTTGGGGACAGCAGGGCTTGCTCACTCTCCTGTTGCCCAATTTCAGCCCTAACTTTCCATCTGCCAAGCACTGTGACATTGCTCTGCTCTGAAGTCAAACCTTTGCACACATGGGGACCTGGATTCTTGAGACCAACCAGATTTCCCTAAGCCTCTCAGAGCTTGGCCGGGTGCTACAGCTGAGGTGCCACAGCCCAACTGTGCACTGATGCCCTGAGCCAAGGGCACAGCCAGGACAAGCTGCAGCCTGTGCTGTTTGACACCCATGGAGTCACCGCCAGGCGTGGTGGGACAAGTCACACAGCTTGGGGTGCTGCAATGGCTGGGTACAGGCTTTTCAGGAGAGACGGGCTGGAAGGGTCAGCAGTGGGATTCCCTCAGAGTGAAGAAGTTGCTTGGATGTATGGAGCTCCTTTATGTGGGGAGCAAGAAGATGGGTTTTCCCTTGTGAGTGAGGGCACCAATGACAAAGCCCTGGGGCTGTGGGGGCACATGGCCATGCCCCCCAACAATCTGGTGCCACCGAAAGTGGGGCACATCAGTCGGGGAGAGGCAGCAGGATAAGGAGGAGAAAGCAGCACTGAAAGACTGTGCTAGGGAAATTGGAAGTTATTTCCTTTTTCTTGAATAAACTCTGGATGGAAGCCTGCTACTGCTGCCATTTTAGTGGCCTCTTTCTGGGCTCAGGAGAGTCCTGGAGGCTGAGGCCCCTTTTCTTTAGGGGGCACCGGGGGCTCCCCGGGCGAGTGGTCCCTGCCCTGGCTGGAATTGGAGGGACTGCGGCTGCAGCAGCCCAGGGAGAGTCCAGACCTGGAGAAACTTTGGGGTTCCACCATCAGGAATCTCTGAAGTTTCAAAAGGGGAAGCGGCCAGTTCTGTATCGGGGCAGGAGAATAACCCCATCCATCAGGACAGAGCAGGACCTGACACGCTGAGCAGTGACCCTGAGGAGAAGGGCCTGGGCACTACAAGGGCCGCCACACAAGCCCGTGCTGCACGCTCACCATGAACACGGCAGCTGCACACAGGGCTGCATGAGGAGGAGCGTGGGGACCCAGACACCTGGAGTTCTCATCCCATTCGGTTCAGCACTGGTGTGACCCCACACACACGGGTGTGTGCCAGTGTGCGGCTCCCAGTTTGGAGAAGCAGGGAGGAACTGGAGAGTGCAGGGCTGTGCCAAGGCAGGGGTCAGGACCTTGTGCACATGGTGTGGGATGCTGAGGGACCTGGGCTGCTCTGGCCCAGCAGCGCTGGGGAGGCTGCAGCAGTGTAGGAGTAGCCTGAGAGTGCTGGAAGGGTGGTTTCAGAGATGGTGGAGGTTTTCTTCATAGTGGGAAAGCGCATGAGAAAGAGATAATGGCACACAGTGCAGCTGGGGAGGTCCAGGCTGGACATGAGCAGAAAGGAATGTGAGTGGAAGGGCAGTGCTGTGCTGGAGCAGGTCACCCAGAGGCAGTCTGCATCAGCCCAAGGCTTTGTGCTTCAAGGAACAGCTGGGGAGGATGGAGAGAGATCAGCAAAGGAAGGAAGATGCTCAGACAAGAGCAAGGTGGGGCAGCAGGGGGATGTCTCCAGCCTGCAGGGAAAGAGGTGCAGGTGATGCCACAGCATAGGACAGGCTGTCGTGGAGATGATCAAGGGATGTAAAGAGGCTGAAAGCCCCCAACAGACATGAGCTCCTTCTCCCCTTGGCTGTGGCTGTTGTCTCCAGCTCTGATGCCTGTGAGGAGACACCTTGTCCTTACAGCACAGGGGCCTCATGGCCTCCTTGTCCCCAGCCAGGAACCTGGGAGGTGTGGGACCATAGTCCTGCCCTTGGCCTTGCACAGCCCCACGTCACACTGTCCCAGGAAGGGCCCTGGGCAACGTGGGAGGGACAGGATCTGCCTTCCCAGGGCTGGGGGTCAGGGCTTGGCCCTTTGGTTAATGAAACACATCCAGGTTTACTGATCATCAGAGAGACCTTCACCTTGCTTGTCCTGACCTGCCATCTCTGCCTCCAGTTTTCTTCTCTAACCAGACCCTGGGGTCAGTTCCTCAGTAGTGTTCCTCAGTGGGACCCATTAACATTACAAGAAACTTTGGAGTTTGAATCTGACTTTTGACTTCTTGAGAGGTTTCTTCTACTTCCCCTCAGGGTTGATGTTCATGGACTCAGCAGAAAACCCACCAGAGGGGTCATTAAAGCGCCTTGGGCTGCTCCTGTGCTGCTGAGCTGGGCTGGGCTCCTGGGACAGAGGGAGCTCCTGGCAAGCGGCAGCGCTGCAGAGAGACAGCTCTGCCCAGGAGCAGCTCCTCTGCAAAGCGCAGCAGGGCTGAGGGCTCTGCCTGGGGATCTCAGGGAGACGAGCAAGGCAGAGAGAGATGAAAGGTGGTCAGGATGGGGAGGATGACTGAGAGCTCACTGGAGGAGAAATCTTTGCAGCCCTTGACCCGGTAAGTCTCTGGGTGCAGGGCAATGCAGCTGTAGCTCCTGGAGGCATCTCCTCAAGTTAGCACAGGCACAGCTTGAGGGATCTGTAAGGAGGGGGCTGTTAATAGGCAATTTTGAACAGCTGTGTAGCTGGGTGAGTACCCAGGGGTGCCCAGGGCTGTCCTGCAGAGCAGGGTCCCTGCACCCCAGGGCTGTGCCGGGGCAGGGACTCTGCCGCCTGCCAGGGTCAGCGCTCAGCCTGCCCGGGGAGATCCCCACGGTGCTGTGGGGAGAAGCTGTGGGGGGAAGGAGCAAGATCTGGTTGGGCAGGATTCTGCTATGGAGAGGGTGCTGCCTGGGTCAGGGCTGCTCCCAGCTCCAGATCACCAAAGGAGATTCCAAGGGGACCTTTTAAAAAGTACAGCAAGGCAGTGGGTACCTGAAAGGGAAAGAATCTGTTATTTCAGTCTCTTACTCTGGGTTGTTAGGGTGGGCACTGGGACATAGCAACTCATCTCTTGGCTCAGGAGGAGGCACTGAAATTCCAGGTCCATTTCTCTTAGACGTGAATAAACCTGGGAGTATAAGAAATCAACACACTGTGGCTTACAAACAGCATCAGGATGACCTTTCCAGCCTCATCAGGGCTGGTCTGATGTTCCCATCAGAGCCGGCCCACACAGAGCTGCCCCTGGGCAGTGCCGGCTGCTGGGAGGGGTCTGCAGGGCAGAGCTGAGCACACAGCGGCTGGGATGGGGTCTGTGACACTGACAGGAGGAGACCTGGGCACAGAGACACAGCTGCAGGCAGGGACAGCTCCAGGCAGCAGAGCAGGGGCTGGTCAGGAGCTCTTCTGCTCCTGCTCTGCAGGTGGCTGCTGGGGGTTGTCTGCTGGGCAATGATCGGACTGTCCCTTTAGCACATCCCATCTCCAGGAGCCCTGACTCTGCTCTGCCTGTCCTGCTGGGCTCACCAGCTGCCCCCAGAAAGGCCCAGCTCTGCTGTAGGATGCCAGGAGTGCTGAGCCTTTCCTTGGGTCCGCACTCTCCTGCCAGAGTCCTTTGCTTCTCTGGGTGAGGGGTCGTGTCCTGCTCTCTCCATCACATCTCCACCTCTGGGATGGCACAGAATTTGCAGATCTGCCCTTTCTAAAAGGCTCTCCTGCTCCAGTGTAAGTCCAATTGTTTGGATTAATGTGTTATAATTTGAATTTGAAGTCATTTTCATGGCAGCACAAAATGAAGCACAGGACAGATGAGTAAAATCCTGATGGACACCTCTGCTGTCTGACTCTGCACTGAGCCAGACAAAGCTGAGCCTTTTTGCCTGTCCTGTCTCAAGACTCGTCACATTTTAAATCACAGAATAGAGGATTTCTCCCCCTAAAAAACCCCTGCTCACCTGATGTGGTGGTGGAAAATAAAAAAGCACAGAAAAAATTTTTGAAAAGACATGGTAATTGTCTCCTCTGCAGCCCAAGCCCTTGACAGTCATGAGCACGGATATTAATCTTTTTCATTGAAGGTGGATTACATCTGTCCATGTGAACATGGGAGCTGTCACACACCAGCTCCCCTGTCCCCACTGCAGCAGAGCAAAGCTGGCTGCTTGCAGCACACAGGCAGAGGTCCCGCTGCGCACAGCACACTCAGCCAGCACAAAACTGAGAAAGGAAATGCATTTCAGTTGGGCTGATATCAATGAAAAATGGTGTGGCTTTGCTAAGAGGAGTCTGTCCTAATTTAAAGTTGCTTTTTCTTTTTTTGAACAGAGCCCACATGCCAACAAACAGCAAATGTCCAACAGCAGCTGCATCACCCAGTTCCTCCTCCTGGCGTTCACAGACACACGGGAGCTGCAGCTCTTGCACTTCTGGCTCTTCCTGGGCATCTACCTGGCTGCCCTCCTGGGCAACGGCCTCATCATCACCACCATAGCCTGTGACCAGCACCTCCACACCCCCATGTACTTCTTCCTGCTCAACCTCGCCCTCCTCGACTTGGGCTGCATCTCCAGCATTGTCCCCAAGTCCATGGCCAATTCCCTCTTGGACACCAGGAACATCTCCTATACAGGATGTGCTGCCCAGCTCTTTTTTTTTTTTCTCTTTGATCACAGCAGAGTTTTATCTTCTCACCATCATGTCCTATGATCGCTACATTGCCATCTGCAAACCCCTGCACTACGGGACCCTCCTGGGCAGCAGAGCTTGTGTCCACATGGCAGCAGCCGCCTGGGCCACTGGGTTTCTCAATGCTCTGCTGCACACGGCCAATACATTTTCACTGCCACTGTGCAAGGGCAATGCCCTGGACCAGTTCTTCTGTGAAATCCCCCAGATCCTCAAGCTCTCCTGCTCAGACACCTACTTCAGGGAAGCTGGGCTTATTGTGCTTAGTGTCTGTTTAGGATTTGCATGTTTTGTGTTCATCATAGTGTCCTATGTGCAGATCTTGAGGGCCGTGCTGAGGATCCCCTCTGAGCAGGGACGGCACAAAGCCTTTTCCACGTGCCTCCCTCACCTGGCCGTGGTCTCCCTGTTTGTCAGCACTGTTATGATTGCCTATCTGAAGTCGCCTTCCATCTCCTCCCCAAGCCTGGATCTGGTGGTGTCTGTTCTGTACTCAGTGGTGCCTCCAGCAGTGAACCCCTTCATCTACAGCATGAGGAACCAGGAGCTGAAAGTGGCACTGAAGAAGCTGATTCAATCATTTTTCTGTCAGCAGCAATAAGTTACCCATGTCTCTTCAGAAGTGATTTCCAATTCATCTCAGGAACCTCCTGGGCATTGAGCATTTTATCTGTGATAATCATGTTTGTCAAGGAACTTCTTCACCCGTGGCACTTCTCCAGAGCCATGACTCAGAGGCCTGTCTACCTGTTTCTGGGACCCTGGTACAGCTAGTGTCCTGTGTCACATCTTTGTAATACAGGGTGCTTCAAAAGGATAGACCCATTTTGAAATCACTGTATCTCTGAAATTGGGGCCATCTTTTTGAAATACCCCATAAAGGGGGATTTCCACAGTTTCAGTATTTGGAGCTTGGGCTCTTCTTCCAAAGCTGTGGTCAGCCTGAATAAATTTCCCTCACAAGGCCATGCTGCTGTGCTTGGGTTTTTCATGGGCTCAGGGGAGGACATGGGGCAACATGTTACGTCACGGTGCTGCTTTGAGTGTTCATCTGTGGGTGCCCAGTGTTCCTGGAGATGGTGAAGGACCTTCAGTGATCTGCCTTGGACTGCCTCGCTGTGGTTGTCAGGCACCACAGCCTGCTCCCAGTGCTCTGTGCTTCAACAGGGGAATAAATGACGCACAGAAACCTATTTCTGCATTCCCCAGCTCAGGGCAGGCTGCTCTGTCACTGTGGTAGCAGGAGCAGCATGAAGAGCTCCTGGGCCAGGAGTCTTGTGCTGGTGAGAGGGGCTGGCACAGGAGGGCTGCCAGCAATGGGTGTAAAGGATCTCTTGGAAACAAGAGCAGGGGACAAAGGGGGACTGGCCTGGGTTCCCTCATGCCATGGCTGGCCCCAGCCCTTGGGCTTATGGGGAGTCTAATCCTCCTCTCTGTCCCAGTCCATCTATCTGACCATCCTACCACGCACCCGTGCATCCATGCATCCATGCATCCATCCATCCCTACATCCATACCGGTACTCCATATGGGTGAGCTGCCCCATGATGTTTCTCATCCCAATGAGATCATATAATCATTTAGGTTGGAAGAGACCCTCAAGATCACCGACTCCAACCATGAACCCAGCTCTGGCACTAAACCATGTCCCTAAGAACCTCATCTATATGTCTTTTAAACACCTTCAGGGATGGTGACTCAACCAATACTTGGACAGCCTGTTCCAATGCCTGACAATCTATTTCATGAAAAGATTTTTCCTAATATGCAAACTGAACCTTCCTGGGTCCAACTTGAGGCCGTTTCCTCTTGTCCTGTCACTTTCTACTTAGGAGAAGAGACCAACACCCTCCATGCTACAACCTCCTTTCAGGCAGTTGTAGACAGTGATAAGGTCTCCCTTCAGCCTCCTGTTCTCCAGGCTACACAGTCTCAGTTCCCTCAACTGCTCCCCATCTGACTTGTTCTCCAGACCCCTCACCAGCTTTGTTGCCCTTCTCTGAACTCACTCCAGCATCTCAAGGTCTGCCTTGTAGTGGGGGGCCCAAAACCACACACAGGATTTGAGGTGCAGCCTCACCAGTTCCGAGAACAGGAGGATGATCACTTGCCTGGTCCTGCTGGCCACACTATTCCTGTTGCACGCCAGGATGCTGCTGGCCTTCTTGGCCACCTGGGCACATGCTGACTGATGTTCAGATGGCTGTCGATCAACACCCCCAGGTCCTTTTCCATCGAGCAGATTTCCAGCCGCTCTTCCTTGAGCCTGTAGCGTTGCATGGGGCTGTTGTGACCCAACTGCAGGAGCCGGCACTTGGCATGAAATTGAACAAGTCCAAGTGCTGGATTGTTCACCTGGGATAGAGTAACACTGAGTGCAAGTGTAGACTGGGAGAGAGTGGCTGGAGAGCAGCCCTGCAGAAAGGGATCTGGTGTGATGGTTGGCCACAGGGTCAATAGGAGGCAACACTGTCCCCCAGCAGCCAAGACGGTAAACCGCATCCTGGGGTGCATCAAACACAGCATGGCCATGTGGTTAAAAGAGGTGACTGTGCTGCTGTATTCAGCGTTGGTGCGGCCTCACCTTGAGTGCTGTATGCAGTTCTGGGCCCCACATGTTATTACAACAAGGATGTGAAGGTCCTTGAATGCGTCCAGAGGAGAGCAACAAACGTGGTGAAAGGGTTGGAGGGATTGTCCTCTGAGGAGCGGCTGAGGACTTTGGGCTTCTCTAGTTTGGAGAAAAGGAGGCTGAGGGGCGACCTCGTTGCTCTCTACAGCTTCCTGAGGAGGGGACACGGACAGGGAGGTGCTGAGATCTTCTCCCTGGTGTCCAGCGATAGGACATGTGGGAATGGTTCAAAGCTTGGCCAGGGGAGGTTTAGACTGGTTATTAGGAAACATCTCTTTATCAAGGCTGGTCAAACACTGGAACAGGCTTCCTCGAGAGGTGGTCAATGCCCCAAGCCTGTCAGTGTTTAAGAGGCATTTGGACAGTGCCCTTGATAACATGATTTATTTTTTGGTCAGCCCTGAATGTGTCAGGTATTTGAACTAGATGATTGTTTAGGTCCCTTCCAACTGAACTCTTCTAGTCTAGCCCAGTCTATTTTATGTATATACCCGTTCAGGGTGGATTCTTCCAGCAGCGGGGCTCAAACACTCAGTCTGCTCAGTAGCCTCCCCAGGACACCGGCCTTGCCAGTTGCAGACACCAGGACGCATGAGCCCCCAGGGCCGCAGCCCCATTCCAGGTACTGGTACAGATGCCCCCCAGTCACACACATGTGTGCACACACTCTTATGTCCAGTCACTCTGGTCTCTCAGTTGCTGGCATCAATGACATACAGGCTGTCTGACCCCCTGGTCCTGCTCCAGTTGCTACACTCACATCCCCATGCTCACACGTTCACACAGAGAAGAGATTTGCTCACACAGCAAAGATTTAGAAATTAAGTTTAATGAGAAGACAGGACGGACGGCAGTGGTTGGGGTCCTTCCCCAAACTTCCCATGGTAAGTCCTGTGTAATCCAAAGATGCTCTTCCCCTGCATCCCACCATGTGTCCTGCACCCCTAGGCAACAATCCCGTTAGTCTAAATGGTGATCCAGAGAGCTGCGCTCAGTGGCTCCTCTTGATGGGCTTCACACCTGGACAATGAGGCTGATGGCTCTCCCAGGGTAGCCTTGGGACAAGATGTTCATTCCCCAGAGCCTGTAATTTGGGTTCCCACTTGCCAATGAGTCTCTGTGCTCTTCTTGGTTTTGGAGATGGGCTCCTGATGAGCTGGTGGCTCCCCAGTGATGGGGCTGAGAGCAGCTGGGGCAGGGTATTAACTGAGTTACTTCTCCTGCCATTGTTAGTGCCTTCTTTGTGTGTGAAGAGGAGGTTTTTATCACTTAACACAATGCAATGAGATAGGACAAGAGGAAATGGCCTCAAGTTGCAGAAGGGGAGGTTCAGATTGGATATTAGGAAAAAATTCTTCCTGGAAATGGTTGTTGGGCATTGGAACAGGCTGCCCAGGGCAGTGGGGAAGTCACCACCCCTGAAGGTGTTTAAAAGGTGATTAGACAAGGTTCTTAGGGACATGGCTTAGTGCTAGAATTGGGTTGTGGTTGGACTCGATGATCCTGAGGGTCTCTTCCAACTGAAAGGATTCTATGATTCTATCAATCTCCTGAGGTATCTCTGTCTGGAGGTTACATACATATGCATTGGTATTATCTAACATATGATAGCAGATCACTGGAATTGCTGTCCAGAAATGCCTCATGATTAGGGGAAAAGCTGTGCTCTTGTACGGGCAATGGCTTCATTCAGGGCCAGTATCACAGCCTTGTTTCTAAGACTGTAGATGAATGGATTTAAGAAGGGGTACAGAACGGTGTTCAGCAATGCTACAAATCTGCTGTTCTCCAAGGAAACACCTACTGAAGGACACACGTAGAGAGCAATGCAGCTCCCATATGCAATTGCCAAGGTGGTGAGATGGGAAGAACATGTAGAAAAAGCTTTTTTCCTCCCATAGGCTGCTGGAAGATGTAAAATACAGAAAAGGATGCACAGGTAAAATGCCAGAGTTAAACATAAGGAACCCAGAATGACAAATGATATGAAAACAGAGTCTATTTTCCAAAGCAGGCTGGTGTCAGAGCAGGACAGTTTGAATAAGGGGGAGTTGTCACAGAAAAAGTGATGGATCTCATTTGAGCCACAGAAAGTCAGCTGGGAGAGGATGACCAGGCGGTAACTCAAGAGTGTGAAGCCTGTGACCCAAGTAGCAACAACCAGGTGGATGCAGAGCTGAGGCTTCATGATGGCAGCATAATGCAAAGGTTGGCAGATGGCAACATAGCGGTCAAAGGACATGACAACAAGTAGAATAAGCTCTGTACAGCCCAGGGCAAAATAGAAATAGGATTGGGCAAAGCAGCTGCTTAGTGAGATTGTTCTCCTCCCAGAACCCAGGATCACAACCAACTTGATGCTTGTGGAGGATGTAAACCAGATTTCCAGGAAGGCCAGATTGCCAATGAAAAAGTACATGGGGGTTTGAAGGCGGTGATCCGCATATACGAGGAAAATGATGGTGGCGTTCCCCACCACTGTTGTCAGGTATATGAGCAGAAAGACCAGAGAGAGTAAGAGCTGTAGTCTTTGATCAAGCCCTGAGAAACCCTCTAGGATGAACTCAGTAACTGCAGTTTCATTTTCTGAGCCCACGTTGAATTTCGGTTCGTCATGCTGAGACAGGAACATGGCAAAAACCAAGTGTGATAATTCCACAGTCTGGGTGAAGGGCTCCCCAAAACTCTCTGCTTCTTTCCTTTCTTGCAGTCTTCCTATAGTACACAGATAGAGGACTTCAAGCACTTCTCATACCCTGATATTTCTGCATCAAATTTCATTTGGAGTTCTGAGAATTTGTTGTCTTCTTTCTATATTTTTCAAACACTCAGAAAGAATTTTTCCTTCAAAACAGAGAATTTTAAAGTCTGTTAGCTATTTTATCCCATTCCTGGCAAATTCCAAATGCACACAGGTCTTTTCCAAACATCTGTCACACCTATGTGCCTAAGTCATCTCTTCTATTGCACAAATGCCAAACTATTACATCAAGTCAAATCAAATCAAATCAAATCAAATCAAATGTATGCTGTAAGCTTTTCTTTCTATGTTTCAGTACTTGCCTTTTTGGACTAGGAATCCCTGAGTATCTACTGATTTCAGAATAAGCAGTATCAAGCATCTCTTTCGTAATCCCGTGCTTTCTTCCACAGCTTTGTGCTCTCTGTTTCTTCAGGAAAGGGGAGGGGAGGGCAGAATAGGGACCAAATATAACTCATCTTCTTTAGTTATGGTTCCACCCGGTCTCATCTGACATCCATCTGCACTGAAATGCAGTTACTTCCAAACAGTTGCTCATTGCTATTACTATCAAATATGCTGACCTAAACGCAGACCAGGAGAATAGTGACTGGAAGAGATCTGTAACTTTTCTTTTGCGTGCCAGCTATAGGTTGGGAGGACCCAGCCTTGAGAGTTTTCTCCTCTCTCCATTGATTATACAGGGAGCCTTGGGAAAACAAATTCTCACAGGCACCTGTTGTGAAGCAGATGAAACTCACTATTCAAGTCTCAAATCTCCCATTCCTAAACTTATTTTGTTTTTTAAATCAAACTACACATGTAGGAGAAAGAAGGACCAAAAAATCCCACATATACAATAAAGACTGGTGTTTATCCCTTCATCTTTCCATTTGTTTTCAGACATAGAAAGGAGTAGAGCAGACGGCTCCAAAACCAGAATAATTCAAAATGCAAAGGGAGAAGAGGGAGAGGAGGAGATGGTGGGTTTGAGGCGGTGAAACAAAGTTGTGCGGGTGTGCAAGCAGAGCTCTTCAGTCATTAGTCACCTGGGTGGTCCAAGGACTTTCCCATCTCATTGTCCACAGAGACAGCAGCAGAAACTGGTCTGAGACAATGGATCAACTTGAAACCAAGTGATCGAGTTCAGTCAACCTCCTTCAATATCAACCACCTCCAAAATAAGCAAAAATTAGTCACCTCAAATGAAATGTTGGCCTGACTTGTGTGGGATTTCTCCAGGTGGGATTCCAGACAGTGCTGGAGACGGGCAGATCCTGCTGTGCCTGGGCCTGTTTCCTGTGCATACAGGTAGTTATTAACATCCTGGGTGAAGAACCTGACTGTTTTAGAGATCCCTGTAGCAGTTTCTGCTGCAAAACTGAATAAAATTGAGTAAACGGTAATTGCTAACTTGCTTGCACATGCCAGAGAGGATGTGCAGGACAACAGGCTGGCCAATTATAAGAACTCAGCAGAACTGTTGTATGGGGAGCCTCACTTGATCCAGTTGAAGACACTCTTGCAAAGATCCTTGCACAGGAGTCTCTTCCAATCTATGATATTCCATAATTCAAGTAATTTTTTCCTCAGAGAGCTCTTCAAAGAATAGGCAAGGAAGTAAATGAGACAGAGGAAAAGAATTAGAGATACAAAATGTGCCAATGCAAATTAAGAAGATCCTCTGAACAGTGTTTCTCAACTCAAACCATTGGTAGGCAATGTATTTTGGGAAATGGCTGCATAAAAACATTCACATAGAGATACAGTGTTTAATTAGCTTGCCGGCACTTGGCCATGGAACTGTCTAAACAAACAAACAAACAAACAATGAGAAGTTTCATGAAAATTAGTTTAAAAATACTAGCAGTTGTGGAAAGGAAGACTTTTTCAGCTATTACATAGAAGTCTTTTCTGCAGAGGGCTCAACTATTCCCTAAAGTCTCCGTTCAGGGGTTGATTCAGTTGTTTGCACAGAGGTGGCCACTGCCTCCAACATACCCTGGGGCAGCTGAAGCACCATGTGGGACTGGGAAAAGTCTCCCCGGACCTACGGGAGCTGTTCTGGAGCACGAGCTGGTAGGCGTGAGCGGAGGTTGGGGACCTTAGGGGTGGTGCAGGGCTGCCGGGTGGGCTGAGCAGGGACCTCAGCAGCACAGCAGCCCATTGTGTCCCGTTGGATGCTGCTGCGAGGTCACTTCTGTCACAGGAACTGGCTGACCAGCAGCGGGAAGGCAAATACTTAGAGGTCATGAAGGCCATCAGAAAGCTGCTCCCAAGATGATGACAGATTTGGGAAGGTCAAGGGGAACTGGGACAAGAGAGACTGGAGATTTGGGGGAGGAAAGAATGGCTTGGCCAACAGAGATGAGAGATTTGGAGGGTTTCAGGTAATGGTGATGCTGCCGTGACATTGACTGTGAAAACATTCATGTTAGGCCCTTACCTGTGTTCTAAGCAGTAATCTTAAACTCTAACTTTACCCCTAAATGCTAGTCCCCTCCCTGACAGTAATGCGCTACTTTAAACCCAAACCTCAAAATTTACCTCTAAGCCAAATCCCAAGCCCATAACCCCTCATTCTTAGTCTTATGCTTTTACTCACTTTAATCCCTATCCTGTATCCCTAACCTTAAATTACCAGCCTTAACATTAGGCCTCACCAAAACCCTAAAAAAACCCCCTAACTCACAAAGCTAGCTCATACCCTGAACACTAACCACGCACCTAAGCAGATTGCCAGATGCCTAAATCCTAACCCAGAACAGCGAGCTCTAATCCTTAATCCCTAAACTGAACACCTCATCCCCAAAGCTCTCATTGCCATGCTCACCCCCATCACCTCCAACCCCTCTCCCTACCCTACTTCAGCAGTTTGGCCCCCTGGGGCAAACCAGGGTAATTCTGGAGCAGCCACAGGGCATCTGAAGAGGGATGTGAGGTTACAGGTACCTGACCAGCTGTCAGGCCCGAGGAGGAGATGGGCAGAATTGCTGGGACCAGGTCTATGGTGCCTCAGGGACTCATGGGCCAGCAAGGGGCACACGGCTGTGAGGTCACTTCCACCTGAGTACCTGGTAGGCCAGCTTCAGGCACATGACTGGTCTATGTGCGTGTCCTTGAAGCTGTGCCTAAGGAATTGAAAAGCCACCAGCATGCACGTAGCTTGAATGTTGTTTGCAAGGTCTCTGCTGCCGTAGCGCCTTGCAGGACTGGCATGGAGATGCACCTGGCAGTCAGAGAAAGACCACCAGCAGGTGCATGGGCTTGGCGGGTGACAATCATGTTACTTTTATCTGCAGCAGGCACATGCCTTTAGTCTTGTCCAGCAAGCTGAAAGGCCAACAGCAGGCGTGTGGCTTGGAAGATCATGGTGAGGATACTTCTTTCTGGTCAGCTGAGAGACCACGAGCAGGCTGACGGGCTGGGTCAGACACCTTAAGGGTGGATTCTGAGATCATGGAACTTTGCTTGATAATGGGAAAGAGCAGAAGAAAGAGAAAATCTGCTGCAAAGTGCGGCTTAGAATGTGGAGACAGGGCATGATGAGCTCAAAATGTCACTTGAGGGCTGCACTGTGGTGCAAGAGGTCACCCAGAGGGAGTCTGCGATCAGCCCATGGCTTTGTGTTTCACGGAACAGCCAGGGAGGGTGGAAAGACATCAGTGAAGCATGGAAATGCCATGGCGAGAGCAAGGTGGGGAAGAGATGGGTGTCTACAGCCATGGGGAGAGAGGGGCAGGTGTGGGACAGTGGTGGTGGAGATGGCCAAGGGCTCTGGTAGGGCGCGAAGGCACCCACAGAACAGAGATCTCTGTCCACTTGGCCATGGCAGTTGTCTCTGCCACAGACCTGCGAGGAGACACGTCCTCATGGCACAGGGGCCTCATCGCAGCCCCACAGGGAGGTGTCAGGCTGTTGTTCTTCACTCAGCATCACACCCACATCCCACTGCCCCAGGAAGAGCCACGCAGGAGGGACAGGATCTGCCTTGCCAGGGGCTGGGCTGAGGGCTTGGCCTTTCTGCCTCACAAATCGAACCAAAGGTTTTCTCAGCATCAGAACTGTCTGTACGTGACCTTTGCCTATCTGCCATCGTGGCCTCCAAGTATCTGCTCTAACGACTCCATCAGGAGAGTTTGTTGGCAATTGCCGTCAGTTGGGCCAATTAACACTCCGAGACACTTCGGCATTTGCTTCTGACTTTACGTCCTTGAGAGATTTTTTCAGTATCAGTATCTGAGGTTCATGGACTCAGCACCAAATGCACCATGGGGCTCATAGAAGTGGAGGAAGCCCTAAGGATCCGTGTCTCTACCATGATGTTTTTAAAGTCTTCAAGACTTGTACAGTGAATTAGAGAGCTCTTAGGAGTCTAGTTAAAGATTTCTATAAGCACTTAATAATTGTTATTTTCATATTTAAGGAAATTTTAATTATCTTTCAGTTTATGGAAGAGATGATACCAGCATTTTCTAACTGATATTGATCCAGGCTGTCTCCTAAGGAGGTCTGGACACATTGGAAAAGTAGTCCCTTGAGGTCTGACACTGTGTGGACAACCTTGCTCCTCACCTCCCAACACCACTATTTCTGTCGTCGCACATCTGGGACTTACATCACTTTTCCTTCCATCAGACTTCTCCACTGGAACTGGCTGTTAAAGCCCCATTCCACAAATTTCCACCTGCTCTCATTAGAGAACTGGCTGCAAACAGGCACAGAAAGGTTTTTCTTGGTTTTGAACACACAAATTCAAATGTGATTAGATCATCAAAAAGATAAAACACAGGCCTCAGCTCTATGCCAAGTCCAAGCTGGCTCCGACGGGTTCCACCTTCCAGAAGGGAGAACCATGCAATAAATATTTTTGAGAGATAGATAGGAAATTATAAATAGAAACACAATTAAAAGACATGGTGAATTTCTTCAGGCCAGGAGGAAATAACTGTAATGTGAGGGAGATGAAACACACGGAGTAAGAGATACAGTACTGGTGATGCAAAGACAAGGAAATATCAATATTTCTTCTCCTTCTGTTAATACACATCCTGAAAAATTCTCAGTTAGAAATCAAGGGAAAAGCTCAGACATTTTACTGAATGTACTCAATCATTTAAGTTGATTTAAAGGTTCTCATAAGATTTGAAATTTCTCAGGATTGCAGTCACTGTCCAGCCATGAGCACAGAACCTGCAGGAGACCAGAGGCCCTTGGGAGCTGCAGGCGGAGTTCCATCTGAACTGGGGGAGCCACCAGTGATGCCACTGAAGTCCCAGAGGACCTGGACAATGGCATCCAAACTATCAAACTTGAGTACAAACGGAGAAAACCTGAGACCATTGGGGAAAAAGTAACTGATGGTAGTTGTGAACTGGGGAAGAGAGTCGGGCAGAGAAAGGGAGGGATCAAGGTGGACTGTGGAAGAAGCAGCCTGTGGAAGAGTGGGGAGGAGAGGGATTCGAGGGACCAGCTGCCCGTGGGGAGGTGGCTGGTCAGTGCTGGTCTGGCCAAACCCCCTGCCTCATCACCATGGTCTGTCCTGCTTATTAGGCTGGTTTCAGTTGGGGTAGAGTTACTTATCTTCATAGTCACTTGTACGGGGCTGTGTGTTAAATCTGTGATGGAAACAGTGTTGATCACAGCCCAATATTTCAGTCATTGCTGAGCAGTGCTTGCACAGTATCAAGGTCTTTTAAGCTTCTCACGCTGAGAAGTGAGAGGAGGCAGGGGGTGTCCAAGAAATTGAGAGGAGACGCAGCTGGGACAGCTGACCCCAACTGCCCAAAGGGGTCTTCCATACCATATGTAGTCATGCTCAGCAATAAAATCTGGGAGGAGAAGGGAGGGGAGAACACTCAGAGTGATGGCATTTGTCTTCCCAAGTAACTGCTATGTGTGATGGAGCCCTGATTTTCTGGAGATGGCTGAACACCCACCTGCGAACGCAAAGCAGCGGGTGAATTCCTCATTTTTCTTTGATTGCACACACAGCTTTTGGTTTACCTATTAAAGTCTCTCTTGGGTACCGCTGGCTGCTGCCCCCTCATTTTCCTCCTCTTATCACTTTCCTCCTCTTTATCTCAATCCACGAGTTTTCTTTTACTTTTCTTATCCTTCCCCCCATCCTGCTGTGGGGGAGTGAGCGACCGACTGTGTGGTGCTGGGCGGATGACCAGGGTTAAACTACGACATTTCTTAAAGTCCCCTCCTGGCTATTTGCTGTGTGAGCGGGTTCACTGTTGCGTGTGGTTTTGGTCAATTCTAAGTGAGGGTAGCAAGGAGGAGGAGGACACCAGGATATGAAGACACCCAGGGTGGAATGGCCAAATGGGTAATATCTCTGAGTCTGGGCAAACACAAAGCCCAGGTCCACAGCTGGGGGAACACAGGAGCGTGTGAGACAGTGCATAAGTTCTGCCCAGGATGCACGGACCACTCGTGCAACCTTCACACCAGAGCAGTCTGAGAGGGGCAACAGGACAGGGTCAGTTCTGTTGCTCATGGTTGTGTAAGCGCTGCTGTTGGTGTGGTGGCTGTGAGGGCGCTGTTGCCTGTTGGAGCTGGTCTGTATCAGACTGTCTGTGTCCATCTTTGTTTCCCTGCAGATACCTGCATTTAGTGCTTTCCCTTTGATGACTCCACCTTGGGCCATGTCTCACTCTGTGGGGTCCTGTCACTGCCCACCTCAGGCACAGCCGGTCCGTGTGTATCTCATGGGCTCTCGGGCAGCTCCAGATTCCTCTCCGGGAGGATTGTCCTCTGCCTCATCATGGACTGGGACGGTGCATATCTCCGTGACCATTCACCATCTCCACTGTCAACAGACAACAAGGGATGTGTCCTGCTGCATCCTGCTGTTGCCCTTGCCCATGGATCAAGTGAAGCAGCAGCCCGAATTCACAGGTGTCAGAGAGGGAACGACCACTGAGTTGCCCATGGGCAGCCCCAAGGCCACCAGGGCTGCTCCTCCATGGGGCAGCATTTGCCTCCTGGACCCTCCTGCATCCTGGGGCTGCTCCCCCAGCTCCAGAGGATTGTGAAGACGTGGGACCTGAGACAAATTGGTTTCTGCTGCTTCATTTATTGAGTTTATCAAAAACTAAGGAGCGCATATACATATGTACATGAGGTCTTTGGTTCAAGGAAAGACACGCAGGAGGCCAAGAATTATATTATTACAGCCATGAACCAAGAAACAAAGCCCAGCAAAAGCACTATGGAAAAATATAGACACATAAGAAGAAAAGTTAGTCCTGGCTATTTCTCTTGCAGCACTAGTGACATAGTGTGAACCTTAGTAACCTAAAGCAGTGAGTATTGAAATAGTTTCCTCAGGGCATCCTTGAGCTCCTGGTTCCTCATGCTGTAGATGAGGGGGTTCACTGCTGGAGGCACCACTGAGTACAGAACAGACACCACCAGGTCCAGGGATGGGGAGGAGATGGAGGGAGGCTTCAGGTAGGCGAACGTGCCAGTGCTGACAAACAGGGAGACCATGGCCAGGTGAGGGAGGCACGTGGCAAAGGCTTTGTGCCGTCCCTGCTCAGAGGGGATCCTCAGCACAGCCCTCAAGATCTGCAAATAGGACAGTATGATGAACACAAAACATACAAAGAATACCTTGGCACCAAATATAAGAAGCCCAGCTTCCCTGAGGTAGGCATCTGGGCAGGAGAGCTTGAGGATCTGAGGAATTTCACAGAAGAACTGCTCCACAGCATTGCCCTTGCAGAGCGGCAGTGAAAATGTATTGGCCGTGTGCAGCAGAGCATTGAGAAACCCAGTGGCCCAGGCAGCTGCTGCCATGTGGACACAAGCTCTGCTGCCCAGGAGGGTCCCGTAGTGCAGGGGTTTGCCGATGGCAACGTAGCGGTCGTAGGACATGACAGTGAGCAGATACATCTCTGCTGAAATGAAAAAGACAAAGCAGAAGACTTGGGCAGCACATCCCATATAAGAAATGGCCCTGCTGTTCCAGAGGGAATTGGCCATGGACCTCGGGACAGTGATGGAGATGGAGCCCAGGTCGAGGAGGGCGAGGTTGAGCAGGAAGAAGTACATGGGGGTGTGGAGGTGCTGGTCACAGGCTATGGTGGTGATGATGAGGCCGTTGCCCAGGAGGGCAGCCAGGTAGATGCCCAGGAAGAGCCAGAAGTGCAAGAGCTGCAGCTCCCGTGTGTCTGTGAACGCCAGGAGGAGGAACTGGGTGATGGAGCTGCCGTTGGACATTTGCTGTATCTAAGCATAAGCACTGTCATAGGAGGAAAAGGTAGTGACAATTTAGGGGAGACTTCTCTGGGCAAAACCAAAGCCATTTCCCACAGACCCTCCCACAAAAAACCCTTTTCTTTTTCCAGGAGAACATCCTGGCTGGAGCCCTGGTCGGTGCTTGATGAGTGTGCAATGAAGAGCAGGGTCTCTGCCCAGGGGCTCTTGATGAGTCAGCCTGACCCTGTGTGATGGGTGGGGCCGGGGCCAGTCCTGGGGTTCAGCTTTGTCAGATGGAACCGCTCCTGCTGCAGAAGGGACTGTCAGCATCTGTACCCGCAGGGCTGAGAAACTGAGTTTGAGAGGTTTGGCGTTTCTACAGCTCCTTCTGCCCTCCCACCCCAGGTAGTGTTCTTCGGTGTCAGAAACCCTCAGCATTTCTGCTGCACTCAGGGAGAACAGAGCGAGTCCTGAGAGACCAGAGGATGCCTGTGGGTCAGTGCAGAGTGAGGGCAGCTGCTCTGTCCCCCTGTCTTGCTCCAGCTGCCCTGGGCTGGCACCTTTCTGAGATGGAGGCTGATCACACTGCCATGTTACCCTGAAAAGCCACCAGGCACTGCTGAGAGCAGAGGGACCCACCTCAGACCATGACATGTCTCACCCTTTCCTAAGGTCTCAGCTCCCCACTTCTATCCCAGGACACACACGGCTCATTTCACAAACCAAACAGCATTTCCTCCATCATAGCATCTCTGCACTTCTCCGTGGGGAATTCAGATAATGCTGAAGTGCTATAGGACAGGTTTACATCCTGGAGGGAAGCCCACAGCTTGGAAAAAAAACACTCAAAGAGACAGCCAAGGGTCCTAATGATGGCATTTGATTCAGGGAGACTCAGCTCTTTCCCCAGCCCCACACACTGCATTGCCCACAGCCCCACAGGTCAGAGGAAAGCTGGACACGTGTTACCATGGACACAGCTGCAGGAAAGGACCCACAAGATCAGGCTGTGACTCGGCAGCTGAAACTCCCATCCCCAGAGAGCCTGACAGCAAGAACCAGATCACACCAACAGTGACCCAGAGCAGTGGAGCAAGAAGGAAACTGCGGTGAGGGTGGGTGTGAGAGAGGCCAGGGCAGAGGCAGCCGGGCACTCAGACAGCGTCACCCTTCCCCAGCTGTGCAGCCACCTCCCACACACCAGCATTGCCGGGCAGCTGCTCTCAGCCCCTGTGCTCTGCAGAGGGAACTGGAGCTCTGGCTGCACAGGAGCTGCTTCATGCCTTGGAGCCCCCGGCCCTGAGGGCAGAGGCTTTGCTGGGTGGGAGAGGAGGCGAGGCGGCTGCTCACAGGAGGGATCTGCACTGCGGGGATCATACGGAGTTTTCTTTGTTCTGCCTCCCATAACAATTCTGAGTTTAGTTACCTCTCATTTCTGCTCATTTCCCTATTGCCTGGAGATTCTCCTCCTGGGAGGTGTTTCCCTGTCCATGTCTCTTCCCTGTCAGCACTCACAGACCCCATCCCACCCTCTGTGCCCTCACCCTGGCCCTACAGATCCTGCCTGTTCACAGGGCACTGCCTGGGGGCATCTTCCTGTTTGCAGACTGGGGAAAAGGACAGGTCAGAGTAAGACTGACGGGTATAGCCAATGTGATGCTGGTGCTGTGCACAGGCAGAGCAGCAGCTGAAGGGATGTTCTGAGGCTTCTGGCAGATGTACTGATGACTCTGAGTTGCAGTTCAGGAGTCTCAGTGAGTTGTTTAAGCATGAGAGCTCATTTTCACTTTATCCTTTTCTGCACCCCCCAACCCTCGGGATAGAAAACTGAAAAGGAAGGCTCAGGAAAGCTCCCTATCTGTCTGGTAATCCTTGCATTGATCTCCTCTTTGAGGCATCCACTTGGAAAAATCCTGGGGGTGATCTGGAGCTGTGAGCAGCCCTGACCCACACAGCATCCTCTCCACAGCAGAAGCACCTTTCCTGCCCTGATAGGGGTCACTCGTTCCCTCCACAGCTTCCCCTCTCAGTGTTGTTGGGATCTCCCCGGGCAGGCTGAGTGCTGACCCTGGCAGGCGGCAGAGTCCCTGCCCCGGCACAGCCCTGGGGTGCAGGGACCCTGCTCTGCAGGACAGCCCTGGGCACCCCTGGGTGCTCACCCAGCTTCACAGCTGTTCAAAATTGCCTGACAAGAGCCCCCTCCTTACAGATCCCTCAAGCTGTGCCTGTGCTGACTTCAGGAGATGCCTCCAGGAGCTACAGCTGCATTGCCCTGCACCCAGAGACTTACCATGGCAAGGGCTGCAAAGATTTCTCCTCCAGTGAGCTCTCAGTCATCCTCCCCATCCTGACCACCTTTCATCTCTCTCTGCCTTGCTCGTCTCCCTGAGATCCCCAGGCAGAGCCCTCAGCCCTGCTGCGCTTTGCAGAGGAGCTGCTCCTGGGCAGAGCTGTCTCTCTGCAGCGCTGCCGCTTGCCATGAGCTCCCTCTGTCCCAGGAGCCCAGCCCAGCTCAGCAGCACAGGAGCAGCCCAAGGCGCTTTAATGACCCCTCTGGTGGGTTTGGTGCTGAGGCTATGAACTTCAGACCCTGGAGGAAGTTGAAGAAACCTCTCAAGAAGTCCAAGTCATATTCAAACTCTGAAGTTTCTTGTAATGTTAATGGGTCCCACTGAGGGAACCTACTGAGAAACCATCCCCAGGGTCTAGTCAGAGAAATAACTGCAAGCAGTGATGACAGGTCAGGACAAGCAAAGTAAAGGTGGCTCTAATGCTGAGCAAACCTGGATGTGTTTCACTAATCAAAGGGCCAAGCCCTGACCCCCAACCCTGGGAAGGCAGATCCTGTCCCTCCCACGTTGCCCAGGGCCCTTCCTGGGACAGTGTGATGTGGGGCTGTGCCAGGCCAAGGGCAGGACTATGGTCCCACACCTCCCAGGTTCCTGGCTGGGGACAAGGAGGCCATGAGGCCCCTGTGCTGTAAGGACAAGGTGTCTCCTCACAGGTGTCAGAGCCGCAGAGAACAGCCATAGCCAAGGGGAGAAGAAGCTCCAGCTGTTAGTGTTTACATGCAGACGGTTTATCCTGATGAGAGCGTCTATCCCAAGATAACATCATGAGGAGTTACAGGACACTACGAATATCACCTGCAGGAGAAACTTTGCGGTCTTGGGGGGCTAGTGCTCTAATGCCAGAGCTCTGGACTTAGAGGGGAAGTTTCCCTTCATGTGGGACAGCAGCAGGAATGTGTGGAGCTCTGCCTGGGGACAGAGAATATCAGCTGAAAGTTGAGGAGTCAGCATGAGAGGGCAGAACAACATGGGTAATGTTGTGGTGGGTGGACATCAGCTACTGACTCACTGATGAGGAAGAGGAATTAGATGAGGCCTCCTTCAGACAAATGAAAGAAGCCTCATGTTTCCAGGGCCGTGTCCTCATGGCAAACCTAAGATATCCCAATAGCTGCAAGGTACCAGCCATGCAGGAGGGTTTTGGAGCTCATGGACAACATCTTCCTGACACGGGTGACTGAGGGGTCAGTGAGGTGAGGTGCCCTGTGGGACTTCACACTTACAAACCAGAAAGGGTTGGTCAGGGGTGGAACAGTCAGGGGTGGGAAAGTAGAGTTGAGGCTCCTGGAAGATGCTAACAAGGCAAAGAGCAGGATTTCAGGAGAGCAGGCTTTGGCCTGCTGAGGGACCTTTGGGTCCTATGGGATATGACCTTGGTGTTTGCAGCATTTTTTCTCTCACATTTCCTCCCTGCTCTCTCCCACCTGCTGTTGTGCAACGTTTTTTACCCTTTCTCAAATACAATATCACAGAGGTGCTGCCAGCATCCCTGAGGGACTCAGATTTGGCAAGGAGTGGGTCCATCTTGGAGCCAGCTCATATCGGCTCTGTCTGACATCGAACTCCTGTTGTCTTCTCAGAGAGGTGACAACTGTAGCACACCCACACTCACACCCAGTTCCAAGACTTTGCCATGTAAACCCAACACAGGGTGATAATGTCTTGGATGTTACAAACTACTTGATCATGGAGAAGAAATGGAAAAGATCTTCTGTCAGCAACCTGAGGAAGTCACAAGTCAATGAGCAGGTTCCTATGCGGAACTGTCATTGCCCTGACATTCACTGGCCAGGCAAAGCGGCAGGTGCCAACAGTCCAGAGGATCTTGGGACAACTTCTTAATGTGGCTGCCTGGTGGGACAACAAGGGTGATGCTCACATGGATCTGGAACTGGGAAACAAAGAAGAGCTGGTGAGGGATGTGAACATCAGTGTCCACCTTGGCTGTGGTGACCAGGCAACAGTGGGATTTCAGGCACCAGAGGGGAGGGAGGAAGGCCAGCAGCAGAGCACAGGCTGGTGGGCTCCAGAGGAGAAGACACGGACATACTGGGGGATTGCAGCCAATAAAGGTGGTGACATGGAAGTAGGTCTGAAGGGTGAAGGAGCTCAGGAAATCTGAGAAGCCTTACAGGACAGCCTGCTCCAAGCACAAGAATGATGTCTCCGAGTACCCATGAAAAGAAGACTTTATGTCATGAGGCTGCTTGTCTGAACAGATGGAGCTCCAGGGCAAAAAGGCAGCACATGGGAGGTGGAAGCAGGTCAAGCTGTAAAGGAGGAATTTAGAATCCTTGTCCATGGATGTGGGGATGATGCCAAAGCTGCCCTGGACTTGATACCTGCAGGGGAGGCTGAGGGCAGCAAGATGAGCTGACATTGCTTCCTTACAGTAAAAGAATAGACAGGGCGAACGTGGGCCTGCTGCTGAACTTCGTAAGAGTAGAATCAGACAGGACCGATGTACTTCATGGCTTCTTTGCCTCCATCTTCACCAGCAAGGTCTCTTGGTACTTTGTTCCTGAAGGCAGGAGTCTGGAGAACACCCAGGAGTGGATGGGGCTCAAGTCAGGAGTTACCTGAGCAAACTCAGACACCATTACAGAAAAGGAGATGGGTCACTTGACCGGCTCCCTGAACACAAGTATCACTGTGCTGTGGCACCTGAGATTCCCAGGAACACCCACCTCTTGGTCCAGAGTTGTGTGACTCCTCTTGAGGTGTCCTGTCCTGTCTCCTCGCTCAAGTGGTGCGTCAGGCACCCAACTTTCTGACACATTCAGTCTTTATCAGGAGATTCTCTAGATCAATATTTATTGGAGATTGTTGATACTAGCTGTTCCGGAAAAGAGGGCATTGGGAGGGGGACAGAAATAAAAGAAATTTGGCTTAATTAGTATTTGTTATGGAAATGCTCTCTGTTTGGCTACAGTTCTGAAATATCTCTAATCATCCACACCAGACTTGACGCCTTTAGGCAAGTGCTGCGGAGAGCCTTGGCTTGTAAGAGCATTTTGGCTGTTAATGAGCCCTCTGCTGCCATGGTCCTGAACTGCAGCTACTGAAAGAATGAACAAACCTCTAATGAAGTGAAAGCCAGAAACAAACCCCAAGTTTCTGAGGGTGTTTGGGACCCCACGAGGGGCCATCGCTGACACAAGCAGTCCCTGTCCCTGGAGGCTGCTGAAGGAAAAGCCTGGAGACAATGGTCAGAGGTGGTAAAGGCGATGTGGAGGTGGCTCTGGTGCCCTGTCAGCCCTTCATGGTTGTTTAGCATCAGAATGGCCAAGCCCTGACCCCCAGGGCCTGGCAAAGGAGACCCTTTCAGTCAAATGTTTCTCAGGGCTCTGCCTGTGGTCACTGGGAGGGTATTTGTGGTTTGGGGGTGGCTTTGGTGCCAAGTGCTGTTGCTTTATCCACAGGGCTCTGGTTTTCTGAGGATTTGGCAATGCCTATGAATTCCCCAAGCCCATGCAGCTTCTTTCATAGACCTGCAATGGTCACCAATCACCTGAGCTGTCCCGGTCCCAAACTTGCTTGAATCCGCTCTTTGGATCCATGCCCCAGCACTGAAATGCACACGTTCCTTCTTCTGCTGCCCTAAAATAAAAAAGAAAAATCAATCTATTCCACATTAGCACGATCAGCCAATGGTCTTTAGGTCTTCTTCTTTAACACGTTTGCTACTACACATAGACCCGTGTCTTCCTGCATTCCCATGTGTCTCTCAGACCTTTCACTCTTGTCCTCCAGTAATGGGCCAACACTCCAGGAGGTTGGTGCTTCCTCCAGGCTCATGGATGATTCCTGAGGACCATCCAAGCATGGGCAGTGCAAGAGAGGAGCAGAGCAAGGTCAGCTCATGGGCCATGCCTGAGCACAGCCCCCCCAGCAGCAGCCATTCCCCATCTCCCAGGCACAGCCATGCCCACAGCAGGCAAATGTCACTGCCATATATGACTAGTCCAAGAGAAGCCTGCCTTCTTTCCAGGATCCCCCAAAGTCTTCCTCCTATTCCTCCTCCACCTGCAGACATCAACCACATTCCACTTGCAGGCTCAGACATGGTTGTAAGGATTTGCTGAATTCATCAGCCACCACCCTTTTCTACCTCACATCCCCTGACCCTCCCACACCACACATGGCCGCTCACTGCTGCTCAGGGCCTCTCACTCTTCAGAAGAGGCCTTGAGCTTCTTGGTTCTTCCTGGCGCTTGCTATAAACTTCCTCCCTCCCTCCAGAGCTCATGGTGAGGTTTCTTGTCCATAACAGCACCTTTATGACCATGTTTTACTAAGTGGGTCTTTTTGTGAGCATTTGTGCAGAAAGAGTAGTCACAGGAAAGCACCAAATATATAAAAATTGATGCCGAGTGAAATGCCATGAAGACCTGAGGAGTTACTCCCATTGCTGTGTCTCTCCTGGAAGGAGTCTGTCCCAAAAAGGGGATCCAGCTTCTGCCACTCTGGAGAGGCAGATGAGCAGTGTCCGTGCACCTGGGGAGGAACAGGGTGATTTTTGCCAGACCACCCTTCATCTGAACCACTTAGATGTGTACTTATGGATGGGGTGTCATGCCTTATACTGCAAATACCTATTGGATTGGCACTGGCAGTGGGGCTACCACAGATGTAGACTGCTGTGTTGCAGGTATTTATATGTAGGCAGATGAACCCTTTTCTATTTTTTTAATTATTATTATTTTTAATACTGACACTCTTAGGGAAATTACACAAAGATTTGAATGATTATTGATGCCTTTTAACATGATTACCCACAGAAGGCCCAGCAGCTTTGCATCTCAAGAAATGGGATGCCAGAGGGCAAGGGCAGGATGGCTTGGGCTCTGTCCTGGCATCTGGAAACTGAAGTGTGCGCCCATCTCCCAACACCTGCACTGCCCAGTGAACGGTGTGAGAAACTCTGCCAATGAGCTCTGAAGTCACAGTCATGACAGGTATCTTATGTCTAACTGCAGACAGTGTTGTCCTGCCAGCTCAGGATTGGAGCTTCCATCCCTGAAGGTATTGAAAAGATGTGTAGACATGGCGCTTAGGGATATGGTGTAATGGGTGGGCTTGGCAGTGTCGTATTTACGATTGGACTTTATGACCTTAAGGGTCTTTTCCAACCTAAATTATGATTTGAGCTAAAACCATTTCAATTCCCATCACCTCCAGCTTCCCCCGAGGTTGGCTGCTGTGTGGCACCACTCACCTGGCTCTCCAGGCAGGCTGGGCACTGGTTTGGTGCCTGCATTGGGAGTTTTCCCCTTTCTGGGGTAAAAGATCTTCAATGAGAGACAGATGTAGAGATCTGAGTTGCAGAGATTTCAAGCAGTCCTTTCAAAATCTGAGCAGGCTCAGTTTTGGAGCCAGCGAAAAATAGAGACAATCTCAAGGATGTTTTTGAAAAGTGGTACAATCACTAATAAGAATAACAGGGAGTTCCTTATTCTTGATGATGATGATGATGAACTAAAGTTTTTTAATTTCATTCTTATCAGTCATTCTTGCTTCTCAAAAGAGCTGCTACGTCTCAGTAGCTGACCTCTTGCATGGAGTTCTTTTTAAGAGCTTTTTCTCTCACTTCTACTAGTTTTATCATTTAGAAAGTACATCCTAGGAGAGAATTGCCCTGAAATCACCCCTCTTTCATGCTTTTTCCCCTTTTTTTCTGGTGTGAGGGGAGGTGACATAGGGCAGTTTTATTTCTTTTTTGACCAAAGAATGACAAGGAACAGATCCCAGGTCAGTGCAAAAGCAAAAAGGAATCCAGAATGTTTATGTGGTGTGCACTGACACACACTGTCACCTGCATTTCCAGTCTCTGAAGTTCCAACGGTGCAGCAGAGACTGGAGTTCTGAGCTCCCTTCATCTGCCCTGTGTGACACATGTAAAATGAAACTACCCCAGCCAAAGAGTTGGTTTTGATTCTCTTCACAGCCTGAAGCACCACATGGGTCAGGAGATGAGCCAGGATACCCAACGAGGACTCACATGCTCTGCACTTAAAGTTCAGGTGTTCCCGAGAATCTCAGCAGACAAGTTGCACCTGGGTGCAAGGAAATGGTCAAGAGCCTCGTCTCCATTTCTGTAACGATGGCTTTGCTGCCTGGCTGGTGTGCAGACTCTGTACACGGATGCTGACACCTGTTGAGCAACCTGCTCTGAAAGGATCAACAAGGTGGGCATGAGGACAGCAAAAAAGATGAACCTGGGTGGGGGCAAATGAAAAGAGATGCACAAGATGTGGTCAGGGCTGTTTGGGGGCACTTGTAAGGCAGCCCTGCACCTCATGTGAATTATTCCTGTGGCCAGGGAGAACTTGAAAGCCATCCCTAAATTGAAAACATGAAGGGGATGAAAGGACAGCATCATTCAGGCTGGATGGGACCTCGGGAGGTGTCTTGACCAACCTCCTGCTCAAAGCAGGGTCGGACCAGATTACTCAGGGCTTTATCCAAATGTATTTTGGCCACTTTCTGGGGTAGAGTGGATGCGCACCCCTGGGAAACAGCTTCCAGTGCTTGACTGTCCTCAGGATTGGAAAGTTTCTCCCTTTCTATAGCACCTTTCCAAGCACAACCATCCAGATTATTTTTTACCCGTCTACTTACACACTGACACAAACCATAATATCCTACCTTGGACACAAGAATATTGCAGGGGATGATGCTGAATGCCTTGCTGACTTCCAGGTAACAGACCACCACTGCTCTCCCCACGTCCAGCAACCCTGTCCTTTCCTCACAGAAAGCAAAGAGGATGGACAGGCACAACCTGCCCTGGGTAAACCCCGTCACCTTCTCTTTCAGACACCCAGAAATGGGGTCCCAGTGGACATGTTCTGGGGCACAGCCCTTAGTTCCCCCGCTCACCCATTGGCCATTTTTGAAAAGTGCACCCAATGTGTGAGAGCTGCCAGTGGTCAGGGAGTCCCCCCAGTCTCCATGAGCTTTCCAAGAAGGTGGAGAGTGGCCTCACTGTGACATGGTCCTGCTGTCTCAGCTCCTGGGATGCTGCCCCTCCTGTCCCATAGACTGGAAAGGATTGTATTAGTTCCAGGGACCCCTGACTTGATCCCCATCCACTGCTGATTGTTCTGCCTCCAGTCACAGAGGCCTGGGAGACCTTGCTGGTGAAGATGGAGGACCAGAGACATAGAGAATATCACTTCTCTCCCTTATTAAATTAATCAGTACCCACACGGTGTCTTTGTTTCTCCTTTAACTGTTCCTGCAGTAGTAACAGCTCATTATGGGGCCCTTGAATTGCCTTACAGCTCTAGACTGAGTTTTGCTCTGGCCTGTTGCTGTGCTTGGAGGCTGCTGTCCTTGAAGACCAGACGAACTAACTTCTGCCACCCTGCCTTGGCAGTTTATTCCATCCTTGTCACAGCTCTGTCTGCAACACTGACAGCTCCAGCTCCCCCAGTCAGGTCCCTGGCTGAGGACATTGTCTCACATCTGGGCTGAACCACCCCAGCTGTGGCACCAGCCCAGATCTGACCTGCCCCAAGGAAACCTGGTACCAAGTGTCCAAGACCCCATGTGTGCAAAGGCTTTGCCTCAGAGCAGACATGACATGGCCAAAGATTGCTGAATGTCTCTCTAGCCCTAGGAGTATAAAACCAGAATAAAATGGCTAAATGCCTTCAACTGAAGATATTCCTCCCCAGCTTGGAAAAATTGGATCCTTTGCTGTAACTTTCGTGTGTCCTCTCTAACAACGGGACAAGAAAAAATGGTTCTCATGCCCAAATTCTTTTCTAATATGAAAAATGCTACTGCAGGAAAGAAGTGTCTCTGTAGAGGTGAGAGAAGAAACATCACTGATTACTTCACACTGTTTCATGGGACATTCCCCCGGAGATCCAGGAACACCACAAGGGAACCAGGAGGGGACAGAGAAAGGGACATCATGGGCTGCTCCTGTGCTGCTGAGCTGGGCTGGGCTCCTGGCACAGAGGGAGCTCATGGCAAGCGGCAGCGCTGCAGAGAGACAGCTCTGCCCAGGAGCAGCTCCTCTGCAAAGCGCAGCAGGGCTGAGGGCTCTGCCTGCAGCACCGAGGGGAGAGGAGCCAGGGAGAGACAGGGCAACGCAGTCTGGGGTGGGAGGATGCTGAGAGATCACTGGAAATGAAATCTTCGCAGATATGATGCCTGTGGCTGCAGGGCATTGCATCTGCAAAACATGGTAGGATCTCAGAAAGCTGTGACATTGCAGAGCCTTCAAGAGACGTAAGTACAACTCTCAGAGATTCTCTGATGCAAAGGAAGAGGATGTGCTGCAGAGCAGGGATTGACTTTTGCACCGTCAGAGTGACAAGACATGAATGCTGTGTTCTGCCAAGGATGGCTGTGGGGTGTAAATGTAAATGTGCAGGCAGGGGTGCCCAGGGCTGTCCTGCAGAGCAGGGTCCCTGCACCCCAGGGCTGTGCCGGGGCAGGGACTCTGCCGCCTGCCAGGGTCAGCGCTCAGCCTGCCCGGGGAGATCCCAACAACACTGAGGGGAGAAGCTGTGGGGGGAAGGAGCAACCCCCAGCAGGGCAGGGTCATTCTGCTGCTGGGTTCTCTGCGGGCCAGGTCTACTCACAGCTCCAGATCACTCCAGAATGCTTCCAATTGGAGGTTTCAAGGAGAAGATCTATACAGGTATTACTATAAATATCAGGAGCTTTCCCGAGTCTGTCCTTTCAGTCTCCTATTCCAAGACTTGGAGGGTGGGGGGATGGAGGAAGGGATAAGTGAAAAAGGAGCCCTCCAGTTTTAACAAGTCACTGAGACTCCTGAAGTGCAAGTCTGAGTGATCAGCCGATCTGCCAGAGGCCTTGTAACATCCCTTCAGCCACCCCTCTGCCCATGGACAGCAGCAGCATCACATCTGCTGAACCCATCAGCCTTAGTCTGACCTGTCCTTTTTTGCAGCCTGCAAACCTCTGCTCTCAGCAGTGCCTGGTGGCTTTTCAGGGTAACATGGCAGTGTGATCAGAAAGGTGCCAGCCCAGGGCAGCTGGAGCAAGACAGAGGGACAGAGCAGCTGCCCTCACTCTGCATGACCCACAGGCATCCTCTGGTCTCACAGGGCTTGCTCTCTTCTCCCTGCAGCATAAATGATGAGACTTTCTGACACCCAACAACACTCTCCAGGGGAGTCGCAGGATTGGACTAGATGATCTTTCGAAGTCCCTTTCAATCCCTAACATTCTATGATTCTGTGAAGCTGTAAAAAACCCAAAACTTTCAAATTTCATTTTACCATCCTGTTTCATTCTTGATGACAGTGCAGATGCTGACAGGCCCTTCTGCACCAGCAGCAGTTTCAGATGACAACTTTGAACCCCAGGTCCGTCCCCTGCCCCCGTTCCATGACCCCTGCTGCAGAGCAGGGCTGACTCCTGGGCAGCCAGCGGGCACAGGTCCTGCTCCTCACGGCACCTCCAGCCAGCACCACCCAGGGCTCAGCCACGGACCCGAAGGGAGGTCTGGAAAAGGACAAGAGGTGTGGAGCAGGGGAGGGTGTGTGAGAAATGGCTTTGATTTTGCGCAGAGAAATCTACATTAACTTGTCACTGTGTTTTCCTCCTATGACAGGTCCTCATGTTCACAGGCAGAGCAAATGTGCAACAGCAGCTCCATCACCCAGTTCCTCCTCCTGCCATTCGCAGACACACGGGAGCTGCAGCTCTTGCACTTCTGGCTCTTCCTGGGCATCTACCTGGCTGCCCTCCTGGGCAACGGCCTCATCATCACCACCATAGCCTGTGACCATCACCTCCAACCCCCATGTACTTCTTCCTGCTCAACCTCGCCCTCCTCGACCTGGGCTCCATCTCCACCACTGTCCCCAAATCCATGGCCAACTCTCTGTGGGATACCAGGGTCATTTCCTTTGCAGGATGTGCTGCCCAGGTCTTCTTTGTATGTTTCTTGTTTGGTGCAGAGCATTCTCTTCTCACCATCATGTCCTACGACCGCTACGTTGCCATCTGCAAACCCCTGCACTACGGGACCCTCCTGGGCAGCAGAGCTTGTGTCCACATGGCAGCAGCTGCCTGGGCCACTGGGTTTCTCAGTGCTCTGCTGCACACGGCCAATACATTTTCACTGCCACTGTGCAAGGGCAATGCTGTGGACCAGTTCTTCTGTGAAATCCCCCAGATCCTCAAGCTCTCCTGCTCAAACTCATACCTCAGGGAACTTGGTCTTCTTCTGGTTAGTCTCTTATTAGTATTTGGGTGTTTTGCGTTCATTGTGCTGTCCTATGTGCAGATCTTGAGGGCCGTGCTGAGGATCCCCTCTGAGCAGGGACGGCACAAAGCCTTTTCCACGTGCCTCCCTCACCTGGCCGTGGTCTTCCTGTTCCTCAGCACTGCCATGTTTGCCCACCTGAAGCCCCCCTCCATCTCCTCTCCTGCCCTGGACCTGGTGGTGTCTGTTCTGTACTCAGTGGTGCCTCCAGCAGTGAACCCCCTCATCTACAGCATGAGGAACCAGGAGCTCAAGGATGCCCTGTGGAAACTCATACCTTAGTTTTTTCTGAAGCAGGAAACTATCCATCTGCTACTACATAGCAGTTTTAATGTAACTAGTTACAGGTCCAGCCTCTCATCTGTATTTTCTGTTGTTATTGATGTTTTCTTTATTGTGATAACATCATCCCCTTTCTAAATCACTTTCTGCTTTTCTTTTATAACTAATGGCTGTGTAAATGAGGAGCCATGATCTGTGTGTATTTAAACAAAATAAAGGGTCCCGTAGTGATGTGTTTTGCACTATATCCTTCCTGCGAAGCCTATTTGGAGCTGCAGGGACAGTTCCTGTGTGCATGGGAGGAGGGGAAAGAACACTCACTTGGCAGCACTGCCAGGGAGCACCAGCGCTTGGCCTTCCAGAGCTGTTCTCGTTCCACTCCCACACTCTCCTTCTCATCCCTTGTGTTGGTGCAAGGCCTGAGTGCTCTGGCAGCCTGGTCACCGTCCTGCTGTGTGTCAGTCCTGTGAGCGCAGGCAGGGACAGGCAATGGGCACTGCTGTGACAGAGCTGGCCTCAGAGCCGCCTTCCATTAAGAACAGTGATCTCCTGAGAACAGTGCCTGAAGGTTTAGGTCTTCTTCAAAAGCTTTTCTGAAGAATATGCCCAAGAAACTGGCAGATGAAACACCAGTGTACAGCTGCACAGCGTGTGTGTGCAGGGCTGGGCACACAGCAGTGTCCTCTCACAGCCAGGCCTCCTGCCAGAGACCTGCAGGACCAGCAGAGCAGGGGCTGGGCTGTGCCCCTGTGCACTGGACACCCCACGGAAGCTGCCCCAGGGCATCGTCATGGACTGGCCCCTCACAACCACCATTGCCAGCCCTGGCCTCTCTCCCCACCTCACAGAGGTTGTTCTTCCCTCCATGGAGGGACACTGAATGAGTAGCTCAGCAGTCCAAGTTTGTATTGTACAGATGAGATGTGAGCATGCACATCATGTACACGAGTTGACATGAACCCAAGTGAGCACAAATGCCATCAGTTATTCCAGGGGGTTCCATGAAGGCCCATGGGACAGACAGTGTCTCGAGGTCACTTCATGTTGAGAGTAACATCCCATGGGAAACCACCAGAATGCAGCACTGGGATGTGCTTCCTTGAACTGAGATCCCTCCCTGTGTCCATTCCACGTGACATGGGACATCTCAGACGAATACAGAGCAGGGGGACACACCTTAGGGCTGAGGTACCTCCCATCCCTTCGGAGTGGCAACAGGAGGTTTTCATCGAACAGATGAGCTGTGAGCATGCACGTCATGTATGTGAGGTGAGAGGAACCTCAGGTGAGATGAGCCCAGGTGAAAACAAACAGCCATTCCTTGAGATTCCATGAAGACCTGTGGGGCAGACAGTGTCTAGAGCTCACCTCATGTTGGATGTTACATACCAGAGAAATCAGCCTAGATGCAGCACTGGGATATTTCCCCACTTAAATCGTTAGTAGGAAATATATTTGATAACTTTGATAAAAGAAACATACAATCATCTGGTCAGGTCCTGGGCCATAGGGGTTTTATGGATGGGTATGGTGTGTTATGACATCAGCTGTGCCTCAGGCACTCATAATCCAGTAAGCAGTATGTGACTGTGAAGGGGACAGTGAGGTCAGTTCTGTCTCTGGAGGTGACAGCCCAGCAGCAGGAACGTGGCTGGGAAAGAACCTCTGCATAAGTACCCACAGGCCCTACCCAGGAAGAGTCCTTGGAGACAGGTTGTCATGTCCATCCCACCTGAGTACATGATGGGACAGAAACAGGGACATGCTCATGTCTATCAGAGAAGCTGAAGGTCCAGCAGCAGTCATGGTGAGGTTACTTCTCTCCGGTCTAGTGGAAGACCACAAGAAGACTAACAGGTAGGGTTCCCTGCTTGATGGGCAGTTTCTGAGGTGGCTGAGCTTTCCCAAGTAGTAGGAACAACCAGGAGAGGAAAAAAAAGCTACCAAGTGCAGATTGGGAAGTGGAGACTGGATATCAGGAGGAAAAAATGTCACTGGAAGGGCAGTGCTGTGGTGCAAGAGGCCACCCAGAGGGAGCTGGATCAGCCCATGGTTTGTGTTCCAAAGAACAGCCAGTGAGGGTGCAGACACACCAGTGAAGGGACAGAAATGCTGGGGTGAGAGCAGGTGGGGAAGCAGATGGGTGTCTGCAGCCTGCAGGGAAAGAGGGGCCGGTGTAGGACTGTGCAGAACAGTCTGCAATGAAGATGACAAAGGCCACTGTTGAGGCTGGAAGGGACCAACAGGACCCAGGTCTCTGTCCCCTTGGCCATGGCAGTTGTCTCTGCCACTGAGGTCCATGAGAAGACATGTTGTCCTCATGGCACTGGGGCCTCGTTGCCTCCTTGCAGCCCCATGGGGAAGCTGGAAGGTGCTGTACCAGCGTTGTCCTTCCCTCAGCCTTGCACACCCACATCCCACGGTCCCAGGAAGAGCCCTGAGCCGTGTGTGAGGGACAGGATCCCCCTTCCCATTGCCTGGAGGTCGTGGCTTCTCCTTTCTGCTGCAGAAAGCAAAGCAAGGGGTTTCTCAGCATCAGAGCTGAGGAAAACACTAAAAGGAGACCTCATGGTGGCTACAGCTTCCTCACAAGGGGGGAAGGAAGGGTAGGTACTGAGCTCTTCTCTGTGGTCACCAGTGACAGAACCCGAGGGAACAGCAGGACGATGTGCCAGGGGAGGGTCAGTTGGACATAAGGAAAAGGTTCTTCACCCAGAGGTGCTGGGCACTGGAACAGGCTTCCCAGGGAGGTGTCACGGCCCCAAGCTGACAGTGTTCAAGAAGAGACTGGACAACATCCTCAGACACACGGTGTGGACTGTGGGATTGTCCTGTGCAGGGACAGGAGATGGACTCAGTGATCCTGATGGGTCCCTTCCAGCTCAGGACATTCTATGATTCTATGAAATACTAGGTTAAAAATCCATGTTTTCATTGTACAGATGAGTTGTAAACATAAACATCATGTGCATGTCCACTGCGTGCATGTGGTGAGATGAACCCAAGGGAGCGCAAATGCTTTCAGATATTCATTAGGGATCCATAAAGGTCAGTGGGACAGAGATGGTGTTCAGGGGTCTCTTCCAACCTGCGTTATTCTAGGATTCCATGAATCTTTTCTTGGAGAGCTCTTTAATGTCAGAATAGACAGAGGAAGAAGAAAGAAAAAGAGGCAGAAGCAGAGATATAAAATGCCCCAGTGTAAATACAGCAGCTCCTCTGAGGAACGTTTCTCCACTCAAACCCTTGATAGGAAATCTATTAGATATATTTGATGAAACCAGCTTAGTTTTACCTGCTCACACACTGGAGCACAAGGAGGGCGATGGCTGGGTACGATGTCATGTGCTCAGCTGTGTCTCAGGAACTCATAGTCCAGTAGGAAGCCAATGGCTGTGGAGGGGACTGTGAGTCACTTGTGCCCCTGCAGGGGACAGGCCAACAGCAGCAACATGGCTGGGAAAGGGACTGGGAGGTCTCACATACGAGATGAGGAATAGGGCCCAATCAGCATGGCTTTATGAAAGGCAGGTCCTGCCTGACCAGCCTGATCTCCTCCTGTGACACAGTGACCAGCTTAGCAGATGAGGGAAAGTCTGTCGTGGGGGAGTGAATCCACCACACAGGCTGTGGATGTTGTGCACTTCGACTTCAGTAAAGCCTTTGTCACCGTATCCCACAGCATCTCCTGGAGAAGCTGCAGCTCATGGCCTGGATGGTGTATCTGTGATGGATAAAGAATTGGCTGGAGGGCCGGGCCCAAAGAGCTGTGGTGAATGGAACCAAACTCAGTTGGTGGTTGGTCACGAGTGGTGTCCCCAGGGCTCAGTATTTGGGCCAGATCTGTTTAATCTCTTTATCAAAGATCTGGATGAGGGGATCGAGTGCAACCTTAGTAAGTTTGCAGACGACACTGAATTGGGTGGGAGTGTTGATCTGCTGCAGGGTAGGAAGGCCATACAGAGGGACGTTGGCTGACTGAGGCCAGTTATCTGAGGTTCAACAAGGCCAAGTGCTGGGTCAGGTACTTGGGTCACAACAACCCCCAGCAACAATACAGGCTCAGGGAAGAGTGGCTGGAAAGCTGCTTTTTGGAAAAAAGACCTGGGGGTGTTGATCGACAGCAGCTGAACGTGAGCCAGCGTGTGCCCAGGTGTCCAAAAAGGCCAATGGCCTCCTGGTGTCATCAAGAATAGTGTAGTGGGCAGAACCAGGGCAGCAATCATTCCCTTGTACTCAGCGCTGGTGAGGCCACAACTCGAATCCTCAGTTCGTTTTTGGGTTCCTCACTATAAGAAAGACCTTAAGGTGCTGGAGTGAGCGGAGAGGAGGGGACAAGGCTGTTGAGGATCTGGAGCACAAGTCTTCTGAGGAGCAGCTGAGGGACCCGGGGGTGTTTAGCCTGGAGAAAAGGAGACTGAGGGGAGACCTTTTCACTGTCTACAACTACCTGAAAAGAGGTTGTAGCATGGAGGGTGGTGTTGTTCTCCTGAGTAGCAAGTGATAGGATGAGAGGAAATGGCCTCAGCTTGTGCCAGGGAAGGTTCAGAATTGATATTAGGAGACATTTCTTCATGGAAAAGGTTGTGAAGCAGTGGAACAGGCTGCCCAGGGAACTGGTTGAGTCACCATTCCTTGTGCCTTAGCACAGCTTCTAGGAGGATCTGTTCCATGATCTTCCCAGGCACAGGTCAGAGGCTGACAGGTCAGTAGTTTTCAGGATCCTCCTTTCTCCAGCAGAAACACTGCCACACAGCGCAGCTTGGAATGGACATGAGGAGGAAGAAATGTCACTCAAAGGGTGGTGCTGCGATATGAGAAATCATCCAGAAGGAGCATGAGATCAGTCCGTCTCCTTGTGTTTCAAGGAACAGAGCACGAGAGTGGAGACACATCAGCCAATGTATGGAAACACCAGGGTGAGAGCAAGGGGAGGAAGTGAGATGGGTGTCTACAGCCTGCAGGGAAACAGAACCAGCTGTGGGACAGTGGAGGACAATCCGTGGTGGAGATGGCAAAGGGCACTGGCAAGGCTGGATGTCACCAAGAGAACCCAAGTCTTTGTCCCCTTGCCTATGGCAATCGTCTCTGCCACCAAGGCCTGTGAGGAGCCATGTTGTCCTCAGGCACTGGGGGCACCCCATGGCCTCCTTGCACACCCCCAGGAAGGCTGGGAACTGTCACACCGTTGTCCTTCACTCAGCATCACACAGCCCACATCCCCCTGCCCCAGGAGGAGCCCTGAGCAACGGGTGAGGGACAGGATCTGCCTTCCCAGGGGCTGGGGGTCAGGCCTGGGCCTCTCTGCTTCGTCCAACAAAACCAGGGTTTTCTCAGCACCTCAGCTGCCTGCACACGACCCTTTGTTTATCTGCCAGCATGGCCTCCAATTCTCTGCTCTAACGAGCCCCTGGGGAGGCTTTGCTGGTACTTGCCCTCAGTGGAACTCATTAATACTTCAAGGGACTTAGTACTTTTTTCTTCTGACTTTGACTTCTGGAGAGGTTTGTGCAATCTCCTCTCAGCACCTGAGGTTCAAGGATTCAGCACCAAACGCACCATGGGGCTCATTACACTGAAGAAAGCTCTAAGAAACCATGTCTCTTCTTGTAATTTCCTTTTAGTCTTGTACAGTTAATCAGAGAGGTTTCCTACTGCAGTTACAGAGAGTGATTTCAAAAACCTTCTAATAAAAATGGCTTTTTTTTTTTATTTCATAAAGGATATAGTTTGTTATTTTTCAGTATGGAGAAGAGGTGATTGCAGCATTATGTGATATTGACCCAAGGTCTCTCCTAAGGAGGTCTGGACTGGCTGGAGAAGCTGACCCTTGAGCTCTGACACAGTGCAGACAACTTTGCTCCTCACCTCCCCAACCCCATCATTTCTCTCATTGGCCACCTGGCACTTGCATCCCTTTTCCTTACCCCAGACTTCTCCACTGCAGCCTGCAGCTGGATGTTCCAGCTCCTTTGCACCAGCTCCCATCTGCTCTCCTTGGAGACCTGGCTGCACACAGGCAAAGAGGGACTTCTCCTCACTTTTGAACAAACAAAATAAACTGATAAGAATCATGGTTAAAAGAAAACACACTCCTCAGCTGTATGCCAAGGAAAAACTGCCACCAATGAGGTTCACTGTCTCCAAGGCATAATCATGCAAGAAATGATTTAGACAGAAAGGAAATTAGAAAATAAACACAATAAAAGAGTTGGCTAAAGACAGAATTAGACAGACTACTGAAAGACAACGAAGCTTTTAACTCCTTGAAGCTGGAAGCAGCAACTGGATTGTTGGCAAGTGTCTGAGTGATCAAAGAGTAAGAGGAAGGGCAATCCAGAGACCGATCGCAAGTACTTGTGTGCAGATCAGCTGCTGGAAATGGCACTTCAGACGTGGTCCGTTTAGTTAGGACAGAGGAAATACCTGAACGATGAGGGAGATCAGATGCACAGCCTAACAGAGTGCTGACAAGGCAAATCTTGTGGAAGAAGAGAATTTCTCTTCTTGCTCTTAATGCACATCCAAAATAGTGTCATTTTGATGTCATGGGAAAACACTGGTATTTAACGTATCAAAACAAAGAAAGGAGAATTACAACACCAACAACGTTTGATGCTTAAAGTTGCAAGAAGACATTTCCTTCACTCTACATCTTTCATTTTGTTTCTTTTTCCCTCCATTTTTAGAAAATGTTCTCTAGATTTCTGTCCTACCAAAGCCTACAGCATTAAGAAAGATAATCCTTGTGTCTTGCACAGAGTCAAAGGCACCAAGAAATCCACTGCCCTGGACTGTCAATGCCACTTTTTACTCTTGGCACAGAGTGAGTCATGCTCGAAGCTGTTGGCCACTCTTGCCTGATGGAGGAAAGAAGGATTAAAAGGTTAATTGAACTGTTCTCTTTGTAGATGGTCATGTTGACAGTGATCTCAACAGACCTGTGTTATCTGTCTTCTATGTGAGTATAAGGAAAAAGAAATATTTATGTAGAGGTAAATGTATAGTGAAATGCATAGGTGCATCCAGCTACTCAGCAAAATACATTTCCTACCAGCACTCTCAAAGGAAGAATCTTTCTTCTGAGAAATTGCTGTTTTGATACTGTCTTTGTCACTCCGTCCCCTGCCCCACTGGCCACTGGGACCAGGGTTCCCTCAGCTGCCTTCCTTGTGCTGACAATATCTTTGGAGAAGCCCTCCTGGGTGCGCTCCCCTTGCATGGCCATTTCAGCCACTGCTCAGCACTGGCTTTGCTGGCTCCATCCCTGCACCCCCAGGCCAGGTGTCTGTCTGTCTGCTGGGCAGCCTGTTCCCCTCCAGCCTCCCTGCACGTCCTTCTGCTGTTTGATCTCCTAAGGCAGGGGGTTGCTGTGCACCCATGCTGACCTCTTGCCAGGCCCTGCTCGACTCCCTGACCATCAGATTAGTTTCTTCCTGGGATTTGAGGATGCTGTCCCTGAATATCCAAGAGAGTTTAACAGCCCCTTTGTTCTCTAGGACAGCCCAAGGAGATCCTCCAGTAACTGAAATCAGTTCTCCTGCAGGACTGCACTGTTGTTCTGCAGTTGTCCTGCTTCTCCACCATCTCACGGTCACTGCAGCCATGGCTGCCCTCATCCTTAGATCCCCAGCCTGATCCACCTTGTCTGTCAGTAAGAGACCAGCCCTAGCCAGCTCGTCCAGTGTTTGTCTCAAAATGCTGTCTTCCACATCCTGCAGGAACCTCCTGGGTTGCTTGTGCCCAGCTCTGCTGCCCTCCCAGCAGACCAAGAGATGGTCTAACTTGCCATGTAATCCAGGACCTGTGACCATGAAGCTTCCTCCAAGGCAAGGGCTGTGCACGCCAGGCTCCCCTCTGCACAGAGCTCATCTCCACCTCCTCATCCACCCGCCTGCCTTCCTGAGGAGCCCTGCCCACCCATGGCTGCCCTCCCACCACCGAGCTGTCCCACCAGGGCTCTGCAGTCCCCATGGGGAGCACGTTGCTGCCTGCCCAGCAGAAACGACAGTGCTGGGTAGGAAAGAGGAGAGGCAGGTAAAGGGGCAGTGTGTGGGAGGTTGGCTGGGAGGTGACCCCTGGTGCCAGAAGAGGATGATGCAAGGTGAGGCATCATGGGAGGGAGGTGGATTTTGAAGTCACATCTTTGGAAACATCCCAACTGGGTACGTGGTGAGACAGGCCTGGTGATGTCACCTGGATGCTGGGAAACACCCCCAGCAGTGCTGAGAGCTTGGGAGACGGGAGATGCAGGAGAAGGGGAAGATGAAGCGGCTGGAGGTGGGTTGTGATGCCACTTCTATTGCAGTTACCTGGGGTAGATGTAGGCAAAGCCAACATGGCCAGATTATTACTTGTGAGGTCACCCCATGACAGCAATGTGATTGGCCAGAGGTAGGCAGGTATCATGAGGTCATCAAGGACACCAGACGGGAAGGCTGCAGAAAGATGAGTGAGCCCCTGGGGAGGCCCTGCCCTGGGCTGAAACCACCTGTACGTGCCACGGGAAACTGTGGGACATGCATGAGAAGCTGAGGGATGTGAGAAGGGACCAGCAGTATGGGCAGCTCCGTGTGTGCCAGCTGGGCCTCACAGGCAACTGCAGATGTGACCAGGTTGGCCAGACTGCACAGAGGGGAGCACTGGGGACTGTCTGGGCAGTCAAGTCTTGCAAGGCCATCAGTGCCTGGAGGAGCCACCAGTGATGCCACCGAAGTCCCAGAGGACCAAGGCAATGGAATGCAAACTATCAAATTTGAGTGCAAATGGAGAAAACCTGAGCCCATTGGGGAAAAAGTAACTGATGATGGTTATGAATTGTGAGGAGATTGGGGCAGAGAAATTTGGATCGTGGAAGAAGCAGCCTGTGGAAGAGTGGGGAGGAGGGGGATTCAAGGGACCAGCTGCCCGTGGGGAGGTGGCTGGTCAGTGCTGTTCTGGCCAAATCCCCTGCCTGAGCACCATGGTCTGTCCTGCTTAATAGAGTGGTTTCAGTTGGGGTAGAGTTACTTATCTTCATAGCAACTTGTATGAGTTTGTTTTACATTTGTGATGGAAACAGTGTTGGTCCCACCTCAATGTTTCAGTCATTGCTGAGCAGTGCTTGCACAGTATCAAGGGGTTTTCTGCTTCTCACACCAACCCCACCAGCATGTGGGTTAGGGGTGCACAAGAAATTGAGAGGGGACATGGCTGGGACAGCTGAACCAAACTGACCAAAGGCGTGTTCCAAAACATATGATACCATGGTCAAAAATAAAATCTGGGAGAAGAAAGGGGGGGAGGACATTTGGAGTGATGGCATTTGTCTTCCCAAGTAACCATTATACGTGATGGAGCCCAGCTTTTCTCAGGATAGTTGAACATCCTTCTCCTGATTCCTTGGTTTTCTTTTATTACATGCATAGATTTTGCTTAACCTATAAAACTGTCTTTATCTCAACCCATGAGTTTTCTTTTGTGTTTCCGATCCTCCGCCTCATCCTGCTGTGTAGCAGTGAGTGACAGACTATGTGGTGCTGAGCTGTCTGTCAGCGTTAAACCACAAAACTAATTAAACGCCGCTCCTGGCTCTTTGCTGTGTGAGTGGGCTCACTATTGTGTGTGCGTTTGGGTGTGATGGCACGTACACACCTTCTTGGTCAATTCTAAGTGAGGCTAGCAAGGAGGAGGAGGACACCAGGATCTGGAGAACCCCAGGGTTGGAATGTCCAAGTGGGTAATATCTCTGAGTCTGGGCTGACCCAAACCCCAGGTCCACACGGGAGGGACCACAGGGGTGTGTGAAACTGCAAGTAAGTTCTACCTGGGATGTACAGACCACTCGTGCAACCTTCACACCAGAGCAGTCTGAGAGGGGCAACAGGACAGGGTCAGTTCTGTTGCTCATGGTTGTGTAAGCGCTGCTGTTGGTGTGGTGGCTGTGAGGGCGCTGTTGCCTGTTGGAGTTGGTCTGTGTCAGATGGTCTGTGTCCATCTTTGCTTCCCTGCAGATACCTGCATTTAGTGCTTTCCCTTTGATGACTCTACCTTGGGCCATGTCTCACTCTGTGGGGTCCTGTCACTGCCCACCTCAGGCACAGCCGGTCCGTGTGTATCTCATGGGCTCTTGGGGCAGCTCCAGATTCCTCTCCTGGAGGATTGTCCTCTGCCTCATCATGCACTGGGACGGTGCATATCTCCGTGACCATTCACCATCTCCACTGTCAACAGACAACAAGGGATGTGTCCTGCTGCATCCTGCTGTTGCCCTTGCCCATGGATCAAGTGAAACAGCAGCTCCGATTCGCAGGTGTCAGAGAGGGAACAACCACTGAGTTGCCCATGAGCAGCCCCAAGGCCACCAGGGCTGCTCCTCCATGGGGCAGCATTTGCCTCCTGGACCCTCCTGTGTCCTGGGGCTGCTCCCCCAGCTCCAGAGGATTGTGAAGACGTGGGACCTGAGACAAATTGGTTTCTGCTGCTTCATTTATTGAGTTTATCAAAAACTAAGGAGCGCATATACATATGTACATGAGGTCTTTGGTTCAAGGAAAGACACGCAGGAGGCCAAGAATTATATTATTACAGCCATGAACCAAGAAACAAAGCCCAGCAAAAGCACTATGGAAAAATATAGACACATAAGAAGAAAAGTTAGTCCTGGCTATTTCTCTTGCAGCACTAGTGACATAGTGTGAACCTTAGTAACCTAAAGCAGTGAGTATTGAAATAGTTTCCTCAGGGCATCCTTGAGCTCCTGGTTCCTCATGCTGTAGATGAGGGGGTTCACTGCTGGAGGCACCACTGAGTACAGAACAGACACCACCAGGTCCAGGGATGGGGAGGAGATGGAGGGGGGCTTCAGGTAGGCAAACGTACCAGTGCTGACAAACAGGGAGACCACGGCCAGGTGAGGGAGGCACGTGGCAAAGGCTTTGTGCCGTCCCTGCTCAGAGGGGATCCTCAGCACGGCCCTCAAGATCTGCACATAGGAGAGGAGGATGAACACAAAACATACAAAGAATACCTTGGCACCAAATATAAGAAGCCCAGCTTCCCTGAGGTAGGCATCTGGGCAGGAGAGCTTGAGGATCTGGGGGATTTCACAGAAGAACTGGTCCAGGGCATTGCCCTTGCACAGCGGCAGTGAAAATGTATTGGCCGTGTGCAGCAGAGCATTGAGAAACCCAGTGGCCCAGGCAGCTGCTGCCATGTGGACACAAGCTCTGCTGCCCAGGAGGGTCCCGTAGTGCAGGGGTTTGCCGATGGCAACGTAGCGGTCGTAGGACATGACAGTGAGAAGATACATCTCTGCTGAAATGAAAAAGACAAAGCAGAAGACTTGGGCAGCACATCCCATAAAAGAAATGGCCCTGCTGTTCCAGAGGGAATTGGCCATGGACCTCGGGACAGTGATGGAGATGGAGCCCAGGTCGAGGAGGGCGAGGTTGAGCAGGAAGAAGTACATGGGGGTGTGGAGGTGCTGGTCACAGGCTATGGTGGTGATGATGAGGCCGTTGCCCAGGAGGGCAGCCAGGTAGATGCCCAGGAAGAGCCAGAAGTGCAAGAGCTGCAGCTCCCGTGTGTCTGTGAACGCCAGGAGGAGGAACTGGGTGATGGAGCTGCTGTTGGACATTTGCTGTATCTAAGCATGAGCACTGTCATAGGAGGAAAAGATAGTGACAATTTAGGGGAGACTTCTCTGGGTAAAACCAAAGCCATTTCCCACAGACCCTCCCACAAAAAAACCCTTTCTTTTTCCAGGAGAAAGTCCTGGCTGGAGCCCTGGTCGGTGCTTGATGAGTGTGCAATGAAGAGCAGGGTCTCTGCCCAGGGGCTCTTGAGGAGTCAGCCTGACCCTGTGTGATGGGTGGGGCCGGGGCCAGTCCTGGGGTTCAGCTTTGTCAGATGGAACCACTCCTGCTGCAGAAGGGACTGCCAGCATCTGTACCCGCAGGGCTGAGAAACTGACTTTGAGAGGTTTGGCGTTTCTACAGCTCCTTCTGCCCTCTCACCCTGGAGAGTGTTCTTGGGTGTCAGAAACCCTCAGCATTTCTGCTGCACTCAGGGAGAACAGAGCGAGTCCTGCGAGACCAGAGGATGCCTGTGGGTCAGTGCAGAGTGAGGGCAGCTGCTCTGTCCCCCTGTCTTGCTCCAGCTGCCCTGGGCTGGCACCTTTCTGAGATGGAGGCTGATCACACTGCCATGTTACCCTGAAAAGCCACCAGGCACTGTTGAAAGCAGAGGGACCCACCTCAGACCTCGACATGTCTCACCGTTTTCTAAGGTCTCAGCACCCCACTTCTATCCCAGGACACACACGGCTCATTTCACAAACCAAACAGCATTTCTTCCATCATAGCATCTCTGCACTTCTCCGTGGGGAATTCAGATAATGCTAACGTGCTACAGGACAGGTTTGGCACCTGGAGGGAAGCTCACAGCTTGGAATCAAACCTCAAAGAGACAGCCAAGGGTCCTAATAATGGCATTTGATTCAGGGAGACTCAGCTCATTCCCCAGCCCCACACACTGCATTGCCCACAGCCCTACAGCTCAGAGCAAAGCTGGGACACGTGTTCCCGTGGACACAGCTGCAGGAAAGGACCCACAAGATCAGGCTGTGACTGTGCAGCTGAAACTCCCATCCCCAGAGAGCCTGACAGCAAGAACCAGATCACACCAACAGTGACCCAGAGCAGTGGAGCAAGAAGGAAACTACGGTGAGGGTGGGTGTGAGAGAGGCCAGGGCAGAGGCAGCCGGGCACTCAGACAGCGTCACCCTTCCCCAGCTGTGCAGCCACCTCCCACACACCAGCATTGCCGGGCAGCTGCTCTCAGCCCCTGTGCTCTGCAGAGGGAACTGGAGCTCTGGCTGCACAGGAGCTGCTTCATGCCTTGGAGCCCCCGGCCCTGAGGGCAGAGGCTTTGCTGGGTGGGAGAGGAGGTGAGGGGGCTGCTCAGAGGAGGGATCTGCACTGTGGGGATCATACGGAGTTTTCTGTGTTCTCCCTCCCAGAACAATTCCAGGTTTAGTTTCCTCTCATTTCTGATCATTTCCCTGCTGTCTGGAGATTCTGCCCCTGGGAACAGTTTCCCTGTCCATGTCTCTTCCCTGTCAGTGCTGACAGACCATCCCACCCTCTGTTCCTTCAGCCTGGCTCTACAGATCCTGCCTGTTCACAGGGCACTGCCTGGGGGCATCTTCCTGTTTGCAGGTTGGAAAACAGGACAGGTCAGACTAAGGCTGACCGGTCCAGCAAAGGTGATGTAGGTGCTGTCCACAGGCAGAGCAGCAGCTGAAGGGATGTTCTGAGGCTTCTGGCAGACATACTGATCACTCAGAGTTGCAGTTCAGCAGTATCAGTGACTTGTTTAAGCATGAGAGCTCATTTTCTTTTTATACTTTCCTGCACCCCCCACCCCTTGGAAAAAGCAACTGAAAAGACAGGCTCAGGAAAGCTCTTTATCTGTCTGCTAATCCTTGCATTGGTCTTCTCCTTGAGGCATCCACTTGCAAAAAATCCTGGGGGTGATCTGGAGCTGTGTCCAGCCCTGACCCACACAGCACCCCCTCAACAGCAGAAGCACCTTTCCTGCCCTGATAGGGGTCGCTCCTTCCCCCCATAGCTTCTCCCCACAGCACCGTGGGGATCTCCCCGGGCAGGCTGAGCGCTGACCCTGGCAGGCGGCAGAGTCCCTGCCCCGGCACAGCCCTGGAATGCAGGGACCCTGCTCTGCAGCACAGCCCTGGGCACCCTTGGCTGCACAACCGACTTCTCAAATTTCCCAAACTGCTGAACGAGATTAGCGTCCCTACAGATCCCACAGGCTGTGCCTGTGATACCATTAGGAGATGCCTCCAGGAGCTACAGCTGCATTGCCCTGCACCCAGAGACTTACCATGGCAAGGGCTGCAAAGATTTCTCCTCCAGTGAGCTCTCAGTCATCCTCCCAGTCCTGAACACCTTTTATCTCTCTCTGCCTTGCTCGTCTCCCTGAGATCCCCAGGCAGAGCCCTCAGCCCTGCTGCGCTTTGCAGAGGAGCTGCTCCTGGGCAGAGCTGTCTCTCTGCAGCGCTGCCGCTTGCCATGAGCTCCCTCTGTCCCAGGAGCCCAGCCCAGCTCAGCAGCACAGGAGCAGCCCAAGGCGCTTTAATGACCCCTCTGGTGGGTTTGCTGCTGAGTCCGTGGACCTCAGACCCTGGAGGAAGTTGAATAAAACCTCTGAAGAAGCCCAAGTCAGATTCAAACGCCAAAGTTTCTTGTAATGTTAATGGGTCCCACTGAGGAACACTACTGAGGAACTGACCCCAGGATCTGGTTAGAGAAGAAAACTGGAGGCAGAGATGACAGGTCAGGAAAAGCAAGGTGAAGGTGTCTCTGATACTGAGTAAACCTGGATGTGTTTCATTAACCAAAGGGCCAAGCACTGACCCCCAGCCCTGGGAAGGCAGATCCTGTCCCTCCCACGTTGCCCAGGGCCCTTCCTGGGACAGTGTGATGTGGGGCTGTGCAAGGCCAAGGGCAGGACTATGGTCCCACACCTCCCAGGTTCCTGGCTGGGGACAAGGAGGCCATGAGGCCCCTGTGCTGTAAGGACAAGGTGTCTCCTCACAGGCACCAGAGCTGGAGACAACAGCCACAGCCAAGGGGAGAAGGAGCTCCAGCTGTTAGTGTTTACATGCAGATGGTTTATCCTGATGAGAGCGTCTATCCCAAGATAACATTATGAGGAGTTACAGGACACTACGAATATCACCTGCAGGAGAAACTTTGCGGTCTTGGGGGGCTAGTGCTCGTAATGCCAGAGGTCTGGACTTAGAGGGGAAGTTTCCCTTCATGTGGGAGAACATCAGGAATGTGTGGAGCTCTGCCTGGGGACAGAGAATATCAGCTGAAAGTTGAGGACTCAGCATGAGAGGGCAGAGCAACATGGGCAGTGTTGTGGTGACTGCACATCAGCTACTGACTCACTGATGAGGAAGAGGAATTAGATGAGGCCTCCTTCAGACAAAGGAAAGAAGCCTCATGTTTCCAGGCAGTGTCCTCATGGCAAACCTAAGATATCCCAATAGCTGCAAGGTACCAGCCATGCAGGAGGGGTTTGGAGCTCATGGACAACATCTTCCTGACACGAGTGACTGAGGAGTCAGTGAGGTGAGGTGCCCTGTGGGACTTCACACTTACAAACCAGAAAGGGATGGTCAGGGATGGAACAGTCAGGGATGGGGAAGTGGAGTTGAGGCTCCTGGGAGATGATAACAAGGCAAAGAGCAGGATTTCAGGAGAGCAGGCTTTGGCCTGCTGAGGGACCTGCTTGGGTCCTATGGGATATGACCTTGGTGATTGCAGCAATTTTTCTCTCACATTTCCTCCCCGCTCTCTCCCACCTGCTGTTGTGCAGCATTTTTTACCCTTTCTCAAATACAATATCACAGAGGTGCCGCCAACATCCCTGAGTGGCTCAGATTTGGCAAGGAGTGGGTCCATCTTGGAGCCAGCTCATATCGGCTCTGTCTGACGTCAAACTCCTGTTGTCTTCTCAGAGAGGTGACAACTGTAGCACACCCACACTCACCCCAGTTCCAAGACTTTGCCATGTAAACCCAGTACAGGGTGATAACGTGTTGGGTGTTACAAACTACTTGATCATGGGGAAGAAATGGAAAAGATCTTCTGTTAGTAACCTGAGGAAGTCACAAGTCAATGAGCAGGTTCCTATGGGGAACTGTCATTGCCCTGTCATTCACTGGCCAGGCAAAGCAGTGGGTATCAACAGTCCAGAAGATCTTGGGCCGACTGCTTAACGTGGCTGCCTGGTGGGACAACAAGGGTGATGCTCACCTGGATCTGGAACTGGGAAACAAGGAAGAGCTGGTGAGGGATGTGAACATCAGTGTCCACCTTGGCTGTGGTGACCAGGCAACAGTGGGATTCCAGGCACCAGAGGGGAGGGAGGAAGGCCAGCAGCAGAGCACAGGCTGGTGGGCTCCAGAGGAGAAGACTTTGACATACTGAGGGACAGCAGCCAATAGAGGTGGTGACATGGAAGTCTGTCTGATGGGTGAAGGAACTCAGGAAATCTGAGAAGCCTTGCCGGACAGCCTTGTGCTCCAGAGGAGTGTGATTCCTCTTGAGCTGTCCTGGCCTGTCTCCTCACTCAAGTGGTGCATCAGGCACCCACTTTCCTACACATATTGTTTTGTCTTCATCAGAAAATGCTCCAGATCAATAAGATACCACCTCTTTGGGAAACGGGGAGGAGGGAGAGGGGCAAAGACAATAGAAGAAATACTGATTTATTCTTCTTTATTATGGAAATGCTCTCTATTTGGCTATTCCTGAAATCTCCCTAATCATCAAGACCAGACTTGAAGCCTTTAGGAAAAGGATGCACAGAGCCTTGGCTTCTAAGGGCATTTTGGATGTTAATGAGCCCTCTGCTGCCGTGATCCTGAACTGCAGCTGCTGAAAGAATGAACAAACCTCTGATGAAGTGAAAGGCAGAAGTGGAACTCCAGTTTCTGAGGGTGCTTGGGACCCCATGAAGGGCCAGCACTGACGCAGCTGTGAAGGAAACAACCAGTCGAGGTCCCTGTCCCTGGAGGCTGGTGAAGGAAAGACTTGGAGACACTGGTTACAGGTGGTGAGGGCAATGTGGAGGTGGCTCTGATGCCCTGTCAGCCCTTGATGCTTGTTTATCACCAGAATGGCTGAGCCCTGAACCCTGGGACCTGGTAGATTTTTCTCAAACGTTTTTCAAGGCTTTTCGTGTGGTCAGTGTGAGTGTTTTGTGTTTTGGGGGTGGGTTTTATGTCAAGTGCTGTTGCTTTAGCTGCAAGGCTCTGGTTTTCTGTGGAGTTGGAAATGCCTGTGAGTTCTTCACAACTCATCAATCTTCTTTTATACCCCTGGCAAGGGTCACCAATCACCTCAATGTCCCAGTCTCAAACTTGCTTGAATCCTCTATTTGGATCCATATCCCATCACTCCAGGATGTTCATGCATCCACCAGGTTCATGGATATTTCCTGAGGTCCATCCAGGACTGGGCGGTGTAAGAGAGGAGCAGAGCAGGGAAACCTCATGGGCCATGCCTGAGCACAGCCCCCCCAGCAGCAGCCATTCCCCATCTCCCAGGCACAGCCATGCCCACAAGATGGAAATGTCACTGCCATATATGATTAGCCCAAGAGAGGCCTTTCTTCCTTCCTTCCATATTCCCAGGAAAGTCTTGCTCCTATTCCTCCTCCACCTGCAGACAACAACTGCTTTCCATTCCTGGGCTCAGCCATGGCTGTAAGGGTTCACTAAAGCCATCAGCCATCTCATTGCTTCTCCCTGACAGGCCCCAACCCTCTCCCACACCACACATGGCCAATCTCTGCTGCTCAGGGCCTCCTGCTCTTCAGAAGAGGCCTTGAGCTCTTTGGTTCTTCCTGGTGCTTACTATAAACTTCCTCGCTCTCCCCAGAGTTCATGGTGAGCTTTCTTGTCCATAACAGCCCCTTTATGACCATGGCTTACTAAATGGGTGTCTTTTTATGATCATTTGTGCAGAAAGAGTAGTCACAGGAAAACACTGAATATGTCAAAACTGATAGTGAGTGCAGTGCCGTAAAAACCTGATGAGTTACCTCCATTGCTGTGTCTCTCCTGGAAGGAGTCTGTCCCAAGAAGGGCATCCAGGTTCTGCCACTCTCTGCAGAGGCACATGAGCAGTGTCCGTGCACCTGGGGAGGAACAGGGTGATTTTTGCCAGACCACCCTTCATAGGAACCACTTAGATATGTACTTACGGATGGGGTATCGTACCTTATGCTGCAAATACCTATTGGATTGGCCCTGCCAGTGGGGCTACCACAGATGCAGAGTATCATTTTACAGATATTTAAATATAAGCATGCTAAACTTTTTTTTTTCTTTAAAAACTGACATTGCTAGACAAATTACACAAACACTTGAGGGATTATTGGTGCGTTTTAACATGATTATCCACAGAAGGCCCTCCAGCTTTTCATCTCAGGAAATGGGATGCCAGAGCTGAAGGGAAGGATGGCTTGGGCTCTGTCCTGTGATCTGGGAAACTGAAACATGCTCCCATCTCCCCAACACCCTGCCCTCCTCAGTGAGGGGTGTGAGACATTCTGCCAGCGAGATCTGAACTCACAGTCATGACAGGTATTTTGTGTCTAACTGCAGCCAATGGTGTCCTGTCAGCTCAGGATTTGGGCTTCCATTGCTGGAGGTATTTAAAAGAGGCGGAGATGTGGGGCTTTGGGGTATGGTTTAGTGGTGGACTTGACAGTGTTTGATTTATGGTTGGAATCCGTGTTCTTAAGGGTCTTTTCCAGCCTAAATGATTTTATGATTCTTTGATTGTATGATTATCTGATTCTCTGATTCTATGATTTGGGTTGAAACCATTTCCATTCCATCGCCTCCAGCTTCCCTCAGAGGCTGCTGTTGTGTGGCACAACTGTCCTGGCTCCCCAGGCAGGTTGGGCACTGGCTCGGTGCCTGCATTGGAAGTTTTCCCCTTCCTGGGGTAAAAGACTGTTGAGGAGAGACAGTTGTAGAGATTTGGGTCACAGAGGTTTGAAGCAATCCTTCCAAAATCTGAGCAGGCTGAGCTTTGGTACAAAGGCACAAAGGAAGCCAGAATGCTTATGTGGTGTGCACTGACACACACCGTCACCTGCATTTCCAGTCTCTCAAGTCCCAACAGTGCAGCAGAGTCTGGAGTTCTGAGCTCCCTTCATCTGCCCATTGTAACACATGTAAAATGAAACTACCCCAGCCAAAAGTTGGTTTTGATTCTCTTCACAGCCTGAAGCACCACATGGGTCATGAGACAAGCCAGGATACCCAACGAGGACTCACATGCTCTGCACTTACAGTTTAGATGTTCACTGTACTCTCAGCAGACAAGAAATGCTGATTCCTGGGTGCAAGAAGCTGGTCAAGTGCCTTGTCACCATTTCTGTAATAATGGATTTGATGTCTGGTTGATGTGCAGAGTCTATACATGGATGCTGACACCTGTTGAACAACCTGCTCTGAAAGGATTAGCAAGGTGGGCTGTTCTTTCTGGAAGGGCATTGAGACAGCAAAAAAGAAGATCTTGGGTCAGGACAAATGGAAAGGGATTCAAAACTTGTGGTCAGTGCTATTTGAGGGGACTTGTAAAGCAGCCCTGCACCTCATGTAAATTATTTCTGTGGTCAGGGCTTTTTGGGGGTACTTGTAAAGCAGCCCTGCACCTCATGTAAATTATTTCTGTGGTCAGAGAGAACCTGAGAGCTTTGTCTAAATGGAAAACATGAAGGGGATGAAAGAACAGCATCATTCAGGCTCAAAGGGACATCAGGAGGTGTCTTGACCAACCTCCTGCTCAAAGCACGGTCGGACCAGATTACTCAGGGCTTTATCCAAACACATATATGGGCACTTTCTGGGGTAGAGTGGATGCGCACCCCTGGGAAACAGCTTCCAGGGCCTGACTGTCCTCAGGATTGGAAAGTTTCTCCCTTTCTATAGCACCTTTCCAAGCCCAACCATCCAGATTGTTTTTTACACATCTACTTGCATAGCAATGCAGACCATAATATCCTACCTTGGACACAAGAATATTGTGGGGGATGATGCTGAATGCCTTGCTGACTTCCAGGTAACAGACCACCACTGCTCTCCCCATGTCCAGTAACCCTGTCCTTTCCTCACAGAAAGCAAAGAGGATGGACAGGCACAACCTGCCCTGGGTAAACCCCGTCACCTTCTCTTTCAGACACCCCGAAATGGGGTCCCAGTGGACATGTTCTGGGGCACAGCCCTTAGTTCCCCCGCTCACCCACTGGGCATTTTTGAAAAGTGCACACACTGTGTGAGAGCTGCCAGTGGTCAGGGAGTCCCCCCAGTCTCCATGAGCTTTCCAAGAAGGTGGAGAGTGGCCTCACTGTGACATGGTCCTGCTGTCTCAGCTCCTGGGGTGCTGCCCCTCCTGTCCCACAGACTGGAAAGGATTGTGTTAGTTCCAGGGACCCCTGACTTGATCCCCATCCACTGCTGGTTGTTCTGCCTCCAGTGACAGAGGCCTGGGAGACCTTGCTGGTGAAGATGGAGGACCAGAGACACAGCAAATATCACTTCTTTCCCTTATTAAATCAATGAGTGGCCACAAGGTGTCTTTGTTTCTCCTTTAACTGTTCCTGCAGTAGTAACAACTCATTAGGGTGCCCTTGAATTGCCTTACAGGTCTAGACTGAGTTTTGCTCTGGCCTGTTGCTGTGCTTGGAGGCTGCTGTCCTTGCAGACCAGACGAACTAACTTCTGCCACCCTGCCTTGGCAGTTTATTCCATCCGTGTCACAGCTCTGTCTGCAACACTGACAGCTCCAGCTCAGCCAGTCAGGTCCCTGGCTGAGGACATTGCCTCACATCTGGGCTGAACCACCCCAGCTGTGGCACGAGGAAACCTCTGAGTCGCCCCATGGAAACCTGGTACCAAGTGTCCAAGAGCCCATGGGTGCAAAGGCTTTACTTCAGAGCACAGACATGACATGGTCAAAAGATTGATGAACGTCTCTCTAGACCTGAGTGTATAAAAGCAGAATATAATGCCTAAATTCATTCAGATGAAGAGATTCCTCCCCTAGCTTGGAGAATTTAGATCCTTTGCTGTAATATTCCTGGTGTCCTGTCTAATGATGGGACAAGAAAAGATGATTCTCATACCAATTTATTTTCTAATAGAAAGAATACAATGCTGGTAAGAAGTGTCTGTGCAGAGGAGAGAGAATCAACATCACTGATTACTTCAGTTTGTTTCAAAGGATGTGCCCCTGGAGCCCCAGGGACACCTGGAGAGGGCCCAGAGGGGACAGAGGAAGTGACATCATGGGCTGCTCCTGTCCTGCTGAGCTGGGCTGGGCTCCTGGGACACAGGGAGCTCATGGCAAGCGGCAGCGCTGCAGAGAGACAGCTCTGCCCAGGAGCAGCTCCTCTGCAAAGCGCAGCAGGGCTGAGGGCTCTGCCTGCAGCACCGAGGGGAGAGGAGTCAGGCAGAGAGAGGGAAAATGCAGTCTGGGGTGGTGAGACAGCTGAGAGCTCACTGGGGGAGAAATCTTCACAGTCCTTAACACAGTAAGTCTCTGGGTGCAGGCTGGTGCAGATGAGGATCCTGCAATTATCTCGCAGAGCTGGCACATCCCATGGCTGGTGTGGAGGAGAAGGATCTGCCTTCTCCCAGCTGCAGGGTGTGAAGCTGGGGAGCACCCAGGGGTGCCCAGGGCTGTCCTGCAGAGCAGGGTCCCTGCGCCCCAGGGCTGTGCCAGGGCCCGGACTCTGCTGCCTGCCAGAGTCGGCGCTCAGCCTGCCCGGGGAGATCCCAACAACACTGAGGGGAGAAGCTGTGGGGGGAAGGAGCGACCTCCAGCAGATCAGGGTCCTTCTGCTGTTGAGAGGGAGCTGCGTGGGTCAGGACAGCTCACCGCTCCAGCTCACCCCCAGGACATTTGCAGATGTTCCTTCTGAAGGACACTGAGGAAGTATTTATCTGATAGGGATGATTTTAAGTTTTGAGTTTTTTCCACTCTTGGTTGTCTGGGTGGGCAGTGGGACATGGGAATTTATTTCTCTGCCCTGGAGAAGGTGCTGAGACCCCAGTTCTCGTTAGGACTTGTCAGAGCTGCTCCTGAGCCCCTGCACACACAGAGCTGCCCCTGGGCAGTGCCCGGTGCCAGGAGGTGTGAGCAGGACAGAGCTGAGCATGGGGGACGGGCTCTGGGACACTGACAGGGAGCAGACCCAGGGACACAGAAACAGCTCCCAGCAGGGACAGCTCCAGGCAGCAGAGACATGGGCAGGGAGAGGGAGCTGCAACCAGAAATGCTGGGGGGGATTCAGGAACCCCCCTGCCCTCCCCTGCAGTGCAGACACATTTCCCAGTGCAACCCCCTGGTCTCCTCTCCTCCCCAGCAGAGCCTCTGCCCCAAAGCCATGGGGTCCAGGTAACGAGCCTCCACCTCAGCAGCTGGACCTCCAGGTGAAGGGTTTCTGGAACGTGGTACTCAAAAAAGGTGCTAAAAGTACTTGCTGTACAGTGTCATCATGTGAGTGGCAGCAGCACAGCCAGGTAAGGAGAAGGTTTCACATCATGCGCGTCTGCCTTTCTGTCCTTGCTTTATTTTTCAGGAGCACTGCAGTGCTCTTCCCTGTTTCTCCACCTGTCCCTGGTGCTCTGACTTTCTGGACTTGGGGTGGGAATGTGGGTCCATTTCAGTTCTGACACCAACCCAGGGGGTCTTGCCCCAAAGGTGCATTCATGGAAACTAGGTGCCCAAGCTGCATTTTAAGCTGTGATGACCCATATTTGTCATTTGCTGGAAAAGGAGAATTAGCTGACACATGCCTCCATCAGGGATGAGGTTTTTCATGAGAAATGACATGTTAATTTTGCTCAGAGAAGTCTCCTCTAACTTGTCTGGGCAGGAACAACCCCAGGTTCCAGTACAGGTTGGGGAATGACCTATTAGAGAGCAGTGTAGGGGAAAGGGACCTGGGGGTGGACAGCAGGATGACCATGAGCCAGCACTGAGCCCTTGTGGCCAAGAAGGCCAATGGCATCCTGGGGTGTGTTAGAAGGGAGGTGGTTAGTAGGTCGAGAGAGGTTCTCCTTCCCCTCTACTCTGCCCTGGTGAGACCTCATCTGGAATATTGTGTCCAGTTCTGGGCCCCTCAGTTCCAGAAGGACAGGGAACTGCTGGAGAGAGTCCAGCACAGGGCCATGAAGATGATTAAGGGAGTGGAGCATCTCCCTTATGAGGAAAGGCTGAGGGAGCTGGGGCTCTTGAGCTTGGAGAAGAGGAGACTGAGGGGTGACCTCATCAATGTTTATAAATATATAAAGGGTGGGTGTCACGAGGATGGAGCCAGGCTCTTCTCGGTGACGACCAACAGTAAGACAAGGGGTAATGGGTTCAAGCTGGAACACAAGAGGTTCCACTTAAATTTGAGAAGCAACTTCTTCTCAGTGAGGGTGATGGAACACTGGAACAGGCTGCCCAGGGAGGTTGTGGATTCTCCTTCTCTGGAGACATTCAAAACCCGCCTAGGCGCCTTCCTGTGTAACCTCACCTAGGTGTTCCTGCTCCGGCAGGGGGATTGGACTAGATGATCTTTCGAGGTCCCTTCCAATCCCTAACATTCTGTGATTCTGTGATTCTGTGATTGTCACTGTCTTTTCCTCCTATGACAGGTCCTCATGCCCACAGGCAGCAAATGTCCAACAGCAGCTCCATCACCCAGTTCCTCCTCCTGGCGTTCACAGACACACGGGAGCTGCAGCTCTTGCACTTCTGGCTCTTCCTGGGCATCTACCTGGCTGCCCTCCTGGGCAACGGCCTCATCATCACCACCATAGCCTGTGACCAGCACCTCCACGCCCCCATGTACTTCTTCCTCCTCAACCTCTCCCTCCTCGACCTGGGCTGCATCTCCACCATTGTCCCCAAATCCATGGCAAATTCTTTATGGGACACCAGGGCCATCTCCTACATAGGATGTGCTGCACAGCTCTTCTCATTTGCCTTCTTGGCAATAGGAGGGTATTGTCTCCTCACTGTCATGTCGTACGACTGCTACGTTGCCATCTGCAAACCCCTGCACTACGGGACCCTCTTGGGCAGCAGAGCTTGTGTCCACATGGCAGCAGCTGCCTGGGCCAGTGGGTTTCTCACTGCTCTGCTGCACACGGCCAATACATTTTCACTGCCGGTCTGCAAGGGCAATGCCCTGCACCAGTTCTTCTGTGAAATCCCCCAGATCCTCAAGCTCTCCTGCTCAGATGCCTCCCTCAGGGAACTTGGGCTTATTGGGCTTAGTGTCTGTTTAGGATTTGGGTGTTTTGTGTTCATTGTGGTATCCTATGTGCAGATCTTGAGGGCCGTGCTGAGGATCCCCTCTGAGCAGGGACGGCACAAAGCCTTTTCCACGTGCCTCCCTCACCTGGCCGTGGTCTCCCTGTTTGTCAGCACTGTTATGATTGCGTATCTGAAGTCCCCTTCCATCTCCTCCCCAAGCCTGGACCTGGTGGTCTCTTTTCTGTACTCAGTGGTGCCTCCAGCAGTGAACCCCCTCATCTACAGCATGAGGAACCAGGAGCTGAAAGTGGCGCTGAAGAAGCTGATTCAATCATTTTTCTGTCAGCAGCAATAAGTTACCCATGTCTCTTCAGAAGTGACTTCCAGCTCATCTCAGGGACCTCCTGTGCGTTGAGCATTTTATCTGTGATAACCATGTTTGTCAAGGAATTTCCTCACCCATGGCACTTCTGCAGAGCCATGACTGAGAGGCCTGTCTACCTGTTTCTGGGACCCTGGTACAGCTGGTGTCCTGTGTCACATCTCTGTAATACAGGGTGCTTCAAAAGAATGGACCCATTTTGAAATCACTGTATCTCTGAAATTGGGACCATCTTTTTGAAACATCCTGTAAAAGGGGATTTCCTCAGTTTCTGTATTTGGAGCTTAGGCTCTTCTTCCAAAGCTGTGGTCAGCCTGAATACATTTCCCTCACAAGGCCATGCTGCTGTGCTTGGGTTTTTCATGGGCTCAGGGGAGGACATGGGGCAACATGTTACGTCATGGTGCTGCTTTGAGTGTTCATCTGTGGGTGCCCAGTGTTCCTGGAGATGGTGAAGGACCTTCAGTGATCTGCCTTGGACTGTCTCGCTGTGGTTTTCAGGCACCACAGCCTGCTCCCAGTGCTCTGTGCTTCAACAAGGGAATAAATGACGCACAGAAACCTATTTCTGCATTCCCCAGCTCAGGGTAGGCTGCTCTGTCACTGCAGTAGCAGGAGCAGCATGAAGGGCTCCTGGGCCTGGAGTCTTGTGCTGGTGAGAGAGGCTGGCACAGGAGGGCTGCCAGCAATGGGTGTAAAGGATCTCTTGAAAACAAGAGCAGGGGACAAAGGGGGACTGGCCTTGCTTTCATCATGCCATGGCTGGCCCCAGCCCTTGGGCTGATAAGGAGGCTGATCCTCCTCTCTGTCCCAATCCATCCATGCATCCATCCATCCATCCATCCATCCATCCATCCATATCAGTACTCTGTCTGGGTGAGCTGCCCCACCATGTTTCTCATCCCAATGAGATCATAGAATCATTTAGGTTGGAAGAAACCCTCCAGATCATTGAGTCCAACCGTTAACCCAACTCTGGCACTAAACCATGTCCCTAAGAACCTCATCTATATGTCTTTTAATAACCTCCAGGGATGGTGACTCAACCACTCCTTGGGCAGCCTGTTCCAATGCCTCACAAACTCTTCCACGAAGAAATCTTTCCTAATATCCAAACTGAATCTTCCCGGGTGCCACTTCAGGCTGTTTCTTCTCCTACCACTTGCCACATGGGAGAACAGACCAACATCCTCCATGTGACAACCTCGTTTCAGGTAGTTGTAGACAGCGAAAAGGTCTCCCCTCAGCCTTCTTTTCTCCAGGCTAAACAGCCCCAGCTCCCTCAACTGCTCCCCATCTGACTTCTTTTCCAGACCCCTCACCAGCTTTGTTGCCCTTCTCTGAACTCTGTCCAGCACCTCAAGGTCTTTCTTGTAGGGAGGGGCCCAAAACTGAGCACAGCGTTCAAGGTGCGGCCTCACCAGTGCCAAGAACAGAGGGATGATCACTTGCCTGGTCCTGCTGGCCACACTATTCTTGATGTATACTGGGATGCTGGTGGCCTTCTTGGCCACCTGGGCACATGCTGGCTCATGTTCAGTCACTGTCCATCAAAATCCCCTGATCCTTTTCTGTTTGGCAGATTTCCAGCCGCTCTTCCCTGAGCCTGTGGTGTTGCATGGAGTTATTGTGAGCCAACTGCAGGACCCAGCACTCGGCATGAAATTGAACAAGTCCAAGTGCTGGATTGTTCACCTGGGATAGAGTAACACTGAGTGCAAGTGTAGATTGGGAGAGAGTGGCTGGAGAGCAGCCCTGCAGAAAGGGATCTGGTGTGATGGTTGGCCACAGGGTCAACAGGAGGCAACACTGTCCCCCAGCAGCCAAGACGGTAAACCGCATCCTGGGGTGCATCAAACACAGCATGGCCATGTGGTCAAAAGAGGTGACTATGCTGCTGTATTCAGCATTGGCGCGGCCTCGCCTTGAGTGCTGTGTGCAGTTCTGGGCCCCACATATTATTACAACAAGGATGTGAAGGTCCTTGAATTCATCCAGAGGAGAGTAACAAACCTGGTGAAAGGGTTGGAAGGATTGTCCTCTGAGGAGCGGCTTCTCTAGTTTGGAGAAACGGAGGCTGAGGGGCGACCTCGTTGCTCTCTACAGCTTCCTGAGGAGGGGACATGGACAGGGAGGTGCTGAGATCGTCTCCCTGGTGTCCAGCGATAGGACATGTGGGAATGGTTCAAAGCTTGGCCAGGGGAGGTTTAGACTGGATATTAGGAAACATCTCTTTATCAAGGCGGGTCAAACACTGGAACAGGCTTCCTAGAGAGGTGGTCAATGCCCCAAGCCTGTCAGTGTTTAAGAGGCCTTTGGACAATGCCCTTGATAACATGATCTATTTTTTGGTCAGCCCTGAATGTGTCAGGTATTTGAACTAGATGATCGTTTAGGTCCCCTCCAACTGAACTCTTCTAGTCTAGCCCAGTCTATTTTATGTATATACCCGTTCAGGGTGGATTCTTCCAGCAGCGGGGCTCAAACACTCAGTCTGCTCAGTAGCCTCTCCAGGACACCGGCCTTGCCAGTTGCAGACACCAGGACGCATGAGCCCCCAGGGCCGCAGCCCCGTTCCAGATACTGGTACAGATGTCCCCCAGTCACACTCACGTGTGCACACACTCTTATGTCCAGTCACTCTGGTCTCTCAGTTGCTGGCACCAATGACATACAGGCTGTCTGACCCCCTGGTCCTGCTCCAGTTGCTACACTCACACCCCCACGCTCACACGTTCGCGCAGAGAAGAGATTTGCTCACACAGCAAAGATTTAGAAATTAAGTTTAATGAGAAGACAGGACAGACTGCACTGGTTGGGGTCCTTCCCCAAACTTCCCATGGTAAGTCCTGTGTAATCCAAAGATGCTCTTCCTCTGCATCCCACCATGTGTCCTGCACCCCTAGGCAACAATCCCGTTAGTCTAAATGGTGATCCAGAGAGCTGCTCTCAGTGGCTCCTCTTGATGGGCTTCACACCTGGACAATGAGGCTGAGGTCTCTCCCAGGGTAGCCTTGGGACAAGATGTTCATTCCCCAGAGCCTGTAATTTGGGTTCCCACTTGCCAATGAGCCTCTGTGCTCTTCTTGGTTTTGGAGATGGGCGCATGATGAGCCGGTGGCTCCCCAGTGATGGCACTGGGAGCAGCCTGGGCAGGGTATTAACTGGCTTGCTCATCCTGCCATTGTTAGTGCCTTCTTTGTGTGTGCAGAGGAGCTTTTTATCACTTAACACAATGCAACGAGATAGGACAAGAGGAAACGGCCTCAAGTTGCACCAGGGGAGGTTTAGATTGGTTATTAGGAAAAAATTCTTCCTGGAAAGGGTTGTTGGGCATTGGAACAGGCTGCCCAGGGCAGTGGGGAAGTCACCATTCCTGAAGGTGTTTAAAAGCTGTTTAGACAAGTTTCTTAGGTGTAGTCAATGTCAAAGTGACCTAGTGATTCCTGTTGCTAGCTAAATGAGCTGGCAGCTGGCTCGTGTTATTGATAAGGATGTTCTGAGTCTCTTGGAGGAAACCAGATGTACAGAAAAACAGGAACAGGAACAGATAAATCGTGGACTGAAGGACAAGAGGATGACCAAGTGGGGGAGATGACAGAAACGTCAGCAAAAAACAGAAGGACAGTGATTTTTTGTCTACAAGGACCCCTGAATTCAGATAAAGGACAAACGGAGGAAGAGGAGAGCCTTCATCCTGGCGACCACCAGATGGGGAGAGAAGACCCTGACACTACGACAGAGCACGTGTATCTATTAGTATGAATATGTATTAGTAGGTGGGATAATTCCCCAAAATAGAGAATCGTAATCACAAAGAGGGGGGTATATAATGACCACTAAAAACTTTGTTAGGTGTGCGTGTTGGTGGAACGCAGGTTCCCCACGCACCCAGCGCTGCTTTGCTTAAGTCTACTACAATAAACCTCTCTTGAGCATGGACTCTGTCTGTGTCGAGTGAGTTTATCTATCACATTAGGGACATGGTTTAGTGCTAGAATTGGGTTATGGTTGGATTCGATGGTCCTGAGGGTCTCTTCCAACTGAAAGGGTTCTGTGATTCTATCAATCTCCTGCGGTATCTCTGTCTGGAGGTTACATACATATGCATTGGTATTGTTTAACATATGATAGCAGATCACGGGAATTGCTGTCCAGAAATGCCTCATGATTAGGGGAAAAGCTGTGCTCTTGTACGGGCAACAGCTTCATTCAGGGCCAGTATCACAGTCTTGTTTCTGAGACTGTAGATGAATGGATTTAAGAAGGGGTACAGAACGGTGTTCAGCAACGCTACAAATCTGCTGTTCTCCAAGGAAACACCTACTGAAGGACACATGTAGAGAGTAATGCAGCTCCCATATCCAATTGCCAAGGTGGTGAGATGGGAAGAACATGTAGAAAAAGCTTTTTTCCTCCCAGATGCTGCTGGAAGATGTAGAATACAGAAAAGGATGCACATGTAAAATGCCAGAGTTAAACATAAGGAACCCAGAATGACAAATGATAAGAAAACAGAGTCTATTTTCCAAAGCAGGCTGGTGTCAGAGCAGGACAGTTTGAATAAGGGGGAGTTGTCACAGAAAAAGTGATGGATCTCATTTGAGCCACAGAAAGTCAGCTGGGAGAGGATGGCCAGGCGGTAACTCAAGAGTGTGAAGCCTGTGACCCAAGCAGCAACAACCAGGTGGATGCAGAGCTGAGGCTTCATGATGGCAGCATAATGCAACGGTTGGCAGATGGCAACACAGCTGTCAAAGGACATGACAACAAGTAGAACAAACTCTGTACAGCCCAGGGCAAAATAGAAATAGGATTGGGCAAAGCAGCTGCTTAGTGAGATTGTTCTCCTCCCAGAACCCAGGAGCACAACCAACTTGATGCTTGTGGAGGATGTAAACCAGATTTCCAGGAAGGCCAGATTGCCAATGAAAAAGTACATGGGGGTTTGAAGGCGGCGATCCGCATACACGAGGAAAATGATGGTGGCGTTCCCCATCACTGTTGTCAGGTAAATGAGCAGAAACACTAGAGAGAGTAAGAGCTGCAGTCTTTGATCGAGCCCTGAGAAACCCTCTAGGATGAACTCAGTAACTGCAGTTCCATTTTCTGGTCCCACGTTGAATTTCGGTTCATCATGCCGAGACAGGAACATGGCAAAAAACAAGTGTGATAATTCCACAGTCTGGGCGAAAGGCTCCCCAAAACTCTCTGCTTCTTTCCTTTCTTGCAGTCTTCCTATAGTACACAGATAGAGGACTTCAAGCACTTCTCATACCCTGATTTTTCTGCATCAAATTTCATTTGGAGTTCTGAGAATTTGTTGTCTTCTTTCTACCTTTTTCAAACACTCATAAAGAATGCTTCCTTCATAACAGAGGATTTTAAAGTCTGTTAGCTATTTTATCCCATTCCTGGCAAATTCCAAATGCACACAGGTCTTTTCCAAACATCTGTCACACCTATGTGCCTCAGTCATCTCTTCTATTGCACAAATGCCAAACTATTACATCAAGTCAAATCAAATCAAATCAAATCAAATCAAATCAAATCAAATCTAATGTATGCTGAAAGCTTTTCTTTCTATTTTTCAGTACTTGCCTTTTTGGACTAGGAATCCCTGAGTATCTACTGATTTCAGAATAAGCAGTATCAAGCATCTCTTTCGTAATCCCGTGCTTTCTTCCACAGCTTTGTGCTCTCTGTTTCTTCAGGAAAGGGGAGGGGAGGGCAGAATAGGGACCAAATATAACTCATCTTCTTTAGTTATGGTTCCACCCGGTCTCATCTGACATCCATCTGCACCGAAATGCAGTTACTTCCAAACAGTTGCTCATCGCTATTACTATCAAATATCCTGATCTAAACACAGACCAGGAGAATAGTGACTGGAAGAGATCTGTAACTTTTCTTTTGTGTGCCAGCTATAGGTTGGGAGGACCCAGCCTTGAGAGTTTTCTCCTCTCTCCATTGATTACACAGGGAGCCTTGGGAAAACAAATTCTCACAGGCACCTGTTGTGAAGCAGGTGAAACTCACTATTCAAGTCTCAAATCTCCAATTCCTAAACTTATTTTGTTTTTTAAATCAAACTACACATGTAGGAGAAAGAAGGACAAAAAAATCCCACATATACAATAAAGACTGGTGTTTTCCCCTTCATCTTTCCATTTGTTTTCAGACATAGAAAGGAGTAGAGTGGACGGCTCTTGCAACAGAATAATTCAAAATGCAAGGGGAGAAGATGGAGAGGAGGAGATGGTGGGTTTGAGGCGGTGAAACAAAGTTGTGTGGGTGTGCAAGCAGAGCTCTTCAGTCATTAGTCACCTGGGTGCTCCAAGGACTTTCCCATCTCATTGTCCACAGAGACAACAGGAGGAACCGGTCTGAGACAATGGATCAACTTGAAACCAAGTGATCGAGTTCAGTCAACCTCCTCCAATACCATCCACCTCCAAAATAAGCAAAAATTAGTCACCTTCAAATTAAATGTTGGCCTGACTCGTGCAGGATTTCTCCAGGTGGGATTCCAGACAGTGCTGGAGACGGGCAGATCCTGCTGTGCCTGGGCCTGTTTCCTGTGCATACAGGTGGTTTTTAACATCCTGGGTGAAGAACCTGACTGTTTCAGAGATCCCTGTAGCAGTTTCTGCTGCAAAACTGAATAAAATTGAGTAACAGTAATTACTTAAGTTGCTTGCACATGCCAGAGAGGATGTGCAGGACAACAGGCTGGCCAATTATAAGAACTCAGCAGAACTGTTGTACAGGGAGCCTCATTTGATCCAGTTGAAGACACTCTTGCAAAGATCCTTGCAAAGGAGTCTCTCCCAATCTATGGGATTCCATAATTCAATGAATCTTTTCCTCAGAGAGCTCTTCAAAGAATAGGCAAGGAAGTAAAAGAGACAGAGGGAAAGAATTAGAGATATAAAATGTGCCAATACAAATTGAGAAGATCCTCTGAACAGTGTTTCCCAACTCAAACCATTGGTAGGCAATGTATTTTGGGAAATGGCTGCATAAAAACATTCACATAGAGATACAGTGTTTAATTAGCTTGCTGGCACTTGCCCATGGTACTGTCAAAACAAACAAACTAACTGACTATGAAGAGTTTCATGAAAATTGGTTTAAAAATACTAGCAGTTGTGGAAAGGAAGACTTTTTCAGCTATTACACAGAAGTCTTTTCTGCAGAGGGCTCAACTATTTCCTAAAATCTACGTTCAGGAATTGATTCAGTTGTTTGCACAGAGGTGGCCACCACTACCACCAACATACCCTGGGGTAGCTGAAGCACCATGTGGGACTGGGAAAAGTCTCCCCGGACCTACGGGAGCTGTTCTGGAGCACGAGCTGGTAGGCGTGAGCTGAGGTAGGGGACCTTAGGGGTGGTGCAGGGCTGCTGGGTGGGCTGAGCAGGGACCTCAGCAGCACAGCAGCCCATTGTGTCCCGTTGGATGCTGCTGCGAGGTCACTTCTGTCACAGGAACTGGCTGACCAGCAGCGGAAGGCAAATACTCAGAGGTCATGAAGGCCATCAGAAAGCTGCTCCCAAGATGATGACAGATTTGGGAAGGTCAAGGGGAACTGGGACAAGAGAGACTGGAGATGTGGGGGAGGAAAGAATGGCTTGGCCAACAGAGATGAAAGATTTGGAGGGTTTCAGGTAATGGTGATGCTGCCGTGACATTGACTGTGAAAACATTCATGTTAGGTCCTTACGTGGGTTCTAAGCAGTAATCTTAAACTCTAACCTTAGCCCTAAATGCTAGTCCCCCCCCGACAGTAATGCACTACTTTAAACCCAAAGCTCAAAATTTACCTCTAAGCCAAATCCCAAGCCCATAACCCCTTATTCTTAGTCTTACCCTTTTACTCACTTTAATCCCTATCCTGTATCCCTGGCCTTAAGATATCAGCCTTAACCTTAGCCCTCACCACAACCCTAAAAAAACAATGTACCTCACAAAGCTAGCGCATACCCTTGACACTAACCACACACCTAAGCAGATTGCCAGATGCCTAAATCCTAACCCTGAACAGCGAGCTCTAATCCCTAATCCCTAACCTGAACACCTCATCCCCAAAGCTCTCATTGCCATGCTCACCCCCGTCCCCTCCAACCCCTCTCCCTACCCTACTTCAGCAGTTTGGCCCCTTGGGGCAACCCAGGGCTGTGGGGTTGTCCTGTGCATGGACAGGAATTGGACTCGATGATCCTGTGGGTACCTTCCAATTCTGGACATTCTATGATCCTTTCTCTTTGATATTTTCTTTTTCATTATTTTAGGTATAATTTTTATTATTGCATATTTTAATTTAATTTTTCTTACATTTTCATCTATTTTTAAAAATTCCAGTTATTAAAATGTTTATATCTCAACGCACGAATTTTGTCGCTTTTACCCTGCCGATCCTCTCCCCCATCCCGCCGCGGGGAGTGAGTGAGCGGCTGCGTGGGGCTCAGTTACCGGCTGGGGTTCAACACGACGGTCCTTTCTCCAGCCCTTGTTCCACCCCACGGGCGTCAGGCTCAGGTCCCACACGATCCAACACGTCCTCACCAACCACCGCTCCCCTGCCCACCCTTTGCTGTCACACACACACAGTTGCCCTCAGCCCATGGGCCGCCCTGTGGAACGTCCATAAATGTCACAGCTCCCCGTTGAGCTCATGGAGTCCGTGGCTTTGGGCTCCGTCTGTTCCGTGGCCACTCCGGACAGCACAGGTGTCTGTTCCGTGGGGTCACGGGCACCAAACCCAGCTCGGGTGGGAACCAAGAGGGTCCCCTCGTGTTCAGGGCCCAAAGCGCCATCTGTAGCACCTGCCCGTCCTTTTGAGTGCCCAGAGCCTCCTTCTTGGGGCCCAGATCCTCATGTTCAGGGTCCCAACGTTTTTTATCACCCACGGCCTCTGACCAGGGCCCACAGTTTCAGTTTTAGGTGGAGCTCGTTGCCTGGCAACAACCAACCGGAAGTTGGTGGGAGTCAGTGGACCCAGGACAGCCAATCACATTTGAGGAGACGGGGCAAGTCATGTGATTGATATGTAACCAGCCAATCAGGCTTTGAGGCCTGCAGGACAGGTGGCGAGAGTTGAAGGAGCTGGGCAGCGTTCAGGGGCGGGCCGTGCTGGCTGCACCAATCACACCTGGCTGGAGAGTGGCACACAAATGATTGATAAGTGGTCTGACCCATCACTTGGTAGGGGGGGAAACGAGAAATCCCAGTCGGCCAATCACAGGAAACATTACCTCAGGGCAGGGCGGGCACTATGGGGGAGTGACCCCTAAGGCAGCCAATCAGATCCAGGATCACCTCAGGGGAGGAGACTGACAGCCCTCCCGCCCAATGGCGGCGCAGCCCAGGCTGAGGAGGCGGCGGCTCTGCGGGCGGCCAGGCTGAGCTTTGCCGTGGCGCCCGTGGAGCTGCCCCAAGGCTGAGCAGCCCCCGGCCCAGCCCTGGGGCCCTTTTTCCTGCAACTGGGGCCCTGGGGATGTTGTTGCTGCATCTGGCTCAGGTGTGCGTGGGCTGCTCTGGCCTTGTTCTCCTGGGCGGGGGGAAATGGTACCGAAAAGTCGGCAAAAAGGTTCTTTAACACAGTTTGGAAAGTGTTAACAGCAGCACTTTTGTTACAGCGCCGGACACTCGCAAGATTGCTGCTCTGATCGAGCGTGTGTGTGATTCGCACTTCTTGGTGTTTCTTACATAAACCTATTGCATATTCATATGTTTCTCCCGCTTAGTTAGTGCATCAAACATAAATTATTTCCATAACCCCGCCATAACTTTGCTGAAGTCCATCCTTGGTACTCGAGAGTCTTCATCAGGGTCTCTGGTGTCCCCGGTTTCTCCCCAGCTGCTACCCTCCCGGTGTCGGCTTCTTGACCTGATTGCTTGATTGTGCATTTTCCCCTCTTGCTGTCTTTTTGTCCTTTTTTTTCTTTCCTTCCTGTTCTGTTCCCAGTCCCATCTTTTCTCACCGTATCCCCCTGTCCAGCTGCTGCCCCTTCTTTCCTCTCTCTCTTGCTCTGTTTTTCCTCTCTCCATCTCTCTGTCCCACTGCCCACCACAGTTGTTTATTCCTTCAGTGCTGTCCCGCCCCCTGTTCCTTTGCCCTTTCTCGGTCACTCCATCCCAGTCCCGGTGTATTTTTAATTTGTTTTTTCATCTCAGTCCTGAACCATTACTACTTTTTTTCTTCTTCCACCCCTTTGTCCTGCTCCCTGCCCCTGTCTTTGTCTCTCCTTCCCTTTGTTCTGCTGCCCATCTCATTTTCCCTTCCTGCTCCAGCTCTCTGTCCTGCTCCCTGCCCCTCTCATTCCCTCTCTGTTTCTCTGCCCTTCTCCCTGTCTGTCCCCCGCTCTGTTTTGCTGTCCTGCTCCCTCTGTAGTTTTTCCACTCTCTCTGTCACTCTCTCCTGCTCCCTGTCACTTTCATTTCTCACTCCATCCCTGTCCTGCAGCCCAAAGCTGCTTTTTGGTCTCCATCTCTGCCCTGCTGCCCAGCCCAGGCCTTTTTACCTCTATCTGTGCCCTGCTGCCTGTCTCTCATTTTTGTCTTTCCCTTTGTGCTGCCTCCCTGACTCTTTTTTCTCTGTCTGTGTTCCCCTGTCCTGCTCCCGTCTTTGTGTTTCTCTGACAATCCTTGTCCTGCTCCCTTTCCTTCTTCCTTTCTCTCCCTGTCCCATGTCCCTCTTTATCTCTTTTTTTCTCTTCTATCTTTCCCTCTGTTCCTGCTGATTGTTTCTCCGTGTATATCCTGTTCCCTGCCCCTTTTATCCTCTCACTGTCCCTCTGTCCTGCTGCCTGTCCCCATCTTTTCTCTCTTTATTCTTGCCCTGCTGCCTGTCCCATTGCTTCTGGCAATCGACCCCTGTCCAGCTGGCTCTGCCTTTTATTTTTTATCTCTTTGCTGCTTCTCAGCCCTCCTTTCCTCTTCCTCCAGCTCACTGTGGGTTTTCTCCCTTTGTCAGTCTCTCCATCCCCATCTTACCTTCGCTTTATTTCTCAGTCCCTTTGTTCTGCTCTCTGACCTTCCTTTTCTCCATCTGTACATACCCCTCCTTGTCCCTGTCTTTCTCTACCCAACCTTCTTTCTTCTTCTCCTCCCCATCCCCCGTTCCTCTGTCCTGTTCCTCGATCCTCTTCTTTCTTCCTCCCTGTCTTGTCACAGCTCCTCGTCCCTATTTGTCTTGGTCTCTCCCTCTCTCCAGCCTTTTCCCTGTGTGTTTCTTTCTCTCTGGGCTCCTCTGTCTTCTCTCTTGCCTGATTTGTCTCTTTCTAGTGCTCTGTCCTTCTCCCCAGCAGCTCCAACTGAATGACCAGGCGTCGCTGTGCTCTGGTATTTGCTGAGCACTGTCCTGGGGAAGATCTGTGTCTGTAGGGCTGGGGATCATTTAGGAGCTGGTCTCCTCCTGCAGACGGCAGAGCCGGGTGTAGTTGTGGCAGAGGTTGTTCTCAGCTGCTGCTCTGTGCAGCTTGGGGAAAGAGCCGGCTGGGGGCCTTCTTTTGAAGGAAGGTTTCTTGTTCTGTGCTCACTGCTCCTTGGGACCCTGCACAGGAGCCGTGTTGGGGTCTGCAGGGACTGGTGGGACCTGCTGTGATTCCTTGTGAATGTGAACTGCACTTGTCCTGATGTCCTCCAATGAAACAAGACTGACTGTAGATGGTTTTTTTACCAGCTCCAGTGCCAACCTATGTGCTTAACGCTAAAGAACAAGAGACCTTGTGCTGTTTTCCAGCTGTCAGTGGCTGTGAATCAGCTGAGAACATCATTGCCTTAGGTAACGGGGCAGGTGGTCTGTGATCAGGGGTGTGGACTTGCATGGCGGTGCTTTCATGAATGTTTTCTGGTCTTGCCACTTCAAAGCCCTTCTGTTTCCTGGAAATTTTAAGATGGCATTTCTTATTCTGAAGTTCAGACTGGAGTTGGACTTAATGTTGAGTGGCTGATATAATGGGCTCCATAAAATAAGAACAAGAATCTTGCTTTTTTGTGGTTTTTTTTTTTCTCACACCATCTGAACTTTAGTAAGCAAGAGGAAGAGTGGTTGACAGTATTTGTTTTCTGAGAGTAACATGTTCCTGTACCTTTCCAGTCTTTCTATGGTGAAGGATTTCTGCCCTTGCAGAGAGGACTGCAAGACCCGCTCCTGTCAGGTTGGACTTTGCCTCCAAACGTGGCGCAGCCTCTTCCATTGTGGCATCACCCACTGCCGTTGATGTCACAAAGCAGCATCAGCGCTGAGGTCGGCACAGCAGGGTATAAGACCAGGGGTCTCCCTGTGCCTTTGTCACTCTCGATCCTGAGGGAACAGAGATCGCAGAGTTTTTGGCTCACTCCTGAGCAAGCAAGATGCTTGTTACCTGCACCTCAGCAGGTACCAAGGGACAGCCAGAGAAGGTCGAAGGTCTGAACAGGTATGTTTGAAAAATCCTCCTCCCCTTTCCCCAGATGATTTTTTTCCACCTCGTCAGCTGGGGTGGGTGGCGGGTGGACAGGAGAGGAACCTGAGGGCAGCCTGAGAGCTCGGTCTGGAGCTGGTGGAAGGCAGCAGCCGCCTTTCAGTGTCTTCATGACCACAGGGGCAAGGCCCAGAAAGCCTTTGATCTCTGCAGAATGAGGGACAGGTCTATTTTGAATCGTATGGATGGAGTCCCAAGCGGTGGCCCCGATACAGCCTGCCGTAGTAATTGTGAGAGCTCAGCTCAGTCCTGTATTGTGCTCTGCAGGGTGGGTTATGTCCCTGAGTTTTTCCCTTGGTTTTCCTCTCCACTCGGACCAGAAGGACACCAGCGTTTCCTCTGTTGGCCATGAATTTGACTTGTGTTCCTGACAGAGGAGGTTTCTTTCGGAAACCCAGTCAGTTCCTCACCAGGGCTCTGCCTTAGGAAAGGGGAACATGATCCTCTGAAGGGTGCAAGGAGTTCTCTAGGAGAACAAAAGGGGATTGTTCATTCCTGATGAGTGTACGCTGTGAGCCTTTTGAAAGCCTCCTGGAACAGGCAGGAGGAATTTCCCCCTTGCAGAGCGCTGTGTGCTGTGTCTTGGCAGATCAGGCTCAGGGCAGCAGGGCCCAGCCAGCAGAGTGCTTCTTTGGTGCTTCCTTGGCTGCCTGTTGTTTGCCAGCACGCATTGACATTCAGCCCTCCCTCCCTCTTTCCCCAGTCTGTATTTGTCTGCACTTATGCCAAGAGAAGGGTCAGAGATAACGCAGCTGCTAAAGAAATGCTGCGGGAGGGGAGACACAGACCCCCGCCTGGCAGCTGTTGACCTGTAGGGGCACAGGCTGAACCTTCTCTTGGGAGGGTGGAGAACAGGATCAGCACAAGTGCCGATGGGATGGTGGGCAGGAGAAACAGGTGTACGTTGTGTCCCTTCCATTTCCAAAGAATCCCTCTCCAGGCCCACAGACATGCAGTGTGGCAAGAGCTCCCGTTGCAGCTCCTGCTCTTAGCCCGGAGTCAATCTTGCGCCCTTTGTCCCTAACGAAACAATCGCTGCCATGACAAATCCCCCACTGGTGCAGCTGCTGACAGCTCCAGCAGTGACTCGAGCTGGTGCAGGACCAAGCCAACGCACATGCCAGGAACGCCAGGCTCAAGGGCTGCAGTCCCTGCTGCTTCTCTCCAGTCTGCTGCTGATCTGCACGGGAACTGCCAGCTTCACCAGCCTTTTCCTCCTTGCTGCTCTGTAGGATGATGAAGGCGCTGAAGACAGTGACCCTGGTGCTGATTCTCGGTCTGTTCTCTTTCAGTGAGTCTCTGCAGAGCTCTGACCTGTGGACGGTGCCTTAGGAGGTACTCGGGGCTCCATTCTGTCCTGTTCCACTTCCCCTGCCGTGACCAGAGGAGCTCAGCTGAGAGCAGAAAGTCCCCGACAGAGCTGTGCCAGTCCCTGCTCCAGCGGGACGGGTGTGGGGGTGAGGAAGGGCTGACTTGCCTTCCCCAGGAGGGCTGAGCCACTTCTCTTCAGCCGAGGGAGAGGCCGTGGCTGAGCTCTCCTGCCCCAGGGGGTGAGAATCTTCTGCAGGACAAGGAGCACAGTCCAGGGCAGGGAATGTCCATCTATTGCACAGCCCATACGCCATGATGGCCACTGTCAAAGAGCAGAGGAGAGGCAGCTATGGCACTTGGGAGAGACACAGAAAGGGGAGTGGGCAGCCCGAGGCATAACCCAGCCTTAGACCGAGTTCTAAGCTCTGGTGTGTGTCTGACAGGTCTTTACCACGTGGGACGACTTGGCACAGAAAGCCTCTGGAGCACCTCAGCAGAGTTAGAAGACCTGAGCAAAACCCTGCCCCTGCCAGACCAGCTCCATAAGCTGCAGGAACAGCTTTATCATCTGTGCTGGAGCGCAAAGGATGTCACCGAGCGGGCTCTACAGGAAGGCGTGAAGCAGGGAAAGCTCCCAGGCTTTACCGGACGGGTAAGGGCACAAGGCAGAAGGATCTACTTAGGGGTTCTATCCTCCCTCCGGCACGTATCCTACTCCATTCACTGCCATGGCCACGTTTCCTTCTCCTGTTGCTCCACACTTCCTTATGGAGATGAGAGAGCCCTGACGGGAATGACAGCTGAGTCGTTCCTTCCTCTGTGTCCAGATCTTGGATCCTCCTCAAGGGAGGACTGGAAAGAAAGAACTGCCTCAGCACTGCAGAGTTAAGCCAGTTCCATCTCATGCCCAGAAGGCTTGTCTGTCCGTGCTGCCTGGCCTGGGGCCTCTCCACAGGAAAAGCCTCTTCCCGCAGCTTCAGCATTCAGGGCACTGCAGGGAGCAGCCCCCCATTCTGAACCCCATCAATCACAGCAGAGCAAACCTGGGAGGCTTCCAGGCAATTTGGGTGTTCCTTCCATCTGAGATGGGCCCTGTCCCCATTCACCTTGGCTGGCCTTGCAGGGGAGCTGCTTGCCCCGTTCCTTTTCCTTCCAACAGTCGCTCTCCTTTGTGTTCCTTCCCAGGCTGTTCAGGACATCATCAATCAAGCCCTGGAGAAGATGGAAGAAATCCACGTCCCGATGCCTGATTATGCCCTGAAATCAGCAGGTGCTGTGACACTGTACAAACAAACCAGTTCCAAAGCGCTTCCTTCCAGATTGACAAGATGCGCATTGGAATGTGCCCAGGGGTAGGAGAGAAGGGGCGAGAAGTCAAGGGTCACCTCGTACCCTAAAAGCGCCCCCACTGACAGAGGCTGTAACAGGCCAGACCCCATGGGAAGCCCAGAAAGCCTAGCTCACATTCCTGCCTTTTTCCATGGCCCCATATGACAGTTTGATGACTCCCTGCTACGTGTCCCAGACGGGTTGTGCCAGTAAGACAGAGGGGAACCCACTGTAGGACATGGATGACTATCGAGAAGCCTTTTTCAAGTCAACACTGCAATATTCCTCCTGACACTGCCTGATGATCATGCTCATGTTTTAATTTCCAGGGGCTGCTGTCATTCATTCAAGGACTTCTCCATCGCTCCGGAATGACAAAACCAAAATCTTCCTGTATTCCCTGCCGGTGATGCATTATATGAGGTCCCCTGAGCTTATTCTGGAGGTAGGAGCACCAAGACGCAGTAAAACAAAGGTCGGGAGAATGAACCACCCACGCTGCTCAGAGTTGCCTTTCCCCCGTCTTTGCTCCTCGAAGCTTCTTCTCCTGCCTCCTCCTCGCATGGACCTGCTCTCCTCCTGTGTCTCCCTGCTATTTCCTCTCCCAGAGTGCCCCAGGTTCTCCGCGGGAGCTTCTGCCAGGCCAGGCTGCTCCTGCAGTCTGTGCCTGCCCAGTCGCTGTGCAAAGTGTCAGCACTGCAAGGAAGGAGAAGGGCAGAGATGCCCGCAGAGCTCTGGGATGTGCTCTTAGTGAGCACCAGCGGGTGCTGAGAGCCTGCGCTGCTGGAGGGCCCCACGTTGGGCTCTCAGGCCGTCCTGGCCCTGCTCCTGAGCTGCCTGCGTGGCAGTGCTGGCTGGTGCCAGGGGAAGGAGGGTGCAGTGGATGAGAGGCAGCGAGGGCTTCCCCTGACAGGAAAGGTTCATCCAGGGGGGCCCGGAGCTGCCACCTGCTCTGGGCAGGGGCCTTTCAGCCACACCGTCCCTGGCTTGTTCTTGGTGAGGGTTCTGGACCAGGAGAGGCCGCTGAGCTTCTATAAGGAGCACACCCAGCCCCCAGCCATCGAAGGGCTTTTCTGCAGAAGGGTCTTGTGATATGTGAATTCTCACAACTGCTGCTCTGTTCGGTACCCACAGGGTGCGACTGAAGGCACTGGCTGCGCTTCAGAGCAGAACTGATTGGCCAAATGAATTCTTAATCCTCTGATGCTCATGGCAGGAACGAGAGCCAGGGCAACCTTCTCCATGTCAATGTAGTTTCTTCTTCTCCTTTCAGCCGGAAAATCATCCTGGAAACTGCTGGCCCTTCCCAGGAAGTCAGGGACACGTCTTCATCAAGTTGTCTGTGCCAGTCGTTCCCAGAGCAGTCACCATGGACCATGTGTCAGGGACAGCGTTCCATGGAGAAAGTCTCTCCTCAGCTCCCAAGGACTTTGCTGTCTTTGTAAGTGATTTCTCTAGACGGGGGGCAGGGGCTTGCACAACATTTCTAAGCAGTGGGTGAAGATGGGTCAAAGAGTCCAGTGGCCTGAAGCTTCCTCCTGGCTCTCAGAAGAAACAGGCTCCTTGGAGTTGCTTCCTTCCCATTATATTCCCCTTTTATTCTATGTACCACTCAAAAAAAAAAACCTTCTGGGGCAAGATGCTACTCCAGGAGCCACAGGGAAAAGTAGCTGGACAGTGCATGGTCCTAGACCTTCTTGGCTTCCAATCCCAGCGGCATTTGTGATCCTCAGGTTTCCTCGCTCTCACTGGGAGCGTCTGCTCCTTTTCTGCCTGGCAGCCTGGACTCGTTGAGTAGGCAAGTGTGGCGTGCTGCCCACCTGCAGCTTCTCGTCTTGTGCTCATTGTCCTTGGACTACATAGTTGAAATAACCCCGTACTTCACCAACTGAAGTTCAGTCTCCCCATAGTGATACGAGACGCTCTTGTTTTCTCCACCCCTGTCTTTCTGTAGGGCTTCAAGGAAGAACACGAGGAGCAGGGAACGTTCCTGGGACAGTTCACCTTCCTGGCACCGCTGAACCCCAGTCAGACCTTCCAGCTGAAGGTATGGGGACAAAGAGGGGGGAGAACTGTAGGAGAGGGGGAGAACTGTAGGAGAGGAGGAGAAATGCGGCTGGATGGGGAGAGGCTTCCCTGCCAAAGGGCTACAGGCAGCCCTGTCCTTGAGCGTGTGCCACGCTGCCCTTTCTTCTGCTTTAACTTCCTGGTGGCAGATGGCTGGACTGCCGCTCCTCTTCTCTTTCATTTTGGGTTTAAACTTCAGCACTTAGAAGTGCCACAGTTGAAGCTGGAATCAGCTTGACTGTCTGAAGCCCAAGTGCACACAAGAGGCCACGTCCCGTAGGATGCACAACTGCTGCTCTGCCAGTTAAAGACCAGAAATACTGGGCTTTCTGAGGATTCTGTTGGTGCTGGCAGTGAGTAGTGACAGGGAGGCCATTCTGTTTCCTTGGCTTTCTAGAGAAGACAATGAGGCATTTTCCTGACACCAGCACTGGGTCTTCTGACTGTGGAAGCCTGTGTCCCAAAGCAGGCGAGAACTTTCTAGTGTATTTGCTGAGGCATCTGGTCGCTGCTTCTTCCTTTGCTGTTCTCATGGCCCAAAGAGGGAGATCAGGATAAGAACGTCTTGACCACGACTGTCAAAAGCCTTCGCGGGGCAGCAGGAAGGAAGCTGTTGAACAAAGCCGTCGCTGCGGCACTTCTGTCAGTGCTCACGTACCAGAGAGGAAAAGGTGACTCATTTCTTCTTGTCGTTTCAGAACGAGCTCCCTGGAGTCGTGAATTACATCCAGCTGCAAGTGCTGAGCAACTGGGGCCACCCGGACCACACCTGCCTGTATCGGTTCAGGGTGCACGGTGATCCGCCCAAAGATGAGGGAGAGGTTCCAGTTTCATCTGTCAATAAATTCCATTAATGTTCACCAAGTCGAGTTCCAGTCTGCTTTGCCTGTGATGCTGACTAGTCCTCCCTGAGCTAGCTTGGGCTCCCCGTCCTTCTCTCAACCCACCAGCTTATGGGAGACTTCAGGAGTCCACAGCAAGATTGTCCTTATGAAGAGAAACAGGAAGAATCAGTCACAAATCTGCAGAAAGCCTGACATCCACATACTTGCTGCCTACAAAGGAACATCAGCAAGGCCCTGCCTGTACACCAAAGATTAAATTACTGGACAGTTTTTCTGGGCAGAAGCAACTAAGGATCGACTGAATGGAACCATCTGTTTTCACAAGAGAGAGATGCCACTTCAGCTTCCATCTTTCAGTCTGTTGCTGATGAGAAAATGTGGTTTTTTGTAAGAAGGAAACCCTTAATTGGAAAGTCGTTTCATGCCTCATTTGCCTCCCTGGGCACATAATCTAGTGAGTAGCCCAGGAACCCTTACAGAGTGATTAGCAAAGCAATCCCAGGACACTTAAGAGATCCCATAACTGCAGGAGTCTGTCTTTGCTTTTCACCGGGAGTTCCCCAAGCCCCAAGGCAGGAGCAGGCAGGGCAGTCCTGCACTCGGGTCACACCAGGGAGGAGAGAGCAGGAACAGCGCTTGGCACCCAGGGCTGGGAACAGCAATTTGTGCTCTGAGCTGGGGCTTAGTCCATGTGCAAGCCCAGCACGGATCCAGACACCAACCTGAGGGTGTCAGTTCATCCCTGGTGCCACACACACGGCACCTTCTTCCATCGCCTCCTCCCGATGAGCTGTTTTCCAGCCCCTTCCACCTCAGCCCAGCTCAGACACCTGCACTCTGGCCCAGGGCTGACTGGGGCTGGTGACCCTCGGGGCAGCAGCAGGAACCGCTCTGACCCTGGTTGTGGGGCTGTCCCTGGGCTGAGCCCTCGGGCCCAGGGCTGCTGAACTGGGCCATGGTGGGGCCCAGGGGTGCTGAGGTTGACAGGTCCCCCCCAGCCTGTCTGTGCTGGAGACACCTGCTCCTGCAGCAGCCCTGGTCCTGGACCTGAACCTGCTCCATCCTCATCCAGAAGCACACGTTTGTTTGGCATTTTCTTAAAACTGAAGATCATTCAGGTAGAGGCAGAGCCTGTTCAGCAGTTTGAGTAGTTTGGGGACAGAGGCCAGTTGGGGGGCTGGGGCCCTCAGGGGTGGGGGCTGTTTCTGCCCCGTGCCCTTGGCCTGGCACTCACAGCTGGGAAGGGACTTTCCAAAATCCTGCTGGAAGGAGGCAGATGTGGCCACCCCCGGCACAGCCTCAGGGTCTGCTGCCAACCTGCCCTCAGATCATCTCTCCATAGAATCATAGAGTCATTTTGGTTGGAAGAGACCATCAGGTTCATGGAGTCCAAACATAACCCAACTCTAGCACTAACCCGTGTCCCTCATGACCTCCAGTCTAAACCTCCCCTGGCACAACTTGAGGCCATTTCCTCTTGTCCTCTCACTTGCTCCTTGGGAGAAGAGACCAACCCCCTCCATGCTCCAACCTCCTTTCAGGCAGTTGTAGACAGTGATCAGGTCTCCCCTCAGCCTCCTGTTCTCCAGGGTGAACCTACCACTTCCCTCAGCCGCTCCTCATCACACTTGTGCTCCGGCCCCTCAGCAGCTTTGTCACCTCCTCTGCACTCTCTCTAGTGCCTCAATGTCCTTCTTCTGATGAGGGGCCCAAAACTGAACACAGGATTCAAGCTGCGGCCTCACCAGCGCCGAGCACAGTGGCAACAAGAAAGTGTGGCTGATGTTCTTTCTTGACCACACTCCCTTCCCCACTAAGGAAAGGGAAAAGAGGAAAAGGGAGAGAGACTTACAAGTTGGATAGATTTAAAAAACAAAACGAGACAAAAATTAAAACTTGCCTCATAATACTAATAATGAGACAAATAAGGAACAATATACAAAACCAATATTGTATTTCCCAGAGTAGCCAAAATGCTGCCACAGGGGCTGGTGTCACAGCAGAGGCTGCAGAGAAGACATCAGGAAGTCCTGGACTGGACTCGGCAGTAGACAGGAACTGGGTTCAGGGATGCAAGGACGGGAACCAGGATCAGGGTTGCAGGCAGGACAACGGGCAGGCTCCTCTTGAGATGCCGGCCATGGACCAAGAGCCTGAGACCCTCGTGATCTCCCAGCTTTAAACTGTGCATGACATGGATGGCATGGAACAACTGGGTTTTCAGTTGGCATCACTTGTTCTGTCCACCCCTCCTTGCAAGTACAACCCCCTCACTTATGGGACGTAAGAGATTCACCAGCGATGTTGGCTGCTATAGCAATAAGATCTAGTCCTAGGCCTTTTCTGCATACCAGCCCTACCGGTAGCTCAGTAAAACTGTCAATATTGGCCGTTGTCAGCTCTGGAGCAGACAGTGTTTGAAAAACACGCATCCAACTGCAGAAATATGCAGTTACTTAGAAGAGCTTAAGCTGAAAGGAAAATTCACTAAAATACAATTAGTCTTGTTTTAACAAAAAGCAGGACAGCCCTCATCACAGTCTGCACCTTCCTCAGAGAGGCAGCAGAGGTGGGGGGCCGATGTCCTGTCTCGGGTGACCAGTGAGAACAGGACAGGTGGAAATGGAATGAGGCTGCGTCAGGGCACGTTCAGCCTGGACATTAGGAGAAAGTTCTTCAGTGGAGGGTGGTCGGTCACTGGAACAGGCTCCCCAGGGAAGTGGTCACGGCTCCCAGTCTGTCAGAGGTCAAGGAGCGTCTGGACGATGGTCTTGTGGTTTAGTGTTACGTGGTTGTGCAAGCAGTGCACAGCTGGACTCATTGATCCTTATGGGGATCTTCTAACTTGAAATATTCTATGATTCTGTGATGTTCGAGCTCAAGAATAGTCCATCCCAGACCCATTTGTGTGTGTGTGTGTGTGTCTCTTTCTGGGCTAATTGGGGAGATGAGGAGATCTCTGGGAGGGATCTAAACCTTACATGTGTCATATGGATGAATATTTTCCACTAGCACAGTCAAGTGTACAGAGAGACATGGCGGGGTTGGGGAGGTGAGGAGCAGGTTCTCCATACAGTGATGGACCTCAGGCAGACTGCTGCTCCTTCCTGTCCACAGCTCCTCAGGGGACACTCTGCATCAGTATCAATGGGAGAATTCTCCTATCACTTCTCCTAAGTGCTCTTTCTGTACCTTCCTCTTTCACTACACCCTTGAAATGTATCTAATTAAGTGCACAAGTGTTGAAGACCAGAGGTACATGAGGGAAGTGACAGGGCTCTATCAGTCCTGTCTGATAACTGCCAGTCCCAGGCAGATACCTCAGGTACCCTGGGGCCTCTGGAGGTTTGCACTGGGGGCTTATGGTCAGACCACGGAGCTGTGCCTGAAAACATGAGAACTGCTCTCAGTTCTTCAAAAAACAAACAAACAAACAATACAAAACCACAACTTACTCATCAGCTGAAATGATTCAATATTTTAAATAAAATGTCCATGAATTTCTGTCCTGCCAAAATATGGATTTTTACAATATGTATGAATTGCAGGAGAAGAAATATTGTAGTTACCTTGTGCTTGTATTTCCAGAACTCTGCCTATGATACTGTGTATTTAATCCCCCTGAACATCCAGGTGTTCCTACCTGTCCTTATTCAAACCACCATGTCTGCAGTCGTCTCTTTAGAAGCCTGTCTGGACATTTGCACTTTCCATTGCTCCCCAGAGGTTCTTCCTCCTCTCACTCTTTGCTCATTCAGAGCCTGTCACCTTTCTCTGCTTTGAGCTTCAGGCAGGTAAAGCTGAATTGTCTTTCAGCTGTCACTCTCATACTCCCTGTAGACAACTCTTCAATTGTGGTGATGGACCTCACTGAAAGTTGCTTAAACTAATGATAGAGTATATTTTATTGTTCGTTATGTTCTGTTGTGTTTTCTTTCTCCTTATCTTTTTTGCTTTTGCCAATTAAAATGCCTCTTTCTGCCTATTTAAATCCAGATCTCTAAGGAAAGCATGAAGTAATTTGTGCAGAGAAGCTGTAACAATCAGGTGCAAACTTCAGTGGAGAATCTGATGTAAAGAAAAGCGATGTAACTGCCAGGGGGGCAATGAGCGAAACAGGGAGGTTAGAGAAGTGAGGAGCAAGGGTGTCCATCCCGTGTCTGGCCTCAAGGGACTGCTTTTCCCACCTGTCCAACCTCCTCAAGAGACACTCTGCACCAGTATCCATGGGAGAATTCTTCTCTCACTTCTTCCAAGTGCTCATTGAAAATGTTCTCTCTACCTACCCCCTGAAACCTCTCTAATGAGCTCTACGAATCTTCATTACTTGAAGAAAATTATGGTAGAGACACAGCTTGTGAGGGCTTGAAACATTTTAATGAGCCCGTGGTGTATTTGAGGCTGAGATCATGAACCTCAGGTACTGACAAGAGACTCAACAAAGCTCTCAAGAAGCCAAAGTCAACAGCAAAACCTTGAAGTTCCTCGAAGCATTAATGGGCCCCACTGAGGGCTGTTCCTGACAAAGCCTCCCCAGGGACTCGTTAGAGCAGATAATTGGAGGCTGTGATGACATGGAGGCCAAGGCCCCGTGCAGGTGGCTCTGATGGTGAGAAACCCCTTGGTTTGCTCTCTGAAGCAGAAAGGAGAAGCCATGAGCCCCAGGCAATGGGAAGGGGGATCCTGTCCCTCACACACGGCTCAGGGCTCTGCCTGGGACTGTGGGATGTGGGTGTGCAAGGCCGAGGGAAGGACAACACTGGTACAACAACTTCCAGCTTCCCCATGGGGCTGCAAGGAGGCAACGAGGCCCCAGTGCCGTGAGGACAACATGTCTTCTCCTGGGCCTCAGTGGCAGAGACAACTGCCATGGCCAAGGGGACAGAGACCTTGGTTCTCTTGGTGCCTTCCAGCCTCACCAGCTCCCTTTGCCATGTCCACCGCAGGCTGTTCTACATGGTCTTACACCTCATAGAATCACAGAATCAGAGGATGTCCTGAGTTGGAAGGGACTCACAAGGATCATCGAATCCAAGTCCTGTCCCTGCATATGACAGCCCCACAGTTCACACCATGTGTCTGAGGGTGTTGTTCAGTCTCTTCTTGAACACTCTCCGGTTTGTAACCATGACAGCTCCCTGGGAACCCGTATGCTGAACGTCATGTCCAGGAGGAGATTGTGAGAGACACTATCAGAGGCTTTACTGAAATCCAAAAAGATCACGTCGACGGGCTTCCCTTGGTTGACTAGGTGGGTAACCTTGTTGTAGAAAAAATTAAGTTGGTTGGGCAAGACTTTCCTCTCATGTACCCCTGCTGGCTGGGACCAATGACTGCGTTGTCCTTCAGATGTTTTTCTGTAACTCCCTGTCCCGCTTTCCCTGCAGCCTGTAGACACCCGTGTCACTTCCCACCTGCTCTCACCCCAGCATTTCTGTCCCTTCACTGATGTGTCTGCACCCTCACTGGCTGTTCTTTGGAGCACAAACCATGGGCTGATCCAGCTCCCTCTGGGTGACCTCTTGCACCACAGCACTGCCCTTCCGGTGACATTTCTTCCTCCTGATAACCAGTCTTCATCTTCCAAGTTACACTCTGTGACTTTTTTTTTGCTCTCGTTCTTTTTTCTGCTACCAAGGAAAGCTCGACCATCTCAGAAACTGCCCTTCAAGCTGGGAACACAACCCATCAGTCTTCTTGTGGTGTTCCATCTCAACAAAGAGAAGTCACCTCACCATGAGCTCCTAAATCCCAGGACTGCTGCTGGCCTTTCAGCTTCTCTGATGGACACGACCATGTCCCTGCTGCTGTCTCGTCATGTACTCAGGTGGAATGGACATGACAACGCGTCTCCAAGGCCTCTTCCTGGGTAGGGTCTGTGGGTACTTAGGCCAAGGTTCTTTCCCAGCCACGTCCCTGCTGCTGGGCTGTCAGCTCCAGAGAAAAACTGACCTCACTGTCCCCTTCACAGCCACGTGCTTCTTACTGGATTATGAGTGTCTGAGACCCAACTGACCGCAAAATACCACACCCATCCATCACCCACCTTGTGGCCCAGGACCTGACCAGACAAAAGTATGCTTGTTGTATGAATCTGATGAAATCTGTTTCCTACTAATCACAGAATCACAGAATCACAGAATGTTAGGGATTGGAAGGGACCTCGAAAGATCATCTAGTCCAATCCCCCTGCCAGAGCAGGAACACCTAGGTGAGGTTACACAGGAAGGCGTCCAGGCGTGTTTTGAATGTCTCCAGAGAAGGAGAATCCACAACCTCCCTGGGCAGCCTGTTCCAGTGTTCCGTCACCCTCACTGAGAAGAAGTTTCTTCTCACATTTAAGTGGAACCTCTTGTGTTCCAGCTTGAACCCATTACCCCTTGTCTTACTGTTGGTTGTCACCGAGAAGAGCCTGGCTCCATCCTCGTGACACCCACCCTTTATATATCTATAAACATTGATGAGGTCACCCCTCAGTCTCCTCTTCTCCAAGCTAAAGAGACCCAGCTCCCTCAGCCTTTCCTCATAAGGGAGATGCTCCACTCCCTTCATCATCTTTGAGGCCCTGCGCTGGACTCTCTCCAGCAGTTCCCTGTCCTTCTGGAACTGAGGGGCCCAGAACTGGACACAATATTCCAGATGAGGTCTCACCAGGGCAGAGTAGAGGGGGAGGAGAACCTCTCTGGACCTACTAACCACCCCCCTTCTAATACACCCCAGGATGCCATTGGCCTTCTTGGCCACAAGGGCCCAGTGCTGGCTCATGGTCATCCTGCTGTCCACCAGGACCCCCAGGTCCCTTTCCCCTACACTGCTCTCTAATAGGTCATTCCCCAACCTGTACTGGAACCTGGGGTTGTTCCTGCCCAGATGCAAGACTCTACATTTGCCCTTGTTATATTTCATTAAATTTTTCCCCGCCCAACTCTCTAGCCTGTCCAGATCTCGCTGGATGGCAGCACAGCCCTCTGGCGTGTCAGCCACTCCTCCCAGCTTGGTGTCATCAGCAAACTTGCTGATAGTACACTCAATTCCCTCATCCAAGTCATTGATGAATATATTGAATAGTATTGGTCCCAGAACTGACCCCTGAGGCACTCCACTAGATACAGGCCTCCAACCAGACTCCGCCCCATTGATCACGACTCTCTGGCTTCTCTCCTTCAGCCAGTTTGCAGTCCACCTCACTACCCGATCATCCAGTCCACACTTCCTCAGTTTTGCCGTGAGGATGCTGTGGGAGACGGTGTCAAATGCTTTGCTGAAGTCAAGGTAGACCACATCCACTGCTCTGCCATCGTCAATCCACCTTGTTACGTCTTCATAAAAGGCTATGAGGTTGGTCAAGCACGACTTCCCCTTGGTGAAGCCATGTTGACTGCCCCTGATGACCCTCTTATCCTTGATATGTCTTAAGATGGCACCAAGGATAAGGTGTTCCATCACTTTCCCAGGGATGGAGGTGAGGCTGACCGGTCTATAGTTGCCCGGGTCCTCCTTCTTGCCCTTTTTGAAGACCGGAGTGACATTTGCTTTCCTCCAGTCCTCAGGTACCTCTCCCGTTTCCCAAGACTTGGCAAAGATGATGGAGAGCGGTCCAGCAATGACTTCAGCCAGCTCCCTCAGCACCCGCGGGTGCATCCCATCTGGACCCATGGATTTATGGATGTCCAGATTGCTTAACTGGTCCCTAACCCAGTCCTCATCAATTAAGACAAACTCCTCCATTGCCCTGCCTTCCTCTGGGGCCTCAGGGGCACGGGGCTCCTCAGGACAGCCTCCGGCAGAGTAGACAGAGACAAAGAAGGCATTCAGTAACTCTGCCTTCTCTGTATCTTCTGTCACCAGGGCACCCACCCCGTTCATCAGTGGGCCTACATTGCCTCTGGTGTTAGTTTTATCTGCCATGTATTTGAAGAAGCTCTTCCTGTTGTCCTTGACCCCTCTCGCCAGGTTTAACTCTAAGGAGGCCTTAGCTTTCCTAGTTGCCTCCCTACATCCTCTGACAACAGCCTTATATTCTTCCCAAGTGGCCAGCCCCTCCTTCCATGATTTGTAAACCCTCCTCTTCCACTTGAGTTTGCCCAGCAGTTCCCTGTTTAACCACGCAGGTCTCCTGGCTCCTCTCCTTGACTTCCTGCGCGTCGGGATGCACTGATCTTGAGCTTGGTAGAAGCAGTCCCTGAAAGTTAACCAACTATCTTGGGCCCCTTTACCTTCAAGCAGCCTTGCCCACGGGATTTCCTCCAGCAATTGTTTGAACAGGCCAAAGTTGGCCCTGCTGAAGTCCAGGGTTGCAATTCTGCTCGGTATTCTGCTCCCACCACAGGAGATTCTGAACTCCACCATCTCATGGTCACTGCAACCAAGGCAGCCCCCCACCTTTACTGCTTCAACCAGACCCTCCTTGTTAGCGAGGACGAGATCCAGCGGCGCACCTCTCCTAGTCGGCTCCTCCACCATTTGCATCAGAAAGTTATCATCAATGCACTGGAGGAACCTCCTAGACTGAGGCTGGCTGGCTGAGTAGTCCTTCCAGCAAACATCAGGGTAGTTAAAATCCCCCATAACAACCAGAGCCTGTGACTGTGAGGCCGCGCTCAGCTGCCCGTAGAAGGCCTCGTCAACATCCTCACTCTGATCTGGTGGCCTGTAATAGACACCCACAACAGTGTCACCCCTGCCAGCCTGCCCCTTAATTCTCACCCACAGACTCTCAACTTGCTCCTCAACCGCACCTGGACAGTACTCTATACATTGTAGTTGCTCTCTCACGTAAAGAGCAACTCCACCACCATGCCTGGCTGGCCTGTCTTTCCTGAAAAGGGCATAGCCATCCATGACCACATTCCAGCCATGTGAGCTGTCCCACCATGTCTCTGTTAATGCCACCAGATCATAATCTCCTGACCGAACACAGGTTTCTAACTCCTCCTGCTTATTCCCCATGCTGCGCGCATTGGTGTACAGGCACTTCAGGGAGCGAGCTGAGTACACCGATTTCACCCTAGGGGCCTGAGGGGCCTCCCGGTCTTTATCGATTCCAGCATGCTGCCCCACTGATGCAAGCCCAGTTACAACCCCATCCCCCTTCGAATCTAGTTTAAAGCCCTCCAAATGAGCCCTGCTAATTCCTGTCCCAGCATCCTTTTACCCCTGTGGGATAAACCTTTCCCACATATCACTGACCGGACTGGTGTCTTATAAAACCAGCCGTTATCAAAGAACCCAAAGCCCTGCCTGTAGCACCAGTCCCAAAGCCAATCATTTACGGACTCAATTTTTCTATTCCGTCCCACATCATCACCCGAAAATGGAAGGAGGGAAGAGAAGATAACTTGAGCCCCAGACTCTTTCACCATTTGTCCCAAGGCCTTGAAGTCTTTCTTCATTCCCCTCAGACTACGGGATGCCGCTTCCTCCCTATCTGTCTGGAAGATCAGTAGGGGGTAATAGTCCGTTGGGCGCACCAGTTTGGGGAGCGCCCTGGCGATGTCCCTGATCCAAGCTCCAGGTAGGCTACAAACTTCCCGATGCTGAGGGTCAGCTCTGCATATCGGGCCCTCCGTCCCTCTCAGAAGGGAATTGCCTACCACAATTACCCTTCTTTCTTTTTTATCGGAGGCAGTCTTGAGGCGTGGAGTCGATCGCCTCTTCCTATGTGAAATGGAGAATGAGAGAATGGAGAAACATTCTTCACAGGAAGTGCTGTATTCATGTTGACACGTTTTAGATCTCCTCCTCTGTCTGTTTATTTTTTTTTCTTCTTCATACGTATGTTCAGTTTTCCAAAACCTCTCCAAGGTAAAGATTCATTGAATCGTAGAATAACTCAGATTCGAAGAGAGCCCTGAACATCATCTTGTGTGACTCTCCTGTTCAAGTCAGGGTCAACCATGTGAGGTTATTCAAGGCCTCTGCCCAGCTTTGCATCATCCTCAAAAGAGCTGCTAGTGCACTCGTCACATCATACAGGGAGAGAATAAACACATTCAACAGTGTTTACCCAGTGCTGGTCACTGAGGGATTTCACCAGTAACTGGTTGCACAGAAATATTTGTACCTTTTACGACATTTGTGCTTGATCATTCAGCCAAGTCCTCACCCAGCGTGCACTTCTTCAGCCCAGACAGCACCAGTCTGGCTATAAGGACACCATGGGAGACCATGTCTGAGGCCTTGCAAAACTCCATGTACAGGACATACCCTCCTTTCCCCTCCACATATTGTTTCAGCAATCCCTTTCTTCTCCTTCAAGTGCTTGGAAATGCCTGTAGGAGGACATGACGAATCCCCTTCCCAGGGACAGAGGCAGGCTGAGCAACCTGCAGTCCTCTCAATTCTTGTTCCTGCCCTTCTTGAAGATGGTTTTGATGTCTGCCTTTTCCAAGGACCCCACAATCTCTCTGGTTGCTCTGGTGCTTTCAGAGCACAACCCAGAATCACAGGCAAGGTTGACATAGCAGACAGGAGCACTTGCAATGAGCCTGTCCAAGGTTGCTGAGATCAATCTCTATGGACCAGTGGGGTTTGTTCCTGGAGTCACACACAGAAATGTCAGGTTCTGTCAGGTGTCCACATCTGAGCTGGCCTCATGGACTCCTTCTGCACCCAGGGATGCTCACAGACAGAGTCTGTCCCTTTCACACACAGAGGCAGGAGTCACAGTGTCTCTATGAGCTCCTGTTGCCACTCCCAAGGGATGGGAGGCACCTCAGCCCTGTGGTGTGTCACCCTGCTCTGCACTCATCTGAGATGTCCCACGTCATGAGGAATGGACACGGGGACCTCAGTTCAAGGAAGAACATCCCAGTGCTGCATTCGGGTGATTTCCTATGGGGTGTTCTTCCTACCATGAAGTGACCTCAAGACCTCACTGTGCCACAGGCCTTCATGGAAACCAAAGGAATAGTTGATGGTGTTTGTGCTCACTTGCGTTTATGTCACATCACATACATGATGTGTGTGCTCACATCTGATGTCTACAATGCAAACAGGGATTTCTGACCTACTCATTCCGTGTCCCTCTGTGGGTGAGAGGCCAGGGCTGGCAATGGTGGTTGTGAGGGGCCAGTCCATGACGATGCCCTGGGACAGCTTCCATGGGGTGTCCAGTGCACAGGGGCACAGCCCAGCCCCTGCTCTGCTGGTCCTGCAGGTCTCTGGTAGGAGGCCTGGCTGTGAGAGGACACTGCTGTGTGCCCAGCCCTGCACACACACACTGTGCAGCTGTACACTGATGTTTCATCTGCCAGTTTCTTGGGCACATTCTTCGGAAAAGCTTTTGAAGAAGACCTAAACCTTCAGGCACTGTTCTCAGGAGATAACTGTTCTTAATGAAACGCGGCTCTGCGGCCAGCTCTGTCACAGCAGTGCCCATGGCCTGTCCCTGCCTGCGCTCACAGGACTGACACACAGCAGGACGGTGACCAGGCTGCCAGAGCACTCAGGCCTTGCACCAACACAAGGGATGAGAAGGAGAGTGTGGGAGTGGAACGAGAACAGCTCTGGAAGGCCAAGCGCTGGTGCTCCCTGGCAGTGCTGCCAGGCTGGACTCTTTTCCCCTCCTCCCATGCACACAGGAACTGTCCCTGCAGCTCCAAACAGGCCTTGCAGGAAGGATATATATTGAAAAACAAGTCACTACAGGACCCTTTATTTTGTTTAAATACACACAGATCATGGCTCCTCATTTACACAACCAGTGGTTATAAAAGAAAAGCAGAAAGTAATTTAGAAAGGGGATGACAATGGTATCACAATTAAAAAAACCATCAATAACAACAGAAAATAGAGATGAGAGGCTGGGCCTCTAAGTAGTTACATTAAAACTGCTATGTAGAAGCAGATGTGCAGTTTATTGCTTCAGAAAACACTTAGATATGAGTTTCCACAGGGCATCCTTGAGCTCCTGGTTCCTCATGCTGTAGATGAGGGGGTTCACTGCTGGAGGCACCACTGAGTACAGAACAGACACCACCAGGTCCAGCCATGGGGAGGAGATGGAGGGGGGCTTCAGGTAGGCAAACATGCCAGTGCTGACAAACAGGGAGACCACGGCCAGGTGAGGGAGGCATGTGGCAAAGGCTTTGTGCCGTCCCTGCTCAGAGGGGATCCTCAGCACAGCCCTCAAGATCTGCACATAGGACAGCACGATGAACACAAAACACCCAAATCCTAAACAGACAGTAACCACAATAAGCCCAGCTTCCCTAAAGTAGGTGCCTGAGCAGGAGAGCTTGAGGATCTGGGGGATTTCACAGAAGAACTGGTCCAGGGCATTGCCCTTGCACAGTGGCAGTGAAAATGTATTGGCCGTGTGCAGCAGAGCAACGAGAAACCCAGTGGCCCAGGCAGCTGCTGCCATGTGGACACAAGCTCTGCTGCCCAGGAGGGTCCCGTAGTGCAGGGGTTTGCAGATGGCAACGTAGCGGTCGTAGGACATGATGGTGAGAAGAGAATACTCTGCACCAAACAAGAAAGCTAAAAAGAAGACCTGGGCAGCACAACCCGCATAGGAAATGACCCTGGTATCCCACAGAGAGTTGGCCAAGGATTTGGGGACAGTGATGGAGATGGAGCCCAGGTCAAGGAGGGCGAGGTTGAGCAGGAAGAAGTACATGGGGGTGTGGAGGTGCTGGTCACAGGCTATGGTGGTGATGATGAGGCCGTTGCCCAGGAGGGCAGCCAGGTAGATGGCCAGGAAGAGCCAGAAATGCAAGAGCTGCAGCTCCCGTGTGTCTGCGAACGCCAGGAGGAGGAACTGGGTGATGGAGCTGCTGTTGGACATTTGCTCTTCCTTAATATGGAGGTACTGTTCTAAAAAATGAAATGACAACTTAAATGCAGGAAGACTCCTCTGAGAAGGCCACTCGATTTTTCACATAAATAACCCCAATTCAAATGCATTTCCTTCCTCTGGTCTGTGCTGGCTGAGTGTGCTGTGAGGAGCAGGACCTCTGCCCGTCTGGGGCCAAGCAACCAGGTTTGCTCTTCTGCAGTGGGGACATGAGAGCTGGTTGGTGAGACATCTGACATTCACAAGCAATGTCAGATTTTATGCACCATTAATGGAAAAGTTCAATATCTGCACTCGTGACACTTAAGAGTGTGGTCTGCAAAGCAGAGGCTTAGCATGTCATTATCATGATTTTGTCTGTATTTTGAATTTTCCACCATCACATCTCATGACTGGATTTTTGCAGGGGTTGAAATCCTCATATATATGACTGAAAATGTGAAGAGTCTTCAGACAGGACAGGCAAAAGGGCTCATCTCTCTGTGGCTCAGTGCAGAGTCAGGAGAGCAGCTTTTACCCATTTGCCCTGTGCTCTCACTTGTGCTGCCTTAAAAACAACTTCATAAACAATCCTCTCTTTAAAAGAAAACCCAACACTGGACTCGTACTGGAGCAGGGAGCCCTGTTTGAAAGGGCAGATCTGCAAACTCTTCTCTGTCCCAGCCCAGAGGTGCAGATGTGATGGAGAGAGCAGGACACGACCCCTCACCCAGAGAAGCAAAGGACTCTGGCAGGACAGTGCGGACCCCAAGGAAAGGTTCAGCACTCCTGGGATCCTACAGCAGAGCTGGGCCTTTCTGGGGGCAGCTGGTGAGCCCAGCAGGACAGGCAGAGCACAGTCAGGGCTCCTGGAGATGGGATGTGCTAAAGGGACAGTCCGATCATTGCCCAGCAGACAACCCCCAGCAGCCACCTGCAGAGCAGGAGCAGAAGAGCTCCTGACCAGCCCCTGCTCTGCTGCCTGGAGCTGTCCCTGCCTGCAGCTGTATCTCTGTGCCCAGGTCTCCTCCTGTCAGTGTCACAGACCCCATCCCAGCCGCTGTGTGCTCAGCTCTGCCCTGCAGACCCCTCCCAGCAGCCGGCACTGCCCAGGGGCAGCTCTGTGTGGGCCGGCTCTGATGGGAACATCAGACCAACAATAACGAGCATGGAAAAGTGATCCTGATCCTGTCTGGAAGCCAGGGTGTGTTGATTTCTGATACTCGCAGGTTTATTCACCTCTAAGAGAAATGGATCTGGAATTTCAGTGCCTCCTCCTGAACTGAGACATTAATTTCTGTGTCCCATTGGCCACACAGACAACGCAGAGTATGAGATTGTTAGAATAAGATACTTCCCTTTCACAAAGCCCCTGTCTTACTGTGCTTCTTTAAAAGCCTCCTGAGAATGTCCTTTAGTGAACTAGAGCTGTGAACAGCCCTGACCCATGCAGCCCCCATTCTATTGCACGACCCTGCCCTACCAGATGTTGCTCCTTCCCCCCACAGCTTCTCCCCACAGCCCCGTGGGGATCTCCCCGGGCAGGCTGAGCGCTGACCCTGGCAGGCGGCAGAGTCCCTGCCCCGGCACAGCCCTGGGGTGCAGGGACCCTGCTCTGCAGGACAGCCCTGGGCACCCTTGGCTGCAAACCCATCTGCTTTGATTTTCAAAATAGCTGAAGAAGAGTCCCCTCCATAGCGATCCCACAACTGTGGCTGATCCAGCTTCAGGAGATGCCTCCCAGAGCTACAGCTGTATTGCCCTGCACCCAGAGACTTACCATGGCAAGGGCTGCAAAGATTTCTCCTCCAGTGAGCTCTCAGTCATCCTCCCCATCCTGACCACCTTTCATCTCTCTCTGCCTTGCTCGTCTCCCTGAGATCCCCAGGCCGAGCCCTCAGCCCTGCTGCGCTTTGCAGAGGAGCTGCTCCTGGGCAGAGCTGTCTCTCTGCAGCGCTGCCGCTTGCCAGGAGCTCCCTCTGTCCCAGGAGCCCAGCCCAGCTCAGCAGCACAGGAGCAGCCCAAGGCGCTTTAATGACCCCTCTGGTGGGTTTGCTGCTGAGGCCATGAACCTCAGACTCTGGAGGAAGCTGACGAAACCTCTCAAGTTGTCAAAGTCAGATTCAAACTCCAAAGTTTCTTGTAATGTTAATGGGTCCCACTGAGGGAACCTACTGAAAAACCATCCCCAGGGTCTAGTCAGAGAAAAAACTGCAAGCAGTGATGACAGGTCAGGAAAAGCAAAGTAAAGGTGGCTCTAATGCTGAGCAAACCTGGATGTGTTTCATTAACCAAAGGGCCAAGCCCTGACCCCCAGCCCTGGGAAGGCAGATCCTGTCCCTCCCACGTTGCCCAGGGCCCTTCCTGGGACAGTGTGATATGGGGCTGTGCAAGGCCAAGGGCAGGACTATGGTCCCACACCTCCCAGGTTCCTGGCTGGGGACAAGGAGGCCATGAGGCCCCTGTGCTGTAAGGACAAGGTGTCTCCTCACAGGCATCAGAGCTGGAGACAACAGCCACAGCCAAGGGGAGAAGGAGCTCCAGCTGTTAGTGTTTACATGCAGACGGTTTATCCTGATGAGGGTGTCTATCCCAAGATAACATCATGAGGAGTTACAGGACACTACGAATATCACCTGCAGGAGAAACTTTGCGGTCTTGGGGGGCTAGTGCTCGTAATGCCAGAGGTCTGGACTTAGAGGGGAAGTTTCCCTTCCTGTGGGAGAACATCAGGAATGTGTGGAGCTCTGCCTGGGGACAGAGAATATCAGCTGAAAGTTGAGGACTCAGCGTGAGAGGGCAGAACAACATGGGCAATGTTGTGGTGGGTGGACATCAGCTACTGACTCACTGATGAGGAAGAGGAATTAGATGAGGCCTCCTTCAGACAAATGAAAGAAGCCTCATGTTTTCAAGGCTGTGTCCTCATGGCAAACCTAAGATATCCCAATATCTGCAAGGTACCAGCCATGCAGGAGGGGTTTGGAGCTCATGGACAACATCTTCCTGACACGGGTGGCTGAGGAGTCAGTGAGGTGAGGTGCCCTGTGGGACTTCACACTTACAAACCAGAAAGGGTTGGTCAGGGGTGGAACAGTCAGGGATGGGAAAGTAGAGTTGAGGCTCCTGGAAGATGATAACAAGGCAAAGAGCAGGATTTCAGGAGAGCAGGCTTTGGCCTGCTGATGGACCTGCTTGGGTCCTATGGGATATGACCTTGGTGTTTGCAGCGGTTTTTCTCTCACATTTCCTCCCTCCTGTCTCCCACCTGCTGTTGTGCAGCGTTTTTTACCCTTTCTCAAATACAATATCACAGAGGCGCTGCCAACATCCCTGAGTGGCTCAGATTTGGCAAGGAGTGGGTCCATCTTGGAGCCAGCTCATATCGGCTCTGTCTGACATCAAACTCCTGTTGTCTTCCCAGAGAGGTGACAACTGTAGCACGCCCACACTCACCCCCAGTTCCAAGACTTTGCCATGTAAACCCAATACAGGGTGATAACGTGTTGGGTGTTACAAACTACTTGACCATGGGGAAGAAATGGAAAAGTTCTTCTGTTAGTAACCTGAGGAAGTCACAAGTCAATGAGTAGGTTCCTATGGGGAACTGTAATTGCCCTGGCCATTAATTGCACTGGCCAGGCAAAGCAGCAGGTGCCAACAGTCCAGAGGATCTTGGGCCAACTTCTTAACGTGACTGCCTGGTGGGACAACAAGGGTGATGCTCACATGGATCTGGAACTGGGAGACAAAGAAGAGCTGGTGAGGGATGTGAACATCAGTGTCCACCTTGGCTGTGGTGACCAGGCAACAGTGGCATTCCAGGCACCAGAGGGGAGGGAGGAAGGCCAGCAGCAGAGCACAGGCTGGTGGGCTCCAGAGGAGAAGACACGGACATACTGGGAGACGGCGGCCAATAAAGGTGGTGACATGGAAGTAGGTCTGAAGGGTGAAGGAGCTCAGGAAATCCGAGAAGCCTTACAGGACAGCCTGCTCCAAGCACAAGAATGATCTCTCCAAGTACCTATGAAAAGAAGACTTTATGTCATGAGGCTGCTTGTCTGAACTGACAGAGCTCCAGGGCAAAAAGGCAGCACATGGGAGGTGGAAGCAGGTCAAGCTGTAAAGGAGGAATTTAGAATCCTTGTCCATGGATGTGGGGATGATGCCAAAGCTGCCCTGGACTTGATACCTGCAGGGGAGGCTGAGGGCAGCAAGAATGAGCTGACACTGCTTCCTTATAGTAAAAGAATAGACAGGGTGAACGTGGGCCTGCTGCTGAACTTCGTGAGAGTAGAATCAGACAGGACCGATGTACTTCATGGCTTCTTTGCCTCCATCTTCACCAGCAAGGTCTCCTGGGACTTTGTTCCTGAAGGCAGGAGTCTGGAGAACAGCCAGGAGTGGATGGGGCTCAAGTCAGGAGTTACCTGAGCAAATTCAGGCACCATTAGAGAAAAGGAGATGGGTCACTTGACCGGCTCCCTGAACACAAGTATTGCTGTGCTGTGGCACCTGAGATTCCCAGGAACTCCCACCTCTTGGTCCAGAGTTGTGTGACTCCCCTTGAGGTGTCCTGTCCTGTCTCCTCGCTCAAGTGGTGCATCAGGCACCCACTTTTCTGACACATTCAGTCTTTATCAGGAGATTCACTAGATCCATATTGGAGATTGTTGATACCAGCTCTTCTGGAAATGAGGGCATTGGGCGGGGTACGGAAATATAAGAAATTTGTCTTTATTACTATTTATTATGGAAATGCTCACTGTTTGGCTACAGTTCTGAAATGTCTCTAATCATCCACACCAGACTTGACGCCTTTAGGCAAGTGCTGCAGAGAGCCTTGGCTTGTAAGAGCGTTTTGGCTGTTAATGAGCCCTCTGCTGCCATGATCCTGAGCTGCAGCTACTGAAAGAATGAACAAACTCCTAATGAAGTGAAAGGCAGAAACAAACCCCAAGTTTCTGAGGGTGTTTGGGACCCACGAGGGGCCATCGCTGACACAAGCAGTCCCTGTCCCTGGAGGCTGCTGAAGGAAAAGCCTGGAGACGATGGTCAGAGGTGGTAAAGGCGATGTGGAGGTGGCTCTGGTGCCCTGTCAGCCCTTCATGGTTGTTTAGCATCAGAATGGCCAAGCCCTGACCCCCAGGGCCTGGCAAAGGAGACCCTTTCAGTCAAATGTTTCTCAAGGCTCTGCCTGTGGTCACTGGGAGGGTATGTGTGTTTTGGGTATGAGTTTGGTGCCAAGTGCTGTTACTTTTACCACAGGGCTCTAGTTTTCTGAGGGTTTGGCAATGCCTATGAGGTTCCCCAAACCCATGCAGCTTCTTTCATAGACCTGCAATGGTCACCAATCACCTGAGCTGTCCTGGTCCCAAACTTGCTTGAATCCGCTCTTTGGATCCATGCCCCAGCACTGAAAGCACACGTTCCTTCTGCTGCTGCCCGAAAATAAAAAAGAAAAATCAATCTATTCCACATTAGCATGATCAACCAATGGTCTTTAGGTCTTCTTCTTCAACACATTTACTACTATGCATAGACCCGTCCCTTCCTGCACTCCCATGTGTCTCTCAGACCTTTCACTCTTGTCCTCCAGTAATGGGCCAACACTCTAGGAGGCTGGTGCTTCCTCTGGGCTCATGGATGATTCCTGAGGACCATCCAAGCATGGGGAGTGCAAGAGAGGAGCAGAGCAAGGTCAGCTCATGGGCCATGCCTGAGCACAGCCCCCCCAGCAGCAGCCATTCCCCATCTCCCAGGCACAGCCATGCCCACAGCATGCAAATGTCACTGCCATATATGACTAGTCCAAGAGAAGCCTGCCTTCTTTCCAGGGTCCCCCAAAGTCTTTCTCCAATTCCTCCTCCACCTGCAGACATCAGCCACATCCCACTTGCAGGCTCAGACATGGTTGTAAGGATTTGCTGAAGTCATCAGCCACCACCCTTCTCTACGTCACATCCCCTGACCCTCCCACACCACACAGCAGCTCACTGCTGCTCAGGGCCTCTCACTCTTCAGAAGTGGCTTTGAGCTCCTTGGTTCTTCCTGGTGCTTATTATCATCTTCCTCCCTCCCTCCAGAGCTCATGGTGAGATTTCTTGTCCATAACAGCACCTTTATGACCATGTTTTACTAAACGGGTGTCTTTTTGTGAGCATTTGTGCAGAAAGAGTAGTCAGAGGAAAGCACCTAATACATGAAAACTGATGCCAAGTGAAATGCCATGAAGACCTGATGAGTTACTCCCATTGCTGTGTCTCTCCTGGAAGGAGTCTGTCCCAAGAAGGGCATCCAGCCTTTGCCACTCTCTGGAGAGGCACATGAGCAGTGTCCGTGCACCTGGTGGGGAACAGGGTGATTTTTGCCAGACCACCCTTCATCTGAACCACTCAGATATGTACTTACGGATGGGGTGTCGTGCCTTATACTGCAAATACCTGTTGGATTGGCCCTGCCAGTGGGGCTACCACAGATGCAGACTGCTGTGTTTACAGATATTTATTATTTTTAATACTGACACTCTTAGAGAAATTACACAAACACTTGAATGATTATTGATACATTTTAACATGATTATCCACAGAAGGCCCAGCAGCTTTGCATCTCAAGAAATGGGATGCCAGAGGCCAAGGGCAGGATGGCGTGGGCTCTGTCCTGGCATCTGGAAACTGAAGTGTGTGCCCATCTCCCAACACCTGCCCTGCTCAGTGAAGGCTGTGAGAAACTCTGAAGTCACAGCCATGACAGGTATCTTATGTGTAACTGCAGACAGTGTTGTCCTGCCAGCTCAGGACTGGAGCTTCCATCCCTGAAGGTATTGAAAAGATGTGTAGACATGGCGCTTAGGGTTATGGTGTAATGGGTGGGCTTGGCAGTGTCATATTTATGATAGGACTTTATGACCTTAAGGGTCTTTTCCAACCTAAATTATGATTTGAGCTAAAACCATTTCAATTCCCATCACCTCCAGCTGCCCCCGAGGTCGGCTGTCGTGTGGCACAACTGGCCTGGCTCTCCAGGCAGGTTGGGCACTGGTTTGGTGGCTGCATTGGGAGTTTTCCCCTTTCTGGGGTAAAAGATCTTCGATGAGAGACAGATGTAGAGATCTGAGTTGCAGAGATTTCAAGCAGTCCTTTCAAAATCTGAGCAGGCTCAGTTTTGGAGCCATTGAAAAATAGAGACAATCTCAAGGAAGTTTTTGAAAAGTGGTACAATGACTAATAAGAATAACAGGGAATTCCTTATTCTTGATGATGATGATGCTGAACTCAAGTTTTTTAATTTCATTCCCAACAGTCATTCTTGCTTCTCAAAAGAGTTGCTACGTCTCAGTAGCTGACCTCTTGCATGGAGTTCTTTTTAAGAGCTTTTCCTCTCACTTCTACAATTTTTATCATTTAGAAAGTATTTCTTTGGACAGAATTGCCCTGAAATCACCCCTTTCATACTTTTCCCCCTTTTTTTCTGGTGTGAGTGGAGCTGACACAGGGCAGATTACTTCTTTTTTAGGCAAAGAAGGCCAAGGAACAGATCCCAGGTAGGTGCAAAGGCACAAAGGAAGCCAGAATGTTTATGTGGTGTGCACTGACACACACCGTCACCTGCATTTCCAGTCTCTGAAGTTCCAATGGTGCAGCAGAGACTGGAGTTCTGAGCTCCCTTTATCTGCCCTGTGTGACACATGTAAAATGAAACTACCCCAGTCAAAAAATTGATTTTGATTCTCTTCACAGCCTGAAGCACCACATGGGTCAGGAGACAAGCCAGGATACCCAACGAGGACTCACATGCTCGGCACTTCAAATTCAGGTGTTCATGGGAATCTCTGCAGACAAGAAATGCCGATTCCTGGGTGCAAGGAGCTGGTCAAGAGCCTCGTCTCCATTTCTGTAAGGATGGCTTTGCTGCCTGGCTGATGTGCAGACTCTGTACATGGATGCTGACACCTGTTGAGCAACCTGCTCTGAAAGGATGAACAAGGTGGGCATGAGGACAGCAGAACAGAAGAGCCTGGGTGGGGGCAAATGAAAAGGGATGCACAAGATGTGGTCAGGGCTGTTTGGGGGCACTTGTAAGGCAGCCCTGCACCTCATGTGAATTATTCCTGTGGCCAGGGAGAACTTGAAAGCTGTCCCTAAATTGAAAACATGATGGGAATGAATGGACAGCACCATTCAGGCTGGATGGGACCTTGGGAGGTGTCTTGACCAACCTCCTCCTCAAAGCACGGTCGGACCAGATTACTCAGGGCTGTATCCAAACACATCTTGGTCACTTTCTGGGACAGAGTGGATGCGCACCCCTGGGAAACAGCTTCCAGGGCTTGACTGTCCTCAGGATTGGAAAGTTTCTCCCTTTCTATAGCACCTTTCCAAGCCTAACCATCCAGATTGGTTTTTACCCATCTACTTACACACTGACACAGATCATAATAGCCTACCTTGGACACAAGAATATTGTGGGGGATGATGCTGAATGCCTTGCTGACTTCCAGGTAACAGACCACCACTGCTCTCCCCATGTCCAGTAACCCTGTCCTTTCCTCACAGAAAGCAAAGAGGATGGACAGGCACAACCTGCCCTGGGTAAACCCCGTCACCTTCTCTTTCAGACACCCAGAAATGGGGTCCCAGTGGACATGTTCTGGGGCACAGCGCTTAGTTCCCCTGCTCACCCACTGGCCATTTTTGAAAAGTGCACCCAATGTGTGAGAGCTGCCAGTGGTCAGGGAGTCCCCCCAGTCTCCATGAGCTTTCCAAGAAGGTGGAGAGTGGCCTCACTGTGACATGGTCCTGCTGTCTCAGCTCCTGGGATGCTGCCCCTCCTGTCCCATAGACTGGAAAGGATTGTGTTAGTTCCAGGGACCCCTGACTTGATCCCCATCCACTGCTGGTTGTTCTGCCTCCAGCCACAGAGGCCTGGGAGAGCTTGCTGGTGAAGATGGAGGACCAGAGACACAGAGGATATCACTTCTCTCCCTTATTAAATTAATCACAGAATCAGAGAATCACAGAATGTTAGGGATTGGAAGGGACCTCGAAAGATCATCTAGTCCAATCCCCCTGCCAGAGCAGGAACACCTAGGTGAGGTTTTACAGGAAGGCATCCAGGCGGGTTTTGAATGTCTCCAGAGAAGGAGAATCCACAACCTCCCTGGGCAGCCTGGTCCAGTGTTCCGTCACCCTCACTGAGAAGAAGTTTCTTCTCAAATTTAAGTGGAACCTCTTGTGTTCCAGCTTGAACCCATTACCCCTTGTCTTACTGTTGGTTGTCACCGAGAAGAGCCTGGCTCCATCCTCGTGACACCCACCCTTTATATATTTATAAACATTGATGAGGTCACCCCTCAGTCTCGTCTTCTCCAAGCTAAAGAGACCCAGCTCCCTCAGCCTTTCCTCATAAGGGAGATGCTCCACTCCCTTCATCATCTTTGTGGCTGCACTGGACTCTCTCCAGCAGTTCCCTGTCCTTCTTGAACTGAGGGGCCCAGAACTGGACACAATATTCCAGATGAGGTCTCACCAGGGTAGAGTAGAGGGGAAGGAGAACCTCTCTCGACCTACTAACCACCCCCCTTCTAATACACCCCAGGATGCCATTGGCCTTCTTGGCCGCAAGGGCACAGTGCTGGCTCATGGTCATCCTGCTGTCCACCAGGACCCCCAGGTCCCTTTCCCCTACACTGCTCTCTAATAGGTCATTCCCCAACCTGTACTGGAACCTGGGGTTGTTCCTGCCCAGATGCAAGACTCTACATTTGCCCTTGTTATATTTCATTAAATTTTTCCCCGCCCAACTCTCTAGCCTGTCCAGATCTCGCTGGATGGCAGCACAGCCCTCTGGCGTGTCAGCCACTCCTCCCAGCTTGGTGTCATCAGCAAACTTGCTGATAGTACACTCAATTCCCTCGTCCAAGTCGTCGATGAATATATTGAATAGTATTGGTCCCAGAACTGACCCTTGAGGCACTCCACTAGATACAGGCCTCCAACCAGACTCCGCCCCATTGACCACGACTCTCTGGCTTCTCTCCTTCAGCCAGTTTGCAGTCCACCTCACTACCCGATCATCCAGTCCACACTTCCTCAGTTTTGCCGTGAGGATGCTGTGGGAGACGGTGTCAAATGCTTTGCTGAAGTCAAGGTAGACCACATCCACTGCTCTGCCATCGTCAATCCACCTTGTTACGTCTTCATAAAAGGCTATGAGGTTGGTCAAGCACGACTTCCCCTTGGTGAAGCCATGTTGACTGCCCCTGATGACCCTCTTATCCTTGATATGTCTTAAGATGGCACCAAGGATAAGGTGTTCCATCACTTTCCCAGGGATGGAGGTGAGGCTGACCGGTCTATAGTTGCCCGGGTCCTCCTTCTTGCCCTTTTTGAAGACCGGAGTGACATTTGCTTTCCTCCAGTCCTCAGGTACCTCTCCCGTTTCCCAAGACTTGGCAAAGATGATGGAGAGCGGTCCAGCAATGACTTCAGCCAGCTCCCTCAGCACCCGCGGGTGCATCCCATCTGGACCCATGGATTTATGGATGTCCAGATTGCTTAACTGGTCCCTAACCCAGTCCTCATCAATTAAGACAAACTCCTCCATTGCCCTGCCTTCCTCTGGGGCCTCAGGGGCACGGGGCTCCTCAGGACAGCCTCCGGCAGAGTAGACAGAGACAAAGAAGGCATTCAGTAACTCTGCCTTCTCTGTATCTTCTGTCACCAGGGCACCCACCCCGTTCATCAGTGGGCCTACATTGCCTCTGGTGTTAGTTTTATCTGCCATGTATTTGAAGAAGCTCTTCCTGTTGTCCTTGACCCCTCTCGCCAGGTTTAACTCTAAGGAGGCCTTAGCTTTCCTAGTTGCCTCCCTACATCCTCTGACAACAGCCTTATATTCTTCCCAAGTGGCCAGCCCCTCCTTCCATGATTTGTAAACCCTCCTCTTCCACTTGAGTTTGCCCAGCAGTTCCCTGTTTAACCACGCAGGTCTCCTGGCTCCTCTCCTTGACTTCCTGCGCGTCGGGATGCACTGATCTTGAGCTTGGTAGAAGCAGTCCCTGAATGTTAACCAACTATCTTGGGCCCCTTTACCTTCCAGCAGCCTTGCCCACGGGATTTCCTCCAGCAATTGTTTGAACAGGCCAAAGTCAGCCCTGCTGAAGTCCAGGGTTGCAATTCTGCTCGGTATTCTGCTCCCACCACAGGAGATTCTGAACTCCACCATCTCATGGTCGCTGCAACCAAGGCAGCCCCCCACCTTTACTGCTTCAACCAGACCCTCCTTGTTAGCGAGGACGAGATCCAGCAGCGCACCTCTCCTAGTCGGCTCCTCCACCATTTGCATCAGAAAGTTATCGTCAATGCACTGGAGGAACCTCCTAGACTGAGGCTGGCTGGCTGAGTAGTCCTTCCAGCAAACATCAGGGTAGTTAAAATCCCCCATAACAACCAGAGCCTGTGACTGTGAGGCCACGCTCAGCTGCCCGTAGAGGCCTCATCACCATCCTCACTCTGATCTGGTGGCCTGTAATAGACTCCCACAGCAGTGTCACCCCTGCCAGCCTGCCCCTTAATTCTCACCCACAGACTCTCCACTTGCTCCTCAACCGCACCTGGACAGTACTCTATACATTGTAGTTGCTCTCTCACGTAAAGAGCAACTCCACCACCACGCTTGGCTGGCCTGTCTTTCCTGAAAAGGGCATAGCCATCCATGACCACATTCCAGCCATGTGAGCTGTCCCACCATGTCTCTGTTAATGCCACCAGATCATAATCTCCTGACCGAACGCAGGTTTCTAACTCCTCCTGCTTATTCCCCATGCTGCGCACATTGGTGTACAGGCACTTCAGGGAGCGAGCCGAGTACACCGATTTCACCCTAGGGGCCTGAGGGGCCTCCCGGTCTTTATCGATTCCAGCATGCTGCCCCACTGATGCAAGCCCAGCTACAACCCCATCCCCCTTCGAATCTAGTTTAAAGCCCTGCAAATGAGCCCTGCTAATTCCTGTCCCAGCATCCTTTTACCCCTGTGGGATAAACCTTTCCCACATATCACTGACCGGACTGGCGTCTTATAAAACCAGCCGTTATCAAAGAACCCAAAGCCCTGCCTGTAGCACCAGTCCCGAAGCCAATCATTTACGGACTTAATTTTTCTATTCCGTCCCACATCATCACCCAAAAATGGAAGGAGGGAAGAGAAGATAACTTGAGCCCCAGACTCTTTCACCATTCGTCCCAAGGCCTTGAAGTCTTTCTTCATTCCCCTCAGACTACGGGATGCCGCTTCCTCCCTATCTGTCTGGAAGATCAGTAGGGGGTAATAGTCCATTGGGCGCACCAGTTTGGGGAGCGCCCTGGCGATATCCCTGATCTGAGCTCCAGGTAGGCTACAGACTTCCCGATGATGAGGGTCAGCTCTGCACATCGGGCCCTCCGTCCCTCTCAGAAGGGAATTGCCGACCACAATTACCCTTCTTTCTTTTTTATCGGAGGCAGTCTTGAGGCGTGGAGTCGATCGCCTCTTCCTATGTGACCTCGTAGGTGGCCCTTGCACCACATCCCCACCTACGTCTTCTTCAATATCTAGGGCCTCAAACCTATTCCGGAGGGGCACCTGGGGAAGCAAAGCAGGAGGGAGGGGAGTTGCCCGTGACGCCTAACTGGAACTTGCTTCCAACCCTCCTCAGCTGTTTGACCCCCTACCTCTGCCAACAGCGACAGGGCAGGGGCTGTTTCAGGTCTTCCCTCTCTGCCCGACAGGGCAGGGGGTCCATCACCTTTTGGGGGGTTCCCCCTTGGGGGGAAATGAAGTCATTACAGGATGCTTTATTTTGTTTAAATACAGACAGATCATGGATCCTCATTTACATAGCCAGTGGTTATAAAAGAAAAGCAGACAGTGAATTAGAAAGGGGATGACAACATTATAACAGTAAAAAAACCCCAACAGATAACAACAGAAAATACAGATGAGAGGCTGGACCTGTAACTAGTGACATTAAAACTGCAATGTAGAAGCAGATGGGCAGTTTATTGCTTCAGAAAACACTAAGATATGAGTTTCCACAGGGCATCCTTGAGCTCCTGGTTCCTCATGCTGTAGATGAGGGGGTTCACTGCTGGAGGCACCACCGAGTACAGAACAGACACCACCAGGTCCAGGGAAGGAGAGGAGATGGAGGGGGGCTTCAGGTAGGAAAATATGGCAGTGCTGACATAGAGGGAGACCACGGTCAGGTGAGGGAGGCACGTGGAAAAGGCTTTGTGCCGTCCCTGCTCAGAGGGGATCCTCAGCACAGCCCTGAAGATCTGCACGTAGGACAGCACAATGAACACAAAACACCCAAATCCTAAACAGACACTAACCACAATAAGCCCAGCTTTCCTGAAGTAGGTGTGTGAGCAGGAGAGCTTGAGGATCTGGGGGATTTCGCAGAAGAACTGGTCCAGGGCATTGCCCTTGCACAGTGGCAGTGAAAATGTATTGGCCGTGTGCAGCAGAGCAGTGAGAAACCCAGTGGCCCAGGCAGCTGCTGCCATGTGGACACAAGCTCTGCTGCCCAGGAGGGTCCCGTAGTGCAGGGGTTTGCAGATGGCAACGTAGCGGTCATAGGCCATGATGGTCAGAAGAGAATACTCTGCACTAATCAAGAAACCTACAAAGAAGACTTGGGCAGCACATCCTGCATAGGAAATGAGCCTGGTATCCCACAGAGAGTTGGCCAAGGATTTGGGGACAGTGATGGAGATGGAGCCCAGGTCGAGGAGGGCGAGGTTGAGGAGGAAGAAGTACATGGGGGTGTGGAGGTGCTGGTCACAGGCTATGGTGGTGATGATGAGGCCGTTGCCCAGGAGGGCAGCCAGGTAGATGGCCAGGAAGAGCCAGAAGTGCAAGAGCTGCAGCTCCCGTGTGTCTGTGAACGCCAGGAGGAGGAACTGGGTGATGGAGCTGCTGTTGGACATTTGCTGCCTGTGGGCATGAGGACCTGTGCAAGGAGGAAAAGACAGTGACAAGTTAGGGGAGACTTCTCTGGGAAAAACCAAAGCCATTTCCCAGAGACCCTCCCACAAAGAGACCCTTTTCTTTTTCCAGGAGAACGTCCTGGCTGGAACCCTCGTCGGTGCTTGATGAGTGTGCAATGAAGAGCAGGGTCTCTGCCCAGGGGCTCTTGAGGAGTCAGCCTGACCCTGTGTGATGGGGTGGGGCAGAGGCCAGCCCTGGGGTTCAGCTTTGTCAGATGGAACCGCTCCTGCTGCAGAAGGGACTGTTAGCATCTGTACCCGCAGGGCTGAGAAACTGAGTTTGAGAGGTTTGGCGTTTCTACAGCTCCTTCTCCTCTCACAGCCTGGGGAGTGTTTTTGAGTGTCAGAAACCCTCAGCATTTCTGCTGCACTCAGGGAGAAGAGAGCGAGTCCTGCGAGACCAGAGGATGCCTGTGGGTCAGTGCAGAGTGAGGGCAGCTGCTCTGTCCCTCTGTCTTCCTCCAGCTGCCCTGGGCTGGCACCTTTCTGAGATGGTGATCACACTGCCATGTTACCCTGAAAAGCTACCAGGCACTGCTGAGAGCAGAGGGATCAACCTCAGACCATGACACGTCTCACCCTCTCCTAAGGTCTCAGCCTGTTTAGCTCAGGATACACACGGCTCATTTCACAAACCAAACAGCATTTTGTCTGTCACAGCTTCTCCTTGGAGCCTTCAGATACCACACAGATGCTGTAGGACCGGTTTGCATTCTGAAGGATAGTTCAGAGCATCTATGGAAACCCCCAGGAGATATCCAAGTGTCCTAATGATGCCATTTGATTCAGGGAGACTCAGCTCTTTCCCCAGCCCCACACACTGCATTGCCCACAGCCCCACAGGGCAGAGCAAAGCTGGGACACCTGTTCCCATGGACACAGCTGCAGGAAAGGACCCACAAGATCAGGCTGTGACTCTGCAGCTGAAACTCCCATCCCCAGAGAGCCTGACAGCAAGAACCAGATCACAACAGCAGTGACCCAGAGCAGTGGAGCAAGAAGGAAACTGCGGTGAGGGTGGGTGTGAGAGAGGCCAGGGCAGAGGCAGCCGGGCACTCAGACAGCGTCACCCTTCCCCAGCTGTGCAGCCACCTCCCACACACCAGCATTGCCGGGCAGCTGCTCTCAGCCCCTGTGCTCTGCAGAGGGAACTGGAGCTCTGGCTGCACAGGAGCTGCTTCATGCCTTGGAGCCCCCGGCCCTGAGGGCAGAGGCTTTGCTGGGTGGGAGAGGAGGCGAGGGGGCTGCTCACAGGAGGGATCTGCACTGCAGGGAATCATAAAGAGGTTTCTCTGCTCTCCCTTCCAGAACAATTGCGGGTTTAGTTTCCTCTCATTTCTGATCATTTCCCTGCTGTTTGGAGATTTTCCTCCTGGGAGGTGTTTCCCTGTCCATGTCTCTTCCCTGTCAGCACTCACAGACCCCATCCCACCCTCTGTGCCCTCACCCTGGCCCTACAGATTCTGCCTGTTCACAGGGCACTGCCTGGGGGCATCTTCCTGTTCACAGACTGGGGAAAAGTACAGGTCAGACTAAGCCTGACAGGTATAGCCAATGTGATGCAGGTGCTGTGCAGAGGCAGAGCAGCAGCTGAAGGGATGTTATGAGGCTTCTGGCAGATGTACTGAAGACTCTGAGTTGCAGTTCAGGAGTCTCAGTGACTTGTTTAACCATGAGAGCTCCTCTTCATTTTATCCTTTCCTGCACCCCCTAACCCTCGGGATAGGAAACTGAAAAGGCAGGCTCAGGAAAGCTCCCTATCTGTCTGGTAATACTTGCATTGATCTTCTGCTTGAGGCATCCACTTGGAAAAATCCTGGGGGTGATCTGGAGCTGTGAGCAGCCCTGACCCACACAGCACCCCCTTAACAGCAGAAGCACCTTTCCTGCCTTGACACGGGTCGCTCCTTCCCCCCACAGCTTCTCCCCACAGCACCGTGGGGATCTCCCCGGGCAGGCTGAGCACTGACCCTGGCAGGCGGCAGAGTCCCTGCCCCGGCACAGCCCTGGGGTGCAGGGACCCTGCTCTGCAGGACAGCCCTGGGCACCCCTGGGTGCTCACCCAGCTTCACAGCTGTTCAAAATTGCCTGACAAGAGCCCCCTCCTTACAGATCCCTCAAGCTGTGCCTGTGCTAACTTGAGGAGATGCCTCCAGGAGCTGCAGCTGCATTGCCCTGCACCCAGAGACTTACCATGGCAAGGGCTGCAAAGATTTCTCCTCCAGTGAGCTCTCAGTCATCCTCCCCATCCTGACCACCTTTCATCTCTCTCTGCCTTGCTCGTCTCCCTGAGATCCCCAGGCAGAGCCCTCAGCCCTGCTGCGCTTTGCAGAGGAGCTGCTCCTGGACAGAGCTGTCTCTCTGCAGCGCTGCCGCTTGCCAGGAGCTCCCTCTGTCCCAGGAGCCCAGCCCAGCTCAGCAGCACAGGAGCAGCCCAAGGCGCTTTAATGACCCCTCTGGTGGGTTTGCTGCTGAGTCCATGAACCTCAGACCCTGGAGGAAGTTGAAGAAACCTCCCAAGAAGTCCAAGTCAGATTCAAACTCCAAAGTTTCTTGTAATGTTAATGGGTTCCCCTGAGGAACGCTACTGATGATCCGACCCCAGGGTCTGGTTAGAGAAGAAAACTGGAGGCAGAGATGACAGGTCAGGACAAGCAAGGTGAAGGTCTCTCTGATGCTGAGTAAACCTGGATGTGTTTCATTAATCAAAGGGCCAAGCCCTGACCCCCAGCCCTGGGAAGGCAGATCCTGTCCCTCCCACGTTGCCCAGGGCCCTTCCTGGGACAGTGTGATGTGGGGCTGTGCAAGGCCAAGGGCAGGACTATGGTCCCACACCTCCCAGGTTCCTGGCTGGGGACAAGGAGGCCATGAGGCCCCTGTGCTGTAAGGACAAGGTGTCTCCTCACAGGCATCAGAGCTGGAGACAACAGCCACAGCCAAGGGGAGAAGGAGCTCATGTCTGTTGGGGGCTTTCAGCCTCTTTACATCCCTTGATCATCTCCACGACAGCCTGTCCTATGCTGTGGCATCCCCTGCACCTCTTTCCCTGCAGGCTGGAGACATCCCCCCTGCTGCCCACCTTGCTCTTGTCTGAGCATCTTCCTTCCTTTGCTGATCTCTCTCCATCCTCCCCAGCTGTTCCTTGAAGCACAAAGCCTTGGGCTGATGCAGACTGCCTCTGGGTGACCTGCTCCACCACAGCACTGCCCTTCCACTCACATTCCTTGCTGCTCATGTCCAGCCTGGACCTCCCCACCTGCACTGTGTGCCATTATTTCTTTCTCATGCTCTTTCCCACTATGAAGAAAACCTCCACCATCTCTGAAACCACCCTTCCAGCACTCTCAGGCTACTCCTACACTGCTGCAGCCTCCCCAGCGCTGCTGGGCCAGAGCAGCCCAGGTCCCTCAGCATCCCACACCATGTGCACAAGGTCCTGAACCCTGCCTTGGCACAGCCCTGCACTCTCCAGTTCCTCCCTGCTTCTCCAAACTGGGAGCCGCACACTGGCACACACCCGTGTGTGTGGGGTCATACCAGTGCTGAACCGAATGGGATGAGAACTCCAGGTGTCTGGGTGCCCACGCTCCTCCTCATGCAGCCCCGTGTGCAGCTGCCGTGTTCATGGTGAGCGTGCAGCACGGGCTTGTGTGGCGGCCCTTGTAGTGCCCAGGCCCTTCTCCTCAGGGTCCCTGCTCAGCGTGTCAGGTCCTGCTCTGTCCTGATGGATGGGGTTATTCTCCTGCCCCGATACAGAATTAGCCATTTCTCCTTGTACAACTTCAGAGCTCTTTGATGGGTGAATTCCAAAGTTTCTCAAGCACAATTAGCTCAGCCGTTAATCTTTGCATGCAGATGGTTTAACCTGATAAATGTGTCTCTCCCAAGTTAACAGCAGGAGGAGTTACAGGACACTACAAATAGCCCCTCCTGAGGAAACTGTGGCATCTTGGGTGTCTGGTACTCATAATGCCAGAGCTCTGGACTTAGAGGGGAATTTTCCCTTCATGTGGGGGAAGATCAGGAAGGTGTGGAGCTCTGCCTGGGGACAGACAATGTCAGGTGAAGGCTGAGGACTCAGCGTGAGAGGGCAGAGCAACATGGGCAGTGTTGTGGTGACTGGACATCAGCTACTGACTCACTGATGAGGAAGAGGAATTAGATGAGGCCTCCTTCAGACAAATGAAAGAAGTCTCATGTTTCCAGGGCAATGTCCTCATGACAGACCTAAGATATCCCAATATCTGCAAGGTACCAGCCATGCAGGAGGGGTTTGGAGCTCATGGACAACATCTTCCTGACACGGGTGACTGAGGAGTCAGTGAGGTGAGGTGCCTCTGGGACTTCACACTTACAAACCAGAAAGGGTTGGTCAGGGATGGAACAGTCAGGGGTGGGAAAGTAGAGTTGAGGCTCCTGGAAGATGATAGCAAGGCAAAGAGCAGGATTTCAGGAGAGCAGGCTTTGGCCTGCTGAGGGACCTACTTGGGTCCTATGGGATATGACCTTGGTGTCTGCAGCAATTTTTCTCTCACATTTCCTCCCTCCTCTCTCTCACCTGCTGTTGTGCAGCATTTTTTTGTGTTTCTGGTGGGGTTTTTTTTGTTTGTTTTGGATTTTTGTGTTAATATGTTAAAAAAGAAACAAACAAACAAAACCAGAAACAAACAAACCAAACAAACAAAAAACAACAAAAAAACCCCACAAACCAAACCACAGAACAACAACAACAACCAAGTGCACCTTTGCAGGCAGACATCAGTCATCAGTTGTCTCACCATAAACCGCCAGGGCCATTTGAGGGGCCCCAGTGCACCTGAGGTGCTGGCCTGGGATTGGCATCTATCACAGAGGACCTGGGGGAGACCAGAGCACCTTGCGATGCAGGGGGAGCCTGGGCAGGGGTTCCCGGGGCATCTACACTGGCACCAGGTGTCTGTGTCCCTGGAGCTGAAGACATTTGTGTCCTAAATCCATTCCAAATTCTGGAAAACTCTTTGCTTTTCAAAGAAAAGAAATCCCCCCCACAAAGACTTAAAAAAAAAAAAAAAAAGAAAAAAAGAAAAATAAAGGGAAGTATTTTGACACCTTCCTTTGCTTTGGATCTTTGTCTTCAGTTCTTCTTATTTTAATTTTCATTGACATTAAGTGACATCTGTTGGGCCCGCAGGCATTAAGACAAGATCATTTTGTGTCTTGCATAGCACCCCATGCCCTCTAAACCTTCTCTGCCCAGGACTCCTGACACTTTGCCCAGAGCGATTCACACTGAGGTGTTGGCTGGTTCACTGGTTGAGATGTTGGTTTAGATGGTCACCTCCAGCACAGGTGGACTCATGGCCCATAATCGTCTGCTCTACTCCTGTTAGAAACAGAGCCCAACATCACAATGGGATTGTAAGAGAATTGAGGTTGAAGGGACCTCAGGAGTCTGCAGTCCAACCTGTCAGAAACTGGGTCAGACCAAGGTGTTCAAGCCTTGATTTAATCAGAGATTGAAAACCTGCAAAGACAGAGACTGTGCAGCCTCTCTGGGTGACCTGAGACAGCACTTGGCTGAGCTTCTGGGGAAAAAGCTTTTCCTTATGTCTGGGCTGAACCTCTCTCACCTTCCACCCATTCTCTTCTGTGCTTCCACCACACACCATGGTGAAGAGCCTGGCTGCGTGTTCTCCATGACCTCCTATAAGAGTTGGTTCGAAGAACAGTATTTGCCTCAACATCGCCATCAGGGACTTGGAGAATAGATGCCCTGATAGAAAGAACTGTACAAGGACTTGGAGAGAGGCCTGAGGAAAAGAATTGTGTTGTACAGGTCTCTCTGACCTGGGGCTACAGGTAACAATAGCTGCTGTCCAGAAGATGATTTCACCTGCTGCCTCTAGCCAAACTTGCCCCCACCTCCTCCCTGCTACTAAGGCCAGCGAAGCAGAGCATGCGCAGAGGCTTGACGAAGGTCTTGAGGTCACCCAATGGACCAGTAAGAGACCCCTGAACCGAGGTGACGCAGGCGCAGACGGGTTCTGGCAAGCGAAGAGGAGACTCTTCGGGCCTGCGCAGTTAGGCCTGGATTGCAAAACAAAGGCGGTGATTGGCCTCAATCAACGGGAGAGAGGAGGGGTGAAGAAGCATAAAAGGTGGCTTGTGACTGAACATCATTGAGATGTCCCCACCAAAGGATCGCGGATCACGACGGAGGACCGGCAGGACGCTGTACGGGACCTGAGACCATAGGGATGCCTTTGGACTCATGGTGGTAGCTAATCGCCTTTCCCCCTTTTTTTCTCTTCCCCCTTTCTCCACTTTCTCTATCGCGTGCTGCTTTATGGGCAAAATAATAAAGTTAACACCGTTTGATTGAATTATAACCCCTTGGCATTTTGGTCGCTTCAAGATCAAGGTAAACGAACCATCATGAGTCCATCAACAAAAGGACCGTGACATTAAACTGGTGTCATGGACAGGATTCTGAGAATACAGAGGAGTGCAGGTACTGTGTGGTCTGTAACAGGAGAAGAAAGTTTCGCTCCAGCCACACCTGGCCCTAACTAATAAGGTGAGAGGTGTCCAGAAACCAAGGGGGGCGATTCAGATTTCCTGCACGCCACACACGCCTTGGTGTTGAGCGCTCCAAACTTGAGTTGAGGGCTCCGTATCTCGGATCTCAAAGTGCAAAAATGGGTGTTGTTCTCATGTTGATGAGAATTGTCTGCTAGGGAGAGTGAAGGGGCAATTCTGTGTGTTTGCGTAACTAAGTTGAGCCTTCCCGTAGCAGATTTTTGTCCCCTCCAACCACTCGGGAAAGAGAAGGGTGACACAGCAGTTGCTGTACTTTTGTATAACTAAGTTGTGCCTTACCGAAGTGGGTTTGGCCCCTTCATAAAAAGAATGACTGAAAAGGCTGATAATCAAGATTTTTGATTAGGGAAAGATCGAGACTCGCTCTACACACTTTTAGCAAAGTGATGAGGAATACCCACACGTGAGACCCTTAGTGAAAACAGAATATTTTTATGCAAATGAAGAGGATACTGACCCTTATATTACAACTAAGCAAACACCTTACACTGCCACCAAGCTGGCCAAGCTAAAGAGAGAGTATGGGCGCCTCCCCTAAAGAATCTGAAACGGAGCATGTGTGGCACATATCCCTAACTGGGGGAGACCAAATTCAGTTAAGTGAACAGGAAGCTCATGGTTACTGGGGGCATGGAGTTTTCTTAACAACTGGTGACAGACGTGCCCCGTGGTCCCTAACCCAGCGAGCTGCTTATTGGGCTGGAGGGCTAAACCCTTTAGATAGCGGAGAGTCCCTGGCAATCACTGGCACACCTGATCAATTGCTAGAAAGTGTACACAAAGCAGCCTGCTTGCAAATGATACATGAAAGAAAATTGATTCCTGAATGTGAATCCTCAATGATGCTGGCAGTGAGTCCTGACATGATGACTCCCTTGATAAGGGGACTTCCAGAGACACTTAAACCTTCAAAGGACAATCGCATTGATGAGCCCAGTAGAAAGATTGGAAGGTTTGATCAGAAGCCAGGGTACCAGAAGCGGGAGCCAGAGGGATGGAGCTGACACTGCCATTGATTCACTGTTCACCCCTGCCCCGACTTCCCCCAACCAACCAAATACTAAAAAGGTGTGGACGTGGGGGGAAGCAGCACAAGAATTGATACATTATAATAGGAAATATGGCCCTGTAAAAATCCTAGAAGAAAGGTCGAGAGGAATCCGTCATATTGAAGTCAAGAAACTGCCCCTTTCTACCAGTACTGCTGCTGCTACCAGTGCTCCAAGAAAGAAGCATCCACATATTAGAAGAGGAAAGGGGGAACAACCTAAGATCCAACAACAATGGTAGGTTTTGGGAATTAAAAAGGGAGTTCCCGGAGATATAATGGAGGGCTTACTTACCCCTTGATAAACTGAGTAAACTGGTATCAAGGTGGCATAATGCAAAAGGACATTCACAGAGCATGAAAGAAGTCCTACCCGTTACACCTTCAGCTCCCTCCTCCACCGAGGATGAAACTCTCCCAGGAACAGGAAAACGAGAATCTCCATTCCCTCCATTCCGCACTCATACCTGAGGGCAGGACGTGACAGGCTGTGGGCATTACAACATAGTCCAGAAGCTTCTCAGTCTCTCTGGGCACCTCCTTTGCTGAGGACCCTGTCAACTGACTGAGGGTCCCACCCCTCCTGCCCCCCAGCTGGTGCAGGTGAAGTCACCCTGCCCGGGGCAGGGGAGGATGTGACTGTCAGCACCTTGGTACCACCCTGGTGTGTACCTGGGGACAGGCACAGTGGGGCACAAAAGGTGCGAAGGAGCCATTGACTGCCCTATTGAAGCCTCTGGATCTCAGGGGGATGTGCAACTGCCACAGTGGGGCATTGTGATGTCACTGGTGATGTCACAAAGGGCCCCACCCAGGCACCCCTTTAAAAGCAGGGCCAGGGGTGCAGAGCTGCATCCTCTGGCAGGACAGGGAGGTGGCCACCCCACTGTGGCCCGGTCCTGGTGAAAGAGGAGACGTGGTGGCAGCCAGACACGCTGCCATGGCCGGCACTGCTACCGGAGCCGCTCTCGCTGCTGCTATGTCCCATCCCTGGAAACTGTGAGGCCACTAAGAGCCAAAATTTCCCATCCCTGCACACCTTGGGCCACTCAGGGTAAAATTTCCTGTCCCTGGACCCATTAGGTCACCAAGACCTAAAATGTCACATCCCTGGACCGCTTGGGTCACCGAGAGCCAGAATGTCCCATGCCAGACACCGGATATCCCCTCCCTGGAGACTCTGGGACCAAGACCTAAAATGTCCCATCCCTGGATCCAAGATGTCCCGTCTCTAGACACTTTAGGCCACCCAGGCACAGATATCTCATCTCTGGACCCCATGAAGCCTTCGAGACCCAGGATGACCCATCCTTGGAAACTCTGGGGACACCAAGTCCTAAGATGTCCCATCTCCAGCCACCTTGGGCCACCAAGATCAAGATGTCCCATCCCTGGACACTTTGGGCCACCAAGACGCAGGATGTCCCATCCTGGGACCCAAGATGTCCCATCTCCAGCCCCCTTGGACCATCCAGGCCAAGATGTCCCAACCCTAGACACTGTGAGGCCATGAAGACCCAAGATGTCTCATCCCTGCACCCTTTGGGGACACCAAGTTGTAAGATGTCCCACCTCCAGCCCCCTTGAGCCATCCAGGCCAAGATGTCCCATCTCGGGACCCCTTAGGCCACCAAAAGACCTAAAATGTTCCTTTCCTGGACCCACTGAGCCACCAAAACCCAGGATGTCCCATCCCAGACTACAGATGTCCCATCCCTGGACACTTTGGGCCAATCAGACCCAAAATGTCCCATCCTTGGAACACCCAGGGCAAGATGTCCCATCCCTGAACACCTTGGGCCACCAAGACCTAAAATGTACCATACCTGGACTCTTTGGAACACCCAGGCCAAGATGTCCCATCCCTGGACAGTTTGGGGCCACCAAGACCCAGGTTGTCCCATCTCAGGACCCAAGATGTCTCATCTGCAGCCATCTTGGGCCACCAAGACCTTAAATGTCCCAACCTTTGGACCCTTTGGAGCACCCAGGCCAAGGTGTCCCATCCCTGAACACTGTGAGGACACCAAGACCCTGGATGTCTCATCCCTAGACCCTTTGGGGACACCAAGTCCTAAGATGTCCCATCTCCAGCCCCCTTGGGCCACCCAGACCAAGATTTCCCATCTCTGGACAACTTTGGCCACAAAGACATAAAATGTCCAATCCCAGACCCCGGATGTACCATCCCTGGAGACTTTGGGTGATCAAGACCTAAAATGTCCCATCTCTGGACCCCTCAGACCACCAAGACCAAAAATGTCCTATCCCTGGACCCCTTGGGCCACAGAGAGCAAGGGTGTCTCATCCCAGACCCCGGATGTCCCATCCCTGGACATTTGGGCCAACCAGAGCCAAGAGGTCCCATCTCTGGACCCCTTAGGCCAAAGAGACCAAGATGTCTCATCCCTGGACACTTTGGGCCAACAAGACCCAGGATGTCCCATCTCTGGACACAGTATGTCCCATCTCCAGCCCCCTTGAGCCACCAATACCTAAATGCCCTAAACCATGGACCACCCAGGCCAAGATGCCAATTCCCTGGACACTTTGAACCACCAAGACCCAGGATGTCCCTTTTCTGGACCCCTTAGGCCACCAAGATAAAAAATGTCCAATCCCAGACCCCTGGACACATTTGGCCACCGAGACCTAAAACGTCCCATCCCTGGACACATTTGGCCACCGAGACCTAAAACGTCCCATCCCTGGACACTTTGGGACACCCAGGCCTAGATGTCCCATCCCTGGACACTGTGAGGCCACCAAGACCCAGGATGTCTCATCCCTAGACCCTTTGGGGACACCAAGTCCTAAGATGTCCCACGTCTAGCCATCTTTGGCAACCAAGACCAAGACGTCGCATCTTTGGACTCCTTGGGCCACTGTGAACCAAAATGACCCATCTCGGAGCTCTGATGCCCCATCTCTGGAAACTTTGGGCCACTGAGACCAAGATGTCCCATCCCTAGATCCAAGACGTCCCATCTCTGGACACAAAATGTCCTATCCCTGGACACTTTGGGCCATCAAGATGCAGGATGTCCCATCTCCGGAACTTTTAAGCCACCAAGACCCAAAATGTCCCATCTCCAGGCATCTTGGGCCACCAAGTCCTACAGTGTCCCAACCCTTGGGCCCATTGGACCACCCAGGCCAAGATGTCCCATTCCTGAACACAAGAAGTCCCATCCCTGCACACTTTGGGCCACCAAGATGAGGATGTACCACCTCCAGTCATCTTGGTCCACCAAAACCAAGATATTGCATCACTGGACCCCTTGGGTCACCGAGACCAATATGTCCCTTTCCTGGAGCGAAGATGTCCCATCTCTGGACCCAAAATGTCCCATCCCTGGACTCTTGGGGCCACCAAGACCCAGGATGTCCCAACCCTTGGACCCCTGGAGCTCCCGGGCCAAGATGTCCAAATCTTGCACCGAAGATTTCCCATCGCTGGACACTTTGGGCCACCAAGATGCAGAATGTCCAATCTCCAGCCCCCTTGCGCCACCAAGACCAAGGTTGTGCCATCTCTGGACCCAAAATGTCCCATCTCCAGTGCCCTTGGGCCGACAAGAGCCAAAATTTCCCATCCCTGGATATCTTGGGCAACTCAGCGCAAGATGTACCATCCTTGGAACCCTTAGGCCACCGGGACATAAAATGTCCCATATCTGGACACTTTGGGCCACCAATACCAAAAATGTTCTATCCTGGGACCCCTTAGACCACCAAGACCCAAGATGTCCCATCCTTGGACACTTTGGGGACAATAAGACCAAGGACATCCCTTCTCTGGACTCAAGATGTCCCATTTGCAGCCATCTTGAGCCATCAAGATGTTAAATGCCCCAACCCATGGACCACCCAGGCCAGGATGTCCCATCCCTGGACACTTTGGGCCACCAAGACCTAAACTGTCCCATCCCTGGACACTTTGGGACACCCAGGCATAGATGTCCCATCCCTGGACACTGTGAGGCCACCAAGACCCAGGATATCCCGTCTCTGGACCCTTTCGGCTACCGAGATCAGGATGTCCCATGTCCAACCATCTTGGGACACCAAGACCAAGATGTCCCATCCCTGGACCACCTGGGACACCCAGACCCAGGATATCTCATCCCTGGACTCAAATTGTCCCATCTCCAGCCCCCTTGGGCCATCAAGAGCCAAAATTTCCCATCCCTGTATCCTCAGGGCTATGCAGAGCAGGATGTCCCATCCCTGGACCCCTTAGGCCAACAAGACCTAGAATGTCCCATCCTCAGACACTTCGGGCCACCCAGGCCAAGATGTCACATCCCTGGACCCTGTGAAGCCATCAAGACTCAGGATGTCCTATTCATGGACACTTTGGGGACACTAAGTCTTATGATGTCCCATCTCCAGCTCCATTGTGCCACCCAGGCCCCGATGTCCCATGTCTGGACCCCTTGGGCCAACCAGAACCTCAACATCTCCCCTAACTTCATCCCACTTTACGTGGAGAGTATTGAACTCCAAGACCTCAAAACTTCTCCCCAAACTTACCCCCTCCTCACCTGGGGATGTTCAACCCCAACCATCTCCCTAACTTCACCGCACCTCATCTAGAGGATGTTGGAACCCAAGACCAAACATCTCCCCCAGCTTCACCCCACCTCACCCGGAGGAGGTTGAACTCCAGCTGAGACCAAACATCTCCTCCAATGTTGTCCCATCTGGGGAATAGTGAACCCAAGACCCCAAACACCTCTCCAACTTTGTCCCCCCTCATCTAGTCGGTGGAGAATCCCAAGACCCCAACCATCTCCCCAAATTCACCCCACCTCATATGGAGGATGTTGAACCCCAACCAAGACCCCAAACATCTCTCCAACATTGTCCCACCTCATCTAGAGGGTGGAGAACCCCAAGACACCAAACGTCTCCTGCGGTGTTGTCCCACGTCATCCAGAGGATGTTGAACCCCAACATCTCACCCAATTTTGTCCCACCTGGAGGATATTGAACCCCAAGACCCCAAACACTTCCCCAACTTCATGCCTTCTTCACCTGGAGGATGTTGAACCCCAACCAAGACTCCAAACATCTTTGCCAACTTTGTCCTACCTCATCTGGAATGTGGAGAACCCAGGACTCCAAAACATCTCCCGCAGTGTTGTCCCACCTGAGGGATGGAGTACCCGAGACCCAACCATCTCCCCCAACTTCATCTCTCCTCATCTAGCCGGTGGAGATCTCCAAGACCCCCAACATCTCCCCCAGTGTTGTCCCACCCGGAGGATGTTGAACCCCAACCAAGACCCGCAAACATCTCCCCAAATTCATCCCTCTTCCCCTGGAAGGATGGAGAACCCAAGACATAAACCATCTCCCTCAATGTTGTCCCACCTCACGCTGACAAGGTTGAACTCCAAGACTCCAAGATCTCCCCAACTTTGTCCCACCTGGAGGATGTTGAACCCCAACTGAGACCCCCAAACATCTTCCCAACTTCATCCAACCTCATCTGGAGGATGGAAAACACAAGACCCTAACATCTCCCACGAACTCCTCCTGATTGGTGAGTGGAGGGGGTGGGGCCTGTGGGTGGGGCCTGCCAGGGGCAGTGGCCACTGCTGCTCTCCCAGGGAAGTTCATCTGGATCCATTTTGGGGCCACCAGGAAGTTGGTGTCACCCAACAAGACGTGTGAGTGGGCGGAGGGCCCAGCAGGGGGCATCTAGTTGGCCAGCGTCTACTTGTCCATCATCCATCTGTCCATCCATCCGTCCCTCCACATGGCCATCCCTCCATCTCCTCATCCCACCACCCACCTGACGCTCCGTCTCCATCTCCTGGTGTCTCCACCCTCATCTGTCCATCTGTCCATCCCCACCTTCTCACCCACCTCCTGGTCCCTCCATCATCTCCATCTCCATCTCCATCTCCATCTCCACCTCCATCTCCATCTCCATCTCCATCTCCACCTCCATTTCCACCTACATCTCCATCTCCATCTCCATCTCCATCTCCATGTCCATCTCCATCATCTCCATCTCCATCTCCACCTCCATCTCCTGGTGTCTCTGTCCATCTGTCCATCCCGAGCTCCTCACCCACCACCCACCTGACCCTCCCTCTCTTGGTGTGTCTATCTCCTCACCCATCCATCTCCTCACATCTCCCTCTCCTGGCCCCTCCATCTCACAGAATCACAGAAATCAGGGATTGGAAGGTGTAGGAGTCGGTCCAAAGAACAGTATTTGCCTGAACATCGCCATCAGGGACTTGGAGAACAGATGCCCTGATAGAAAGAATTGGGCAATAACTTGGAGAGAGGCCTGACGAAAAAAGTTGTGTTATACAGGTCTCTCTGACCCGGGGGCTACAGGTAACAATGGCTGCTGTACGGATTCCACCTGCTGCCGCAGCCAGACTTGCCCCCACCTCCTAAAAGGAATTGTGTTCTACAGGTCTTTCGATCTGGGGACTATAGCTGCTGTGCAGAAGATGGATTTTCACCTACTGCCTCAGCCAAACTTGCCCCCACCTCCTCCCTGCTACTAAGGCCAGTGAAGAAGAGCATGCACAGAGGCTTGACGAAGGTCTTGAGGTCACCCAATGGACCAGTAAGAGACCCCTGAACCGAGGCGATGCAGGCACAGACGGGTTCTGGCAAGCGAAGCGGGGACTCTTCGGGCCTGCGCAGTTCAGCCTGGATTGCGAAACAAAGGCAGAGATTGGCCTCAATCCATGGGAGCGAAGCGGGGTGAAGAAGCATGAAAGACGATTCCCGACGGGACATCGCTGAGCTCTCCCCACCAAAGGATCACGGATCACAACGGAGAACCGGCAGGACTCTTCTCACGACACCCGAGACCATAGGGATGCCTTTGGATCTCGAAGTGGTAGCCAACCCTTTTTTTTCCCCCTTTCTTTTCTTTCCTTTTTCTCCACTCTCTCTATCACGTGCCGCTTTACGGGCAAAATAAATAAAGAAATATTGATGATTGAATTACAACCTCTTGGCTTTTTGATTGCCTTAATTTTGCACTTCAAGATCAAGGTAAATGAAGCATCACGAGTCCATCACCGAATGGACCGTGACAGGCCTGGAGCACAAGTCTTATGAGGAGCAGCTGAGGGACATGAGGCCATTTAGCCTGGAAAAAAAGAGACTGAGGGGAGACCTTATCGGTCTCTACAACTACCTGACAGGAGGTTGTAGCGCGGTGGGTGTTGGTCTCTTCTCCCAAGCAGCAAGTGATAGGATGAGAGGAAAGGTTCTCACGTTGTGCCAGGGAAGGTTCAGATTGGATATTAGGAGACATTTCTTCATGGAAAAGCAGTGCAACAGGCTGCCCAGGGCAGTGGTGGAGTCACCATTCCTGGAGGTGTTTAGAAGACATTTAATTGGGTTTCTTAGGGACATGGTTTAGTGCTAGAGTTGTGTTATGGTTGGACTCGATGATCCTGAGGGTCTCTTCCAGCTGAAATTATTCTATATTCTATTGACAAATCAAATTCAGGGCAGTTATTCCCTTTAATGCCAGTTACACACCTGCAGTGTTACGTGAGGTGCCAAGGCTCTCGCACACCCCTACATGCACTGGGCAGGGACAGCAATGGTCCTGTCCAGGGCAGCCATCCCCATCCACAGAGAGTGTGGGACAGACACCCCAGACAGCATTGCAGACAGATTCGGTGCCTTTGTGCAAGAAACTCATTCCCACCTCTGAAGCATCACAAGATCTGTCCCTTCTCTATCCAGTAGATGTAGGGCAGCCCATGAATAGGAAGCGCATCACACCGCGGTATCCATGCGTACAGCAACACTTCCAAATCTCCTTTTTTTCTTTTCACCACCCTCTTCTCAACTCCTTGAGAACATAATCAAGGGACAGACACACCATTGTCACATTGGGCCTGTCGGCAGCACCTTGTCATTCCTAGAGATCAGTGACACGTCTGCCCAAGTACCTCAGGGGCAGCAGAGACGCCACTGACAAAACACACGTTTCCTTCCAGGTCTGTCATTCCCAGCCCTGTTTCTCTCTGGCCTTGGGGACAGCAGGGCTTGCTCACTCTCCTGTTGCCCAATTTCAGCCCTAACTTTCCACCTGCCAACCACTGTGACATTGCTCTGCTCTGAAGTCAAACCTTTGCACACATGGGGACCTGGATTCTTGAGACCCACCAGATTTCCCTAAGCCTCTCAGAGCTTGGCCGGGTGCTACAGCTGAGGTGCCACAGCCCAACTGTGCACTGATGCCCTGAGCCAAGGGCACAGCCAGGACAAGCTGCAGCCTGTGCTGTTTGACACCCATGGAGTCACCGCCAGGCGTGGTGGGACAAGTCACACAGCTTGGGGTGCTGCAATGGCTGGGTACAGGCTTTTCAGGAGAGACGGGCTGGAAGGGTCAGCAGTGGGATTCCCTCAGAGTGAAGAAGTTGCTTGGATGTATGGAGCTCCTTTATGTGGGGAGTGACCAGATGGGTTTTCCCTTGTGAGTGAGGGCACCAATGACAAAGCCCTGGGGCTGTGGGGGCACATGGCGATGCCCCCCAAAAATCTGGTGCCACCGAAAGTGGGGCACGGCAGTCAGGGAGAGGCACCAGGATAAGGAGGCGAAAGCAGCACTGAAAGACTGTGCTACGGAAATTGGAAATTATTTCTTTTTGCTTGAATAAACTCTTGATGGAACCCCTTTTCTTTAGGGGGCACCGGGGGCTCCCCGGGCGAGTGGTCCCTGCCCTGGCTGGAATTGGAGGGACCGTGGCTGGAGCAGTCCAGGGAGAGTCCAGACCTTGAGAAACTTTGGGGTTCCACCATCAGGAATCTCCTGAGTTTCAAAAGGAGAAGCGGCCAGTCCTGTATCGGGGCAGGAGAATAACCCCATCCATCAGGACAGAGCAGGACCTGACACGCTGAGCAGGGACCCTGAGGAGAAGGGCCTGGGCACTACAAGGGCCGCCACACAAGCCCGTGCTGCACGCTCACCATGAACAAGGCAGCTGCACACAGGGCTGCATGAGGAGGAGCGTGGGCACCCAGACACCTGGAGTTCTCATCCCATTCGGTTCAGCACTGGTGGGACCCCACACACATGGGTGTGTGCCAGTGTGCGGCTCCCAGTTTGGAGAAGCAGGGAGGAACTGGAGAGTGCAGGGCTGTGCCAAGGCAGGGGTCAGGACCTTGTGCACATGGTGTGGGATGCTGAGGGACCTGGGCTGCTCTGGCCCAGCAGCGCTGGGGAGGCTGCAGCAGTGTAGGAGTAGCCTGAGAGTGCTGGAAGGGTGGTTTCCGAGATGGTGGAGGTTTTCTTCGTAGTGGGAAAGAGCATGAGAAAGAAATAATGGCACACAGTGCAGCTGGGGAGGTCCAGGCTGGACATGAGCAGCAAGGAATGTGAGTGGAAGGGCAGTGCTGTGGTGGAGCAGGTCACCCAGAGGCAGTCTGCATCAGCCCAAGGCTTTGTGCTTCAAGGAACAGCTGGGGAGGATGGACAGAGATCAGCAAAGGAAGGAAGATGCTCAGACAAGAGCAAGGTGGGCAGCAGGGGGGATGTGTCCAGCCCGCAGGGAAAGAGGTGCAGGGGATGCCACAGCATAGGACACGCTGTCGTGGAGATGATCAAGGGACGTAAAGAGGCTGAAAGCCCCAACAGACATGAGCTCCTTCTCCCCTTGGCTGTGGCTGTTGTCTCCAGCTCTGATGCCTGTGAGGAGACACCTTGTCCTTACAGCACAGGGGCCTCATGGCCTCCTTGTCCCCAGCCAGGAACCTGGGAGGTGTGGGACCATAGTCCTGCCCTTGGCCTTGCACAGCCCCACATCACACTGTCCCAGGAAGGGCCCTGGGCAACGTAGGAGGGACAGGATCTGCCTTCCCAGGGCTGGGGGTCAGGGCTTGGCCCTTTGATTAATGAAACACATCCAGGTTTACTGATCATCAGAGAGACCTTCACCTTGCTTGTCCTGACCTGTCATCTCTGCCTCCAGTTTTCTTCTCTAACCAGACCCTGGGGTCAGTTCCTCAGTAGTGTTCCTCAGGGGAACCCATTAACATTACAAGAAACTTCGGAGTTTGAATCTGACTTGGGCTTCTTGAGAGGGTTCTTCAGCTTCCTCCAGGGTCTGAAGTTCATGGACTCAGCACCAAACCCACCAGAGGGGTCATTAAAGTGCCTTGGGCTGCTCCTGTGCTGCTGAGCTGGGCTGGGCTCCTGGGACAGAGGGAGCTCATGGCAAGCGGCAGCGCTGCAGAGAGACAGCTCTGCCCAGGAGCAGCTCCTCTACAAAGCGCAGCAGGGCTGAGGGCTCTGCCTGGGGATCTCAGGGAGACGAGCAAGGCAGAGAGAGATGAAAGGTGGTCAGGATGGGGAGGATGACTGAGAGCTCACTGGAGGAGAAATCTTTGCAGCCCTTGCCATGGTAAGTCTCTGGGTGCAGGGCAATGCAGCTGCAGCTCCTGGAGGCATCTCCTCAAGTTAGCACAGGCACAGCTTGAGGGATCTGTAAGGAGGGGGCTCTTGTCAGGCAATTTTGAACAGCTGTGTAGCTTGGTGAGCACCCAGGGGTGCCCAGGGCTGTCCTGCAGAGCAGGGCCCCTGCACCCCAGGGCTGTGCCGGGGCAGGGACTCTGCCGCCTGCCAGGGTCAGCGCTCAGCCTGCCCGGGGAGATCCCCACGGTGCTGTGGGGAGAAGCTGTGGGGGGAAGGAGCGACCCCTATCAGGGCAGGAAAGGTGCTTCTGCTGTTGAGGGGGTGCTGTGTGGGTCAGGGCTGCTCACAGCTCCAGATCACCCCCAGGATTTTTCCAAGTGGATGCCTCAAGCAGAAGATCAATGCAAGGATTACCAGACAGATAGGGAGCTTTCCTGAGCCTGCCTTTTCAGTTTCCTATCTGAAGCGGTGAGGGGTACAGGAAAAGAGAGAAGGAAAATGAGCCCTCCTGCTTAAAAAAGTCACTGAGACTCCTGAACTGCAACTTTAAGTGATCGGTATGTCTGCCAGAAGCCTCATAACATCCCTTCAGCCGCTGCTCTGCCTGTGCACAGCACCAGCATCACATCTGCTGAACCCGTCAGCCTTAGTCTGACCTGTCCTGTTTTCCAACCTGCAAACAGGAAGATGCCTCCAGGCAGTGCCCTGTGAACAGGCAGGATCTGTAAGGCCAGGGTGAGGGCACAGAGGGTGGGATGGTCTGTGAGCACTGACAGGGAAGAGACATGGACAGGGAAACACCTCCCAGGGGGAAAATCTCCAGGAAGCAGGGAAATGATCAGAAATGAGAGGAAACTAAACCTGGAATTGTTATGGAGGGAGAACACAGAAAACTCCGTATGATCCCCTGCAGTGCAGATCCCTCCTGTGAGCAGCCCCCTCGCCTCCTCTCCCACCCAGCAAAGCCTCTGCCCTCAGGGCCGGGGGCTCCAAGGCATGAAGCAGCTCCTGTGCAGCCAGAGCTCCAGTTCCCTCTGCAGAGCACAGGGGCTGAGAGCAGCTGCCCGGCAATGCTGGTGTGTGGGAGGTGGCTGCACAGCTGGGGAAGGGTGACGCTGTCTGAGTGCCCGGCTGCCTCTGCCCTGGCCTCTCTCACACCCACCCTCACCGTAGTTTCCTTCTTGCTCCACTGCTCTGGGTCACTGCTGTTGTGATCTGGCTCTTGCTGTCAGGCTCTCTGGGGATGGGAGTTTCAGCTGCAGAGTCACAGCCTGATCTTGTGGGTCCTTTCCTGCAGCTGTGTCCATGGGAACACGTGTCCCAGCTTTGCTCTGAGCTGTGGGGCTGTGGGCAATGCAGTGTGTGGGGCTGGGGAATGAGCTGATTCTCCCTGAATCAAATGCCAGCATTAGGACTTTTGGACATCTCCTGGGAGTTTCCTTAGAAGCTCTGAGCTACCCTCCAGGATGCAAACCTGTCCTTTTATGTGAAAGCCCCATGGAGGAGCACAGAGATGCTGTGACAGAGAAAATGCTGTTGGGTTTGTGAAACCCGTGGTTTCCGGGAGAAACATGGGATACTGAAACCTTAGGATAGGGTGAGACATGTTGTGGTCTGAGGTGGGTCCCTCTGCTTTCAGCAGTGCCCAATGGCTTTTCAGGGTAACATGAAAGCAGTGTGATCAGCCTCCATCTCAGAAAGGTGCCAGCCCAGGGCAGCTGCAGCAAGACAGAGAGACAGAGCAGCTGCCCTCACTCTGCACTGACCCACAGGCATCCTCTGGTCTCGCAGGACTCGCTCTGTTCTCCCTGAGTGCAGCAGAAATGCTGAGGGTTTCTGACACCCAACAACACTCCCCAGGCTGTGAGAGGAGAAGGAGCTGTAGAAACGCCAAACCTCTCAAACTCAGTTTCTCAGCCCTGCGGGTACAGATGCTGACAGTCCCTTCTGCAGCAGGAGCGGTTCCATCTGACAAAGCTGAACCCCAGGACTGGCCCCTGCCCCACCCCATCACACAGGCTCAGGCTGACTCCTCAAGAGCCCCTGGGCAGAGACCCTGCTCTTCATTGCACACTCATCAAGCACCGACGAGGGCTCCAGCCAGGACGTTCTCGTGGAAAAAGAAAAGGGTCTCTTTGTGGGAGGGTCTGTGGGAAATGACTTTGGTTTTTCCCAGAGAAGTCTCATCTAAACCGTCACTGTCTTTTCCTCCTTGCACAGGTCCTCATGCCCACAGGCAGCAAATGTCCAACAGCAGCTCCATCAGCCAGTTCCTCCTCCTGGCGTTCCCAGACACACGGGAGCTGCAGCTCTTGCACTTCTGGCTCTTCCTGGGCATCTACCTGGCTGCCCTCCTGGGCAACGGCCTCATCATCACCACCATAGCCTGTGACCAGCACCTCCACACCCCCATGTACTTCTTCCTGCTCAACCTCGCCCTCCTCGACCTGGGCTGCATCTCCACCACTGTCCCCAAATCCATGGCCAATTCCCTCTGGGACACGAGGAAAATCTCCTATACAGGATGTGCTACCCAACTCTTTTTTTTCTTTTTCTGTGCTACAGCAGAATATTCACTTCTCACCATCATGTCCTACGACCGCTACGTTGCCATCTGCAAACCCCTGCACTACGGGACCCTCCTGGGCAGCAGAGCTTGTGTCCACATGGCAGCAGCTGCCTGGGCCACTGGGTTTCTCAGTGCTCTGCTGCACACAGCCAATACATTTTCACTGCCACTGTGCAAGGGCAATGCCCTGGACCAGTTCTTCTGTAAAATCCCACAGATCCTCAAGCTCTCCTGCTCACAGTCCTACTTTAGGGAAGCTGGGCTTCTTGTGGTTAGTGTCTGTTTATCATTTGGGTGTTTTGTGTTCATCATGGTGTCCTACGTGCAGATCTTCAGGGCCGTGCTGAGGATCCCCTCTGAGCAGGGACGGCACAAAGCCTTTGCCACATGCCTCCCTCACCTGGCCGTGGTCTCCCTGTTTGTCAGCACTGCCGTGTTTGCCTATCTGAAACCCCCCTCCATCTCCTCCCCATCCCTGGACCTGGTGGTGTCTGTTCTGTACTCGGTGGTTCCTCCAGCAGTGAACCCCCTCATCTACAGCATGAGGAACCAGGAGCTCAAGGATGCCCTGTGGAAACTGATGACTGGATTTCTTCCGAAGCTATAAATTGTCTCTGTCTTCTTCTACATACGAGTTATAGTCTAACTCATTGCAGGTTCATCCTGTGTGCAGTATTTTTTGTCTCTAGTTGTGTTTTTCTCTTATGATAATACTGTAATTCCATTTTTAGTTCACTGCCTGCTTTTCTTTTCTCACTGAGTGTCTGTGTCCATGAGGAATCATGCTCTCTGTGTTTAAGCAAAATAAAGGGCTCTCCGGCAAACTGTTTTCTGCTGACATCCGAACTCCAAGACCTTTTTCAAGCTGCAGGGACAGTTCCTGTGTGCATGGGTGGAAGGGGAAAGAGCTCTCGCTTGGCAGCTCTGCCAGGGAGCACCAGCGCTTGGCCTTCCAGAGCTGTTCTCGTTCCACTCCCACACTCTCCTTCTCATCCCTTGTGTTGGTGCAAGGCCTGAGTGCTCTGGCAGCCTGGTCACCGTCCTGCTGTGTGTCAGTCCTGTGAGCGCAGGCAGGGACAGGCCATGGGCACTGCTGTGACAGAGCTGGCCTCTGTAACAGTACTTCTATAAAGAAGAGTGATCTCCTCAGGGCAGTGTCGGAAGGCTTAGGTCTTCTTCAAGTTTCTGTCAAGAACATGCACAAGAAGGTGGCCACAGATGCAAACAGCAGTGTACAGCTGCACAGTGTGTGTGTGCAGGGCTGGGCACACAGCAGTGTCCTCTCACAGCCAGGCCTCCTGCCAGAGACCTGCAGGACCAGCAGAGTAGGGGCTGGGTTGTGCCCCTGTGCACTGGACACCCCGTGGAAGCTGCCCCAGGACAATCATCATGCACTGGCCCCTCACAACCTCCCTTTCCAGCACTGGCCTCTCTCCCCAGCTCACAGAAGTTACTCTTCCCTAAACGGATGGACACCGAATGAGTAGGTCAGAAGTCCATGTTTGCATTGTACAAATGAGATGTGAGCACACGCATCATGTACATGAGGTGAGATGAAACCGAGTGAGCACAAACACCATCAGCTGTTCCTGGGAGCTCCATGAATGCCTGTGGGACAGACAGTGTCTCGAGGTCACTTCTCATTGAGAGTAACAGCCCATGGGAAACCACCCACTGGGATCTTCTTCCTTGGACTGTTATCCCCGTGTCCATTCCTCACGATGTGGGACATCTCAGATGAGTGCAGAGCAGGGTGACACACCACAGGGCTGAGGTGTATCTCGTCCCTTTGGAGTGGCAGCAGGAGGCCAGAGACCCACTGTGACTCTTGCCTCTGTGTGTAAAAGGGACAGACGCTGTCTCTGAGCATCCCTGGGTGCATAAGCAGTCCTGAGACCAGCTCAGAAACAGATGCCTGATAGAATCCTGGCATTTCTGTGTGTGACTCCAGGAATAAACCTCAGTGGCCCAGGGAGATTCATCTCAGCTGCTGGGACAGGCTCATTGCAAGTGCTCCTGTCTGCTACATCACCCTTGCCCATGATTCTGGGTTGTGCTTTCAAAAGTGACAGCAGAATCAGAGAAGTTCTGAGGTCCTTGGGAAAGGAAGATGTCAAACCCATCTTCAAGAAGGGCAGGAAGGACAATTTGAATAATTACGGGCTGGTCAGCCTACCTCTGTCCATGGGAAGGGGACAGGGTGCGTCTTCCTGCACCAATCTCCAGGCACCTGAAGGAGAAGGAAAGGATTGCTGAACCAAAATGAGCAGAAAACCCAATGAGTCCCAAGAAATGCTCTGAACCCATTCCAGAGCTTTAGACCCCCGGGAAAGAGCTCAGTGACAGTGCAGCCCATGCAGTTGCATCTGTGTCCCTCACTGTGCAGCACAACCAGTGTGGAGTCACCCCATGGTCCTGCAGCCAACCTGCTCTGTAGGGCATCAGTGCCAGGTTGGGGCCCTGTGGGGAGCAGAGGGAAGGGGCCAGGAGCACCAGACCAGATCAGAAGAGGGATGGGGGGAGATCAGACAGGAGCTGACCGGGGCTGGAAATTGCCTTGGAGAGAAAAATGCTGGTGTTCAGCTGCCCCAAGATAATACCCAGAGTTCAGGGTGCAGGGCCAGAAGTCCTTGCTGTCCTGGTGCTTCACCAGGCCCGGGAAGTAGCTGGAGAAGGATTGGTGTCCCCCACTTGCCATCTTTTAGTGCATCATCCCTCGTGAAGGGTGGCATGGAAAGCAAGTCTGGGACCCTGTGTCAGGATTTGCACCGAAGAAAGTATTCACCCAGAAGCCACATCATTTTCCTCTGGTACTTCAGTCCTGGTGCTCATCACATGTCCTTAAGACAAACTTATGCACCCCTCTTGTCAACCTTACCCCAAAAGTCACCCCTAGACAAGGCTCCTGAGCTGGGGCCGAGCTGGAGAACTGGGGTCCATCCGTGACCAGGGGAAGGACAAGGCCTGTCCTGGGTCCTCTAAAAGGCCGGCAGCCTCTGATCTCCACCAGAAAAGGCAGCATGCAGGAAACTGTAGACCATCCCCATGCCCACTGGAGGCCCTTAGGAAGAGTTCCTCTCTCCAAATATCCGACCCAGCTTGTTGCTGCACGAACAACCAGGAGAAACTGCCCCAGGACCCTCATTCCAGACCCCATCTCCTCCACCCCATACAGGCAGTGCTCTCCCCCTTGTCACTGAGGTGGTTCCAGGGACCCAAGAGACACTTGTGGGGAGGAGATGCTGGATAGGGATTCAATGTCCTTCAGTGCTCCTCATGGCACCTCCTGCTGGGCTTTGTGCCGCTGGTCACAACCCTCTGAGCCTGGCTGTTCAGTCAGTTCTCAGTGGTGCTAAACAGGAATATGCCCATGAGCACATTGGGCTGCACTGGGAGGAGTCACACAGCTGGAGTGTTCGATGTCAGTCTGGCCTTTTGCCGTTCTGCCATTTTGCAGTTGGCCCTTGGGCCTTTCGCACTTTTACTTTCTCTTGCTGGGATCAGCTGTTCAGGACCAGGGCGCTCCCTTCTCTTGGGCTGTCTGTTTGGCACAACTGGAGTTATGTGAGGGATTGCACTGAGTATCATATATTTTACTTTATGTATATTCTAGTATATTAGTAGTAGTAGTGTATTATTTTTATTGTCTTATTATTTTTTTTTTCTAAACCCACAGGTTTCTCCCTTCCCCTTCAGTTCTCTCCCTTATCCCACTTGGAGACCGGGAGCAGGATGTGAGCAGCTCTCATGGTCTTAGTTGGTGGCTGTGGTAAAACCACGACAAGAAAGAGTACTAGTAGCTTCAGAAATCTTGAAAATCACTTTCCAAGATGATGGCACTTTTTTGGGGTTGGTTTTTTTTTTTTTGGTAGAGGGAAACAACATGAGAAAGGAAAACCATCAGAAACTGCAGCTCTGGAGGTCCAGAGTGGACCTCAGGGCAAAGAAATGTCATTCTGAGCACAGTGCTGTGGTCATTCAGAAGGACTCTGGATCAGCCATGGCTTTGTGTTTCAAGGAACAGCTGGTGGGGATGGAGAGACAGCAGCACAGGTGGGGACACACCAGGGTGAGAACAATCTGGGGAAGCGCATGGGGTGTCTGCAGCCTGTGGGGAAACAGCCACAGGCCTGGGACAGTGTAGGATGGACCGTGGTGGAGATGGCCAAGGGTGCTGGCAAGGCTGGATGTCCCTGAAAGCCCCGAGGTCTTTGTCCCCTTGGCTATGGCCGATGTCCCCGACAGCGAGGCCAAAGAGGAGACACATGGTTGTCATGGCCATGGCACCCCATTGCCTCCTTGCACCCCCCAGGGAGTGTCACACCATTGTCCTGCACTGGGCATCATCCCCACATCCCCAGGAAGAGCCCTGAGACACACATGTGAGTGGCAGGATCTCCCTTCCCAGGGGCAGGGGGTCAAGGCTTGGCCATTCTCCTTCATCAAACAAATCAATGTCTTTCTCAGCATCAGAGCTGCTGCACTTTGCCTTTGCCTGATGCAATCACTGCCTCCAATGATCTGCTCTAACGAGTCCCTGGGGAGGCTTTGTCAGTAACAGCCCTCAGTGGGGCCCATTAATGCTTCAAGGTACTTTGGGCTTTGCTTCTGACTTGGACTTCTTGAGGAGATTCTTCAGTCTGTCCTTGGTATCTGAGGTTCAGGGACTCAGCACCAAATACGCCATGGGGCTCATTAAAACACAGAAATCTCTAACGAGTGATGTTTCTGTAATTTTCTTCCAGTCTTCAAGACTTGTAGAACTAACTGGAGAGGTTTCAATGGGACACTTACTGATGAAGATTTCAAAGAAGATTTCATAAAGGAGGGTTTTTTCTTTCAAGGGTACTTTCTGTCATTTTTCAGTGTGTAGAAGTGACAGCAGCATTCTGCAACGGACATTGATCCAGAGGGTCTCCTGAAGCCATCTGGACAGGCAGAAGAACAGTCCCTTGAGGCTGGACACTGTATGGACACCCTTGCTGCTCACCGCCCACCCCCAGTCTGCCCGTTCCCTCCTTGGCCACCAGAGACTTGCATCACTTTTCCTCACGTCAGACTTCTGCACTGAGCTCTGCAGGTGGATGCTGCAGCTCCTGCACACCAGCTCCCACCTGCTCTCCTGTGTAAACACTACACAATTTCATAAACACTAAACCACTTTCCTCAACTGTGTGTGTAAGCTGGGTCTAATGAGGTCCACCATCCACAAGGGACATCCACACAAGAACTGTTTTAGACAGAGAGATAGGAAAGGATATATATAAACACAACTAACTCATTAACTACCATGTTAATTAGACTTCTGAAGAATGGGGCAAGTTTGTAACTCCCTGAAGCTCTGAAGCAGAAAGCAGAGAGTTGAGAGGCAACTGAATGACCCAAGAGCAAGTGGAGGAGGAAACCTGAGAGCACTGGGAAGGGCAAACGTCCAGACAGTCTGCTGGAAAGTTGTCCTTTGACATGGCCATTTAATCAGGAGAGATGGAAACTCCTGAATGACGAGGGAGATGAAATAATAGAGCTTTGGTAATGGAAGTACAGGGGAAGACCAATATTTGTTTTCGTACCCTTAGTACACTTCCCAGTAATTCACTTTTTAACATTTTTTTGTGTTTCTGGTGGGGGTTTTTTTCTTTGTTTTGGATTTTTGTTTTAATATGTTAAAAATAAGCCAACAAAAAACCCCAGAAACAACAAACAAAACAAATAAAAAACAAAAACAAAACCCCAACCCAAACCAAAAAACAACAACAACAACAAAGTGTACCTTTCCAGGCAGACATCAGTCATCAGTTGTCTCACCATAAACAGCCAGGGCCATTTGAGGGGCCCCAGTGCACCTGAGGTGCTGGCCTGGGATTGGCCTCTATCACAGGGGACCTGGGGGAGACCAGAGCACCTTGCGATGCAGGGGGAGCCTGGGCAGGGGTTCCCGGGGCATCTACACTGGCACCAGGTGTTTGTGTCCCTGGAGCTGAAGACATTTGTGTCCTAAATCCATTTCCAGTTCTGGAAAACTCTTTGCTTTTCAAAGAAAAGAAATCCCCCCACAAAGACTTAAAAAAAAAAAAAAAAGAAAAAAAGAAAAATAAAGGGAAGTATTTTGACACCTTCCTTTGCTTTGGATCTTTGTCTTCAGTTCTTCTTATCTTAATTTTCATTGACATTAAGTGACATCTGTTGGGCCTGCAGGCATTAAGCCAAGATCATTTTGTGTCTTGCTTAGCACCCCATGCCCTCTAAACCTTCTCTGCCCAGGACTCCTGACACTTTGCCCAGAGCGATTCACACTGAGGTGTTGGCTGGTTCACTGGTTGAGATGTTGGTTTAGATGGTCACCTCCAGCACAGGTGGACTCATGGCCCATAATCGTCTGCTCTGACCAGTTAGAAACAGAGCCCAGCATCACAATGGGATCATATGAGAAGTGAGGTTGAAGGGACCTCAGGAGTCTGCAGTCCAACCTGTCACAAACTGGGTCAGACCAAGGTGTTCAAGCCTTGATTTAATCAGAGATTGAAAACCTGCAAAGACAGAGACTGTGCAGCCTCTCTGGGTGACCTGAGACAGCACTTGGCTGAGCTCCTGGGGAAAAAGCTTTTCCTTATTTCCGGGCTGAACCTCTCTCACCTTCCACCCATTCTCTTTTGTTCTTCTACCACGCACCATGGTGAAGAGCCTGGCTGCGTGTTCTCCATGACCTCCTATAAGAGTTGGTTCGAAGAACAGTATTTGCCTGAACATCGCCATCAGGGACTTGGAGAACAGATGCCCTGATAGAAAGAACTGTACGATGACTTGGAGAGAGGCCTGAGGAAAAGAATTGTGTTGTACAGGTCTCTCTGACCTGGGGCTACAGGTAACAATAGCTGCTGTCCAGAAGATGGATTTTCACCTGCTGCCTCAGCCAAAATTGCCCCCACCTCCTCTCTGCTACTAAGGCCAGCGAAGCAGAGCATGCGCAGAGGCTTGACGAAGGTCTAGAGGTCACCCAGCGGACCAGTAAGAGACCCCTGAACCGAGGTGACGCAGGCGCAGACGGGTTCTGGCAAGCGAAGAGGGGACTCTTCGGGCCTGCGCAGTTCAGCCTGGATTGCGAAACAAAGGCGGTGATTGGCCTCAATCAATGGGAGAGAGGAGGGGTGAAGAAGCGTTAAAGATGATTCCCAACTGGACATCATTGAGATGTCCCCACCAAAGGATCATGGATCATGATGGAGGACTGGCAGGATGCTGCTTTTGGGACCTGAGACCATAGGGACGCCTGTGGAGTCGCGGTGGTAGCTAATCCTCTTTCCCCCTTTTTTTTCTCTTTCCCTTTTCTCCACTTTCTCTATCACGTGCCGCTTTACGGGCAAAATAATAAAGTTAACACTGTTTGACTGAATTGTAACCCCTTGGCATTTTGGTCGCCTTAATTTTGCGCTTCGAGATCAAGGTAAATGAACCATCACGAGTCCATCATTGAATGGACCGTGACATTAAATTGGTGTCACGGACAGGATTCTGAGAATACAGAGGAGTGCAGGTGCTGTGTGGTCTGTAATAGGGGAAGAAAGTTTCGCTCCAGCCACACCTGGCCCTACACCCGATAAGGTGAGAGGTGTCCAGAAAGTAAGGGGGGCGATTCAGTTTTTTTGCACACCACACATGCCTTGGTGTTGAGCACTCCAAACTTGAGTTGAGGGCTCTGTCTCTGGGATCTCAAAGTGCAAAAATGGGTGTTGTTCTCATGTTGATGAGAATTGTCCACTAGGGAGAGTGAAGGGGCAATCCTGTGTGTTTGCGTAACTAAGTTGAGCCTTCCCGTAGCAGATTTTTGTCCCCTCCAACCACTCGGGAAAGAGAAGGGTGACACAGCAGTTGCTGTGGGTTTGTGTAACTAACTTGTGCCTTCCCGACGTGGGTTTGGCCCCTTCATAATAAGAATGACTGAAAAGGTTGATAATCAAGATTTTTGGTTAGGGAAAGATCGAGACTCGTTCTACACACTTTTAGCAAAGTACGGGGCTCGACCCTCCATACCCAGAGAGGACTGGGCTTGTGATAATTGGGCTAATTGACAGAGTGTAGTTGTGGATAACTTTTTAGGAGACATAACATGTATGTGTGGTAAGCAATCCAGGGCTCCACATGGCCGCGGTTTAGGTTTAGGCTGCCGCTTGCCGTCCTCTGCCAGCAGAGACATGGAACGTCACGGCGCGTGGACAGTGGCTGATCACCAATAGCAAATGGGGATGGGACGCGTGATCAGCGCATTGTAGCCAATCATTACCGTTTCTTTAGCGCGTGCTCAGGGATAAAGTTCTATATAGTCTTTGTTGTTATGTTGAATAAAGGAGAACGATTTAACCCACATTGGGATGCTGTCGTTATTCTGGCCGACTCTTTCCGTCCAACGAGGCTCGTCCTAAGGATCCACTCCGACATGTAGTGGACCGAGTGATTTCTCTACAGACTAAGTTTAGATCAGATAAGAACAAAGCTATGGTCTCTGCTGTCCTAGGCCAGCCTAGTAGCAGCGATTGAAGATCACCTCAGGCAACGTAGTAATGAAAGCAAAATTATAGAATCCCTTGAAAATCTGGTGCAGATTTCGCAAAAAACGATCTCCAATTTAGAACAATTAGAAAATTCTTCACAACGATTTGAAAAAGAGAGGGAAGAAAACCGCTCATTAAAAGCTACTCTAAAGGAGGAATGTTTAAAAAGCACAGGAGTGCTGAGGGAGCGGCAGCTAGAAGAGAAAAGTATCTGAGAAATAAATCAAATTTACCCTCAGAAAGAATTGGAGGAGATGAGAAAACATTATGAGGAATACCCACACGTGAGACCCTTAGTGAAAACAGAATATTTTTATGCAAATGAAGAGGATACTGACCCTCACATTACAACTAAGCAAACACCTTACCACCGAGCTGGCCAAGCTAAAGAGAGAGTATGGGTGCCTCCCTAAAGAATCTGAAACGGAGCACGTGTGGCACATATCCCTAACTGGGGGAGACCAAATTCAGTTAAGTGAACAGGAAGCTAATGGTTACTGGGGGCATGGAGTTTTCCTAACAACTGGTGACAGACATGCCCCATGGTCCCTAACCCAGCGAGCTGCTTATTGGGCTGGAGGGCTAAACCCTTTAGATAGCGGAGAGTCCCTGGCAATCACTGGCACACCTCATCAATTGCTAGAAAGTGTACACAAAGCAGCCTGCTTGCAAATCATACATGAAAGAAAATTGATTCCCAAATGTGAATCCTCAATGATGCTGGCAGTGAGTCCTGACATGATGACTCCCTTGATAAGGGGACTCCCAGAGACACTTAAACCTTCAAAGGACAATCGCATTGATGAGCCCAGTAGAAAGACTGGAAGGTTTGATGAGAAGCCACGATACCAGAAGTGGGAGCCAGAAGGATGGAGCTGACACTAGCGTTGATTCACTCTTTACCCCTGCCCCGACTTCCCCCAACCAACCAAATACTAAAAAGGTGTGGACGTGGGGGGAAACAGCACAAGAATTGATACATTATAATAGGAAATATGGCCCTGTAAAAATCCTAGAAGAAAGGTCAAGAGGAATCTGTCATGTTGAAGTCAAGAATGTTCCCCTTTCTACCAGTACTGCTGCTGCTACCAGTGCTCCAAGAAAGAAGCATCTGCATATTAGAAGAGGAAAGGGGGAACAACCTAAGATCCGACAACAATGGTAGGTTTTGGGAATTTAAAAGGGAGTTCCCGGAGATATAATGGAGGGCTTACTTACCCCTTGATAAACTGAGTAAACTGGTATCAAGGTGGCATAATCCAAAAGAACATTCACAGAGCATGAAAGAAGTCCTACCCATTATACCTTCAGCTCCCTCCTCCACCGAGGATGAAACTCTCCCAGAAACAGGAAAACTAGAACCTCCATTCCCTCCATTCCGCACTCATACCTGAGGGCAGGACGTGACAGGCTGTGGGCATTACAACATAGTCCAGGAGCTTCTCAGTCTCTCTGGGCACCTCCTTTGCTGAGGACCCTGTCAACTGACTGAGGGTCCCACCCCTCCTGCCCCCCAGCTGGTGCAGGTGAAGTCACCCTGCCCGGGGCAGGGGAGGATGTGACTGTCAGCACCTTGGTACCACCCTGGTGTGTACGTGGGGACAGGCACAGTGGGGCACAAAAGGTGCGAAGGAGCCATCGGCTGCCCTATTGAAGGCTCTGGATCTCAGGGGGATGTGCAACTGCCACAGTGGGGCATTGTGATGTCACTGGTGATGTCACAAAGGGCCCCACCCAGGCACCCCTATAAAAGCAGGGCCGGGGGTGCAGAGCTGCATCCTCTGGCAGGACAGGGAGGCGGCCACCCCACTGTGGCCCGGTCCTGGTGAAAGAGGAGATGTCACCGCAGCTTGAAACGCTGCCGTGGCCGGCGCCACTACCAGAACCACTCTCGCTGCCACTATGTCCCATCCCTGGAAACTGTGAGGCCCCTAAGAGCCAAAATTTCCCATCCCTGCACACCTTGGGCCACTCAGGGTAAAATTTCCTGTCCCTGGACCCATTAGGTCACCAAGACCTAAAATGTCACATCCCTGCACCGCTTGGGTCACCGAGAGCCAGAATGTCCCATGCCAGACACCGGATATCCCATCCATGGAGACTCTGGGACCAAGACCTAAAATGTCCCATCCCTGGATCCAGGATGTCCCGTCTCTAGACACTTTAGGCCACCCAGGCCCAGATATCCCATCTCTGGACCCCATGAAGCCACCAAGACCCAGGATGACCCATCCTTGGAAACTCTGGGGACACCAAGTCCTAAGATGTCCCATCTCCAGCCACCTTGGGCCACCAAGATCAAGATGTCCCATCCCTGGACACTTTGGGCCACCAAGACCTAAAATATCGTATCCCTGGATGAAAGATGTCTCATGCCTGGAGACTTTGGGCCACCAAGACGCAGGATGTCCCATCCCTAGACCCAAGATGTCCCATCTCCAGCCCCCTTGGGCTACCCAGGCCAAGATGTCCCATCCCTGGAAACTTTGGGCCACCAAGATGAAGATGCCTCATCTCTGGACACTTTGGAACACTAAGACCAAGATGTCCCATCTCTGGACCCAAGATGTCCCATCTCCAGCCCACTTGGGCCAACCAGACCCCTGAAGTCCAATCCCTGGACCCCTTAGGCCAACAAGATGTCCCATGCCTGGACTTTGTGAGGCCATCAGGTGCCAAAATGCCCCATCCTTGGATCCTTTAGGTGACCAAGACCAAGATGTCTCATCCCTGAAAACTATGAGGTCACCAAGACAGAAGATGTCCCATGCCTGGACACATTTGGTGACCAAGACCTAAAATATCCTATGCTTGGGCCCCTTGGGCTACCAAGACCTAAAATGTCTCATCCCTGGACACTTTGGGCCACCAAGACCCAGGATATCTCATCCTTGGACTAAAAATGTCCCATTTGCAGCCATCTTGGGCCACCAAGACCTTAAATGTCCCAACCCTTGCACCCCTTGGACCACCCAGGCCAAGATGTCCCATCCCTGAACACTGTGAGGACACCAAGACCCAGGATGTCACATCCCTAGACCCTTTGGGGACACCAAGTCCTAAGATGTCCCATCTCCAGCCCCCTTGGGCCACCCAGACCAAGATTTCCCATCTCTGGACAACTTTGGCCACAAAGACATAAAATGTCCAATCCCAGACCCCGAATGTACCATCCCTGGAGACTTTGGGCCAACAAGACCTAAAATGACCCATCCCTGGACCCCTCGGACCACCAAGACCAAAAATGTCCCATCCCTGGACCCCTTAGGCCACAGAGAGCAAGGGTGTCTCATCCCAGACCCCGGATGTCCCATCCCTGGACATTTGGGCCAACAAGACCCAGGATGTCCCAGCTCTGGACACAATATGTCCCATCTCCAGCCCCTTTGAGCCACCAATACCTAAAATGCCCCAATCCATGGACCACCCAGGCCAAGTTGTCCCATCCCTGGACACTTTGAACCACCAAGACCCAAGATGTCCCTTTTCTGGACCCCTTAGGCCACCAAGATATAAAATGTCCAATCCCAGACCCCACATGTCCCATCCCTGGACACATTTGGCCACCAAGACCTAAAATGTCCCATCCCTGGACACTTTGGGACACCCAGGCCTAGATGTCCCATCCCTGGACACTGTGAGGCCACCAAGACCCAGGATGTCATATCTCCAGGCCCCTTCGGCTACCAAGACCAGAATGTCCCATGTCCAGCCATCTTGGGAAACCAAGACCAAGATGTCCCATCTTTGGATTCCTTGGACCACTGTGAACCAAAATGACCCATCTCAGAGCTCCAATGCCCCATCCCTGGAAACTTTGGGCCACTGAGACCAAGATGTCCCATCCCTAGATCCAAGATGTCCCATCTCTGGACCCAAAATGTCCCATCCCTGGACTCTTTGGGCCACCAAGACCCAGGATGTCCAAACCCTTGGACCCCTGGAGCTCCCAGGCCAAGATGTCCAAATCTTGCACCGAAGATCTCCCATTGCTGGACACTTTGGGCCACCAAGATGCAGAATGTCCAATCTCCAGCCCCCTTGCTCCACCAAGACCAAGGTTGTGCCATCTCTGGACCCAAAATGTCCCATCTCCAGCGCCCTTGGGCCATCAAGAGCCAAAATTTCCCATCCCTGGATACCTTGGGCCACTCAGCACAAGATGTGCCATCCCTGGAACCCTTAGGCCACTGGGAAATAAAATGTCCCATATCTGGACACTTTGGGCCACCAATACCAAAAATGTTCTATCCTGGGACCCCTTAGACCACCAAGACCCAAGATGTCCCATCCTTGGACACTTTGGGGACAATAAGACCAAGGACATCCCTTCTCTGGACTCAAGATGTCCCATTTGCAGCCATCTTGAGCCATCAAGATGTTAAATGCCCCAACCCATGGACCACCCAGGCCAGGATGTCCCATCCCTGGACACTTTGGGACACCCAGGCCTAGATGTCCCATTCCTGGACACTGTGAGGACACCAAGACCCAGGATATTCCGTCTCTGGACCCTTTCGGCTACTGAGATCAGGATGTCCCATGTCCAACCATCTTGGGACACCAAGACCAAGATGTCCCATCCCTGGACCACCTGGGCCACCCAGACCCAGGATATCTCATCCCTGGACTCAAATTGTCCCATCTCCAGCCCCCTTGGGCCATCAAGATCCAAAATTTCCCATCCCTGTATCCTCTGGGCTACTCAGAGCAGGATGTCCCATCCCTGGACCCCTTAGGCCAACGAGACCTAGAATGTCCCATCCCCGGACACTTCGGGCCATCCAGGCCAAGATGTCACATTCCTGGACCCTGTGAAGCCATCAAGACTCAGGATGTCCTATTCATGGACACTTTGGGGACACCAAGTCTTATGATGTCCCATCTCCAGCTCCATTGTGCCACCCAGGCCCCGATGTCCCATGTCTGGACCCCTTGGGCCAACCAGAACCTCAACATCTCCCCCAACTTCGTCCCACCTTATGTGGAGAGTATTGAACTCCAAGACCTCAAAACTTCTCCCCAAACTTACCCCCTCCTCACCTGGGGATGTTCAGCCCCAACCATCTCCCTAACTTCACCGCACCTCATCTAGAGGATGTTGGAACCCAAGACCAAACATCTCCCCCAGCTTCACCCCACCTCACCCGGAGGAGGTTGAACTCCAGCTGAGACCAAACATCTCCTCCAATGTTGTCCCATCTGGGGAATAGTGAACCCAAGACCCCAAACACCTCTCCAACTTTGTCCCCCCTCATCTAGTCGGTGGAGAATCCCAAGACCCCAACCATCTCCCCAAATTCACCCCACCTCATATGGAGGATGTTGAACCCCAACCAAGACCCCAAACATCTCTCCAACATTGTCCCACCTCATCTAGAGGGTGGAGAACCCCAAGACACCAAACATCTCCCGCAGTGTTGTCCCACGTCATCCAGAGGATGTTGAACCCCAACATCTCACCCAATTTTGTCCCATCTGGAGGATATTGAACCCCAAGACCCCAAACACCTCCCCAACTTCATGCCTTCTTCACCTGGAGGATGTTGAACCCCAACCAAGACTCCAAACATCTTTGCCAATTTTGTCCTACCTTATCTGGAATGTGGAGAACCCAGGACTCCAAAACATCTCCCGCAGTGTTGTCCCACCTGAGGGATGGAGTACCCAAGACCCAACCATCTCCCCCAACTTCACCTCTCCTCATCTAGCCAGTGGAGAATTCCAAGACCCCCAACATCTCCCTCAGTGTTGTCCCACCCAGAGGATGTTGAACCCCAACCAAGACCCGCAAACATCTCCCCAACTTCATCCATCTTCCCCTGGGAGGATGGAGAACCCAAGACATGAACCATCTCCCCCAATGTTGTCCCACCTCACGCTGACAACGTTGAACTCCAAGACTCCAAGATCTCCCCAACTTTGTCCCACCTGGAGGATGTTGAACCTCAACTGAGACCCCCAAACATCTCCCCAACTTCATCCAACCTCATCTGGAGGATGGAAAACACAAGACCCTAACATCTCCCGTCAACTCCTCCTGATTGGTGAGTGGAGGGGGTGGGGCCTGTGGGTGGGGTCTGTGGGCGGGGCCTGCCAGGGGCAGTGGCCACTGCTGCTCTCCCAGGGAAGTTCATCTGGATCCATTTTGGGGCCACCAGGAAGTTGGTGTCACCCAACAAGACGTGTGAGTGGGCGGAGGGCCCAGCAGGGGGCATCTAGTTGGCCGGCGTCTACTTGTCCATCATCCATCTGTCCATCCATCCATCCCTTCACATGGCCATCCCTCCATCTCCTCATCCCACCACCCACCTGACCCTCATTCTCCATCTCCAGGTGTCTCCACCCTCATCTGTCCATCTGTCCATCCTCATCTTCTCACCCACCTCCTGGTCCCTCCATCTCCATCTCCTGGTGTCTCCATCTCCTCGTGTGTCCATCCATCTGTCCATCCCCATCTCCTCACCCACTACCTACCCAACCCTCCCTCTCTTGGTGTCTCTATCTCCTCATCCATCCATCTCCTCACATCTCCCTCTCCTGGCCCCTCCATCTCACAGAATCACAGAAATCAGGGATTGGAAGGTGAAAGAGTCAGTCTGAAGAACAGTATTTGCCCGAACATCACCATCAGGGACTTGGAGAACAGATGCCCTGATAGAAAGAATTGGAAAATGACTTGGAGAGAGGCCTGACGAAAAAAGTTGTGTTATACAGGTCTCTCCAACCCGGGGGCTACAGGTAACAATGACTGCTGTACGGATTCCACCTGCTGCCGCAGCCAGACTTGCCCCCACCTCCTAAAAGGAATTGTGTTCTACAGGTCTCTCCCACCTGGGGACTATAGCTGCTGTGCAGAAGATGGATTTTCACCTGCTGCCTCAGCCAAACTTGCCCCCACCTCCTCCCTGCTACTAAGGCCAGTGAAGAAGAGCATGCGCAGAGGCTTGACGAAGGTCTTGAGGTCACCCAATGGACCAGTAAGAGACCCCTGAACCGAGGCGATGCAGGCACAGACGGGTTCTGGCAAGCGAAGCGGGGACTCTTTGGGCCTGCGCAGTTCAGCCTGGATTGTGAAACAAAGGCAGAGATTGGCCTCAATCCATGGGAGCGAAGCGGGGTGAAGAAGCATGAAAGACGATTCCCGCCGGGACATCGTTGAGCTCTCCCCACCAAAGGATCACAGATCACAACGGAGAACCGGCAGGACTCTTCTCACAGCACCTGAGACCATAGGGATGCCTTTGGATCTCGTAGTGGTAGCCAACCCTTTTTTTCCCCTGTTTCTTTTCTTTCCTTTTTCTCCACTCTCTCTATCACGTGCCGCTTTACGGGCAAAATAAATAAAGAAATATTGATGATTGAATTACGACCTCTTGGCTTTTTGATTGCCTTAATTTTGCGCTTCAAGATCAAGGTAAATGAAGCATCACAAGTCCATCACCGAATGGACCGTGACAGGCCTGGAGCACAAGTCTTATGAGGAGCAGCTGAGGGACATGAGGCCGTTTAGCCTGGAAAAAAAGAGACTGAGGGGAGACCTTATCGGTCTCTACAACTACCTGACAGGAGGTTGTAGCGTGGTGGGTGTTGGTCTCTTCTCCCAAGCAGCAAGTGATAGGATGAGAGGAAAGGTTCTCACGTTGTGCCAGGGAAGGTTCAGATTGGATATTAGGAGACATTTCTTCATGGAAAAGCAGTGCAACAGGCTGCCCAGGGCAGTGGTGGAGTCACCATTCCTGGAGGTGTTTAGAAGACATTTAATTGGGTTTCTTAGGGACATGGTTTAGTGCTAGAGTTGTGTTATGGTTGGACTCGATGATCCTGAGGGTCTCTTCCAGCTGAAATTATTCTATATTCTATTGACAAATCAAATTCAGGGCGGTTATTCCCTTTAATGCCAGTTACACACCTGCAGTGTTACGTGAGGAGAGACGGGCTGGAAGGGTCAGCAGTGGGATTCCCTCAGAGTGAAGAAGTTGCTTGGATGTATGGAGCTCCTTTATGTGGGGAGTGACCAGATGGGTTTTCCCTTGTGAGTGAGGGCACCAATGACAAAGCCCTGGGGCTGCAGGGGCACATGGCCATGCCCCCAACAATCTGGTGCCACCAAAAGTGGGGCACAGCAGTCAGGGAGAGGCACCAGGATAAGGAGGCGAAAGCAGCACTGAAAGACTGTGCTAGGGAAATTGGAAATTATTTCCTTTTCCTTGAATAAACTCTTGATGAAACCCTGCTACTGCTGCCATTTTAGTGGCCACTTTCTGGGCTCAGGAGAGTCCTGGAGGCTGAGGCCCCTTTTCTTTAGGGGGCACCGGGGGATCCCCGGGCGAGTGGTCCCTGCCCTGGCTGGAATTGGAGGGAATGCGTCTGCAGCAGTCCAGGGAGAGTCCAGACCTGGAGAAAATTTGGGGTTCCACCATCAGGAATCTCCTGAGTTTCAAAAGGAGAAGGGGCCAGTCCTGTATCGGGGCAGGAGAATAACCCCATCCATCAGGAGAGAAAAGGACCTGACACACTGAGCAGGGACCCTGAGGAGAAGGGCCTGGGCACTACAAGGGCCGCCACACAAGCCCGTGCCGCACGCTCACCATGAACAAGGCAGCTGCACACGGGGCTGCATGAGGAGGAGCGTGGGGACCCAGACACCTGGAGTTCTCATCCCATTCGGTTCAGCAGTGGTGTGACCCCACACACACGGGTGTGTGCCAGTGTGCGGCTCCCAGTTTGGAGAAGCAGGGAGGAACTGGAGAGTGCAGGGCTGTGCCAAGGCAGGGGTCAGGACCTTGTGCACATGGTGTGGGATGCTGAGGGACCTGGGCTGCTCTGGCCCAGCAGCGCTGGGGAGGCTGCAGCAGTATAGGAGTAGCCTGAGAGTGCTGGAAGGGTGGTTTCAGAGATGGCGGAGGTTTTCTTCATAGTGGGAAAGCGCATGAGAAAGAAATAATGGCACACAGTGCAGCTGGGGAGGTCCAGGCTGGACATGAGCAGCAAGGAATGTGAGTGGAAGGGCAGTGCTGTGGTGGAGCAGGTCACCCAGAGGCAGTCTGCATCAGCCCAAGGCTTTGTGCTTCAAGGAACAGCTGGGGAGGATGGACAGAGATCAGCAAAGGAAGGAAGATGCTCAGACAAGAGCAAGGTGGGGCAGCAGGGGGGATGTCTCCAGCCTGCAGGGAAAGAGGTGCAGGGTATGCCACAGCATAGGACAGGCTGTCGTGGAGATGATCAAGGGACGTAAAGAGGCTGAAAGCCCCAACAGACATGAGCTCCTTCTCCCCTTGGCTGTGGCTGTTGTCTCCAGCTCTGATGCCCGTGAGGAGACACCTTGTCCTTACAGCACAGGGGCCTCATGGCCTCCTTGTCCCCAGCCAGGAACCTGGGAGGTGTGGGACCATAGTCCTGCCCTTGGCCTTGCACAGCCCCACATCACACTGTCCCAGGAAGGGCCCTGGGCAACGTGGGAGGGACAGGATCTGCCTTCCCAGGGCTGGGGGTCAGGGCTTGGCCCTTTGGTTAATGAAACACATCCAGGTTTACTGATCATCAGAGAGACCTTCACCTTGCTTGTCCTGACCCGCTATCTCTGCCTCCAGTTTTCTTCTCTAACCAGACCCTGGGGTCAGTTCCTCAGTAGTGTTCCTCAGTGGGATGCATTAACATTACAAGAAACTTTGGAGTGTGATTCTGACTTGGACTTCTTCAGAAGTTTCTTCAACTTCCCCTCAGGGTTGATGTTCATGGACTCAGCAGCAAACCCACCAGAGGGGTCATTAAAGCGCCTTGGGCTGCTCCTGTGCTGCTGAGCTGGGCTGGGCTCCTGGGACAGAGGGAGCTCATGGCAAGCGGCAGCGCTGCAGAGAGACAGCTCTGCCCAGGAGCAGCTCCTCTGCAAAGCGCAGCAGGGCTGAGGGCTCTGCCTGGGGATCTCAGGGAGACCAGCAAGGCAGAGAGAAATGAAAGGTGGTCAGGATGGGGAGGATGACTGAGAGCTCACAGAGGAGAAATCTTTGCAGGCCTTGCCATGGTAAGTCTCTGGGTGCAGGGCAATGCAGCTGTAGCTCCTGGAGGCATCTCCTCAAGTTAGCACAGGCACAGCTTGAGGGATCTGTAAGGAGGGGGCTGTTATCAGGCAATTTTGAACAGCTGTGAAGGCGGGTGAGCAGCCAGGGGTGCCCAGGGCTGTCCTGCAGAGCAGGGTCCCTGCACCCCAGGGCTGTGCCGGGGCAGGGACTCTGCCGCCTGCCAGGGTCAGTGCTCAGCCTGCCCGGGGAGATCCCCACGGTGCTGTGGGGAGAAGCTGTGGGGGGAAGGAGCAACGTCTGGCTGGGCAGGGTCTAGGTATGGAGTGGGTTCTGCTTGGGAAGCGGCTGCTCATAGCTCCAGATCACTTTAGGACATTCCTTGGAGGCTTTTGGAAAGGCACAGCAAGACAGGGACTCTGTGAAAACTAAGGATCCTCTTCTATTGGTCTCGTACTCTAGATTGTCTATGAGGCCAATGGGACACAATAATTAACGTCTCAGTTCAGGAGGATGCACTGAAATTCCAAATCTGTGGCTCTTAGCAGTGAATAAACCTGTGAGTATCAGAAATGGACCCACCCTGGCTTCCAGACAGGACCAGGATCACTTTTCCATGCTCATTATTGTTGGTCTGATGTTCTGATCAGAGCCGGCCCACACAGAGCTGCCCCTGGGCAGTGCCGGCTGCTGGGAGGGGTCTGCAGGGCAGAGCTGAGCACACAGCGGCTGGGATGGGGTCTGTGACACTGACAGGAGGAGACCTGGGCACAGAGACACAGCTGCAGGCAGGGACAGCTCCAGGCAGCAGAGCAGGGGCTGGTCAGGAGCTCTTCTGCTCCTGCTCTGCAGGTGGCTGCTGGGGGTTGTCTGCTGGGCAATGATCGGACTGCCCCTTTAGCACATCCCATCTCCAGGAGCCCTGACTCTGCTCTGCCTGTCCTGCTGGGCTCACCAGCTGACCCAGAAAGGCCCAGCTCTGCTGTAGGATGCCAGGAGTGCTGAGCCTTTCCTTGGGGTCCGCACTGTCCTGCCAGAGTCCTTTGCTTCTCTGGGTGAGGGGTCATGTCCTGCTCTCTCCATCACATCTGCACCTCTGGGATGGCACAGAGAAGAGTTTGCAGATCTGCCCTTTCAAACAGGGCTCACCTGCTCCAGTGTGAGTGCAGTTTTGGGTTTTCTTTTAAAGAGAGATTTGTTTATGAAGTTGTTTTTAAGGCAGCACAGGTGAAAGCACAGGGCAAATGGGTAAAAGCTGCTCTCCTGACTCTGCACTGAGCCACAGAGAGATGAGCCCTTTTGCCTGTCCTTTCTCAAGACTCCTCACATTTTCAGTCATGATATATATATGATATATACATATATACATATACATACACCCCTACAAAAATCTAGTCATGAGATGTGATGGTGGAAAATCAAAAACACAGTCAAAATCTTAATAATGACATGCTAAGCCTCTGCTCTGCAGCCCACACTCTGTAAGTGTCATGAGTGCAGATATTGAATTTTTCCATTAACGGTGCATAAAATCTGACATTGTTTGTGAATATCAGATCTCTCACCAACCAACTCCCATGTCCCCACTGCAGCCGAGCAAAGCTGGCTGCTTGGCCCCAGACGGGCAGAGGTCCTGCTCCTCACAGCACACTCAGCCAGCACAGACCAGAGAAGGGAAATGCATTTCAGTTGGGATTATTTATACGAAAAAAGGAGTGGCTTTCTTGGAGGAGTGTGTCCTGATTATAACTTATCATTTGCTTTTCAGAAGAGAGCCCGCATAGCAAGAAACAGCAAATGTCCAACAGCAGCTCCATCACCCAGTTCCTCCTCCTGGCGTTCACAGACACACGGGAGCTGCAGCTCTTGCACTTCTGGCTCTTCCTGGGCATCTACCTGGCTGCCCTCCTGGGCAACGGCCTCATCATCACCACCATAGCCTGTGACCAGCACCTCCACACCCCCATGTACTTCTTCCTGCTCAACCTCGCCCTCCTCGACCTGGGCTCCATCTCCAGCATTGTCCCCAAATCCATGGCAAATTCTTTATGGGACACCAGGGTCATCCCATACTTGGGATGTGCTGCACAGCTCTTTTCGTTTGCCTTCTTGATAGTAGCAGAGTATTCTATGCTCACCATCATGTCCTACGACCGCTACGTTGCCATCTGCAAACCCCTGCACTACGGGACCCTCCTGGGCAGCAGAGCTTGTGTCCACATGGCAGCAGCTGCCTGGGCCACTGGGTTTCTCAATGCTCTGCTGCAAACGGCCAATACATTTTCACTGCCACTGTGCAAGGGCAATGTCCTGGACCAGTTCTTCTGCGAAATCCCCCAGATCCTCAAGCTCTCCTGCTCACACACCTACTTCAGGAAAGCTGGGCTTATTGTGGTTAGTGTCTGTTTATCATTTGGGTGTTTTGTGTTCATCGTGCTCTCCTACGTGCAGATCTTGAGGGCCGTGCTGAGGATCCCCTCTGAGCAGGGACGGCACAAAGCCTTTGCCACGTGCCTCCCTCACCTGGCCGTGGTCTCCCTGTTCATCAGCACTGCCATGTTTGCCTACCTGAAGCCCCCCTCCATCTCCTCCCCATCCCTGGACCTGGTGGTGTCTGTTCTGTACTCAGTGGTGCCTCCAGCAGTGAACCCCCTCATCTACAGCATGAGGAACCAGGAGCTCAAGGATGCCCTGTGGAAACTCATATCTTAGTGTTTTCTGAAGCAATAAACTGCTCTTCTGCTTCTACTTAGCAGTTTTAATGTAACTAGTTACAGGTCCAGCCTCTCATCTGTATTTTCTGTTGTTATTGATGATTTCTTTGTTGTGATAACATTTTCATCCCCTTTCTAATCACTGTCTGCTTTTTTTTTATAACCACTGGCTGTGTAAATGAGGAGCCATGATCTGTGTGTTTTTAAACAAAATAAAGGGTCCCGTAGTGATGTGTTTTTCACTATATCCTCCCTGCAAGGCCTGTTTGGAGCTGCAGGGACAGTTTCCGTGTCCATGGGAGGAGGGGAAAAGAGTCCAGCCTGGCAGCCCTGCCAGGGAGCACCAGCGCTTGGCCTTCCAGAGCTGTTCTCGTTCCACTCCCACACTCTCCTTCTCATCCCTTGTGTTGGTGCAAGGCCTGAGTGCTCTGGCAGCCTGGTCACCGTCCTGCTGTGTGTCAGTCCTGTGAGCGCAGGCAGGGACAGGCCATGGGCACTGCTGTGACAGAGCTGGCCTCCGTAACACTACTTCTATAAAGGAAAGTGATGTTCATAGGGCAGTGCCTGAAGGCTTAGGTCTTCTTCAAGTTCATCTTCAGGACATGCACAAGAAAGCAGCCTGCAGGTTGAAACAGCAGTGTAGAGATAAACAGTGTGTGTGTGCAGGGCTGGGCACTCAGCAGTGTCCTCTCACAGCCAGGCCTCCTGCCAGAGACCTGCAGGACCAGCAGAGCAGGGGCTGGGCTGTGCCCCTGTGCACTGGACACCCCGTGGAAGCTGTCCCAGGGCATCGTCATGGACTGGCCCCTCACAACCAGCATTTCCTCTCTCCCCAGCTCAGAGAGGTTCTTTGTCCCTCCATGGAGGGACACTGAATGAGTATTTCAGCTGTTCATGTTGCATCATACGGATGAGATGTGAGCATGCACATCATGCACGAGAGGTGAGATGAACCCGAGTCAGCAGAAACGCCACGAGCTATTCCTGTGGGTTCCATTTTGGCCTGTAGGACAGACAGGGTCTTGAGGTTGTTTCTCGTTGGGAGTAACATCCCATGGAAACTGCCTAAATGCAGCACCGGTTGTGCTTCCTTTAACCAATGTCCCTGTGTCCATTCCTCATGACGTGGGACATCTCGGATGAGTGCAGAGCAGGGTGACACACCACAGGGCTGAGGTGTCTCCCATCCTTTGGGAGTGGCAACAGGAGGCCAGAGGGACACTGTGACTCCTGCCTCTGTTTGAAAGGGACAGACTCTGTCTCTGAACATCCCTGGGTGCAGAAGGAGCCCACGAGGCCGGCTCAGATGTGGACACCTGACAGAACCTGACATTTCTGTGTGTGACTCCAGGAACAAACGCCACTGGCCCAGGCAGATCAATCTCACGTGCTCCTGTCTGCTATGTCATCCTTACCTGTGAGTCTGAATTGTGGTCTGAAACCTGCCAGAGCAATCAGAGGGGTTCTGAGGTCCTTGGAAAAGGCAGTTGTCAAACCTGTCTTCAAGAAGGGCAGGAATGAGAACTGTGAGAATTACAGGCTGGTCAGCCTGTGTCCTTCCATGGGAAGGGAGTGGGACAAGTCCTCCTGCAGCCATGTCCAGGCACTTGGAAAACAAGAAAGGGATTGCTGAACCCAAATGGGCAGGGAAAGAAAGGCATGTTCTATACATGGAATTTCACAGGGTGTCAGACGTGGTTTCCCATGGTGTCCTTAAAGTGGGATTGGTGCTCTCTGGGCTCAAGAAGTGAATGCTGGGTGGGAAGCTGGCTGGATGATGAAGCCCAAATGTCACCAGTGGTACAAAGCCCCCCCTGCAGTCAGTTACCAGTGGAATCCCTCAGGGACCAGCACTTGGGCCAGCTCTGGTGAATGTCTTTATTCTCCCCCTGAATGAGGTGACGGAGTGAACCTTCAGCTCCTTTGTGGATGGTGCAAAGCTGGGCAGAGGCCTTGGACAACCTCACCTGGTTCACCCTGCCCTGAGCAGGACAGTGAGACAAGAGGATGTTCAAACCTGAGTTAGTCTGTGATTCAAGGAATCTTCCTCTTGGAAAGGTTTTGGAAGACAGAATAGGTGGAGGAACAAGACAAAAAAAAAGGAAAAAAGAGGCAGAGGAGGAGACCTAAAAGGCGACAACAGAAACAGAGCAGTTCCTGTGAAGAATGTTTCTCTACTCAAATTGTTAGCAGGAAATCTCTAATCAGCTCCCCAAACTCCCTGTTTTGCTCATTGGCCCCCTGGGATTTACATCACATTTCTTTACATCAGATTCTGCACGGAAGTTTGCACCTGATTGTTGCAGGTTCTTTGCAGGAATTAGTTCATGTTTCCTTAGAGAACCGGATTAAACAGGCACCGGGGGAATTTTTAATTAGAGGAAACAAAGAAAGGAGAAAAAATAGAAAACACAATAGAACTTAATGATGTTTCTCAGTTCTATGGTTAAATTAAGTAGTTTCCAGTGAGGTCCATTGCCATAATTGAGTCGCCTGTAGGGAGTATGAGAGCAACTGCTGAAAGACGTTACCTGCCTGAAGCTCAAAGCAGGGAGAGAGCTGAGAGGCTCTGAACGAGCAAAGAGTGAGAGGAGGAAGAACCTCTGGGGAGCAATGGAAAGTGCAAATGTCCAGACAGGCTTCTGAAGAGATGACTTCAGACATGGTGAGCTGAATAAGGACAGGTAGAAACTCCTGGATGTTCAGGGGGATTAAATACACAGCATGATAGACAGAATTGTGGCAATGCAAGCACAGGGAAAGGTCAATGTTTCAATTCCCACAGTACATACGCATTCTGAAAATTAATATTTTCGCAGTATAGAAATTCCACAGACATTTTATTGGAAATATTGAATCATTTCATCTGAGAAAAAAAGAGTGTGGGGTTTTTTGTTCTTGTTGTTGTTTTTGGTTTGATTTGGTTTTGAGGGGAGTTCTCAGGTTTTCGGGCTGAGCTCCATGGTCTCACTATAAGCACCCAGTGCAAACCTCGAGAGGCCCCAGTATACCTGAGGTGTTTGCCTGGACTGGCAGGTATCAGACAAGACTGATAAAGACATGTTGCTTCCATCATTTACATCTAGTATTCAAGACTTCTGTGCTTAAGTAGAAAAGTTTCAGCACTGTAGGCAAAGAGGCAGGTACATGAAGAGCACTGAGAAGAAGTGATAGAAGAATTATCCAGTTGATATCACGGAATCATAGAATCGTTTCAGTGGAAAGAGACCCTCAGGATCATCGAGTCCAACCATAATCTGACTCAAGCACTAAACCATCTCCCTTAAGAACCTCATCTAAACTCCTTTTAAACACCTACAGGGATGGTGACCCCGTGACTTCCCTGGGCAGCCTGTTCCAATGCCCGACAACCGTTTCCAAGAAGAATTTTTTCCTAATATCCAATCTAAAGCTCCCCTGGCACAACTTGAGGCCATTTCCACTTGCTACTCAGGAGAAGACACAAACACCCTCCCTGCTCCAACCTCCTATCAGGCCGTTATAGACAGTGACAAGGTCTCCCCTCAGCCTCCTTTTCTCCAGGCTAAACAGCCCCAGCCCTCTCAGCCGCTCCTCCTAAGACTTCTTCTCCAGCTTCTTCACCAGCTCCATTGCCCTTCTCTGAACTCGCTCCAGAACGTAAAGGTCTTTCCTATAGTGAGGGGCCCAAAACTGAACACAGGATTCCAGGTGGGGCCTCACCAGCACTGAGGACAAGGGGATGATCACTGCCCTGGTGCTGCTGGCTGTGCTATTCTTGGTGCACGTCAGGATGCTGGTGGCCTTTTTGGCCACCTGGGCACACGCTGGCTCCTGTTCAGCTGCTGTCAGTCAACACCCGCAGATCCCTTTCTGTCGGTCAGCTTTCCAGCCACTCTTCCCTGAGCCCGGAGCCTTCATGGGGTTGTTGTGACCCAAGTGCAGGACCCGGGACTTGGCCTTGTTGAGACTCAGACAACTGGCCTCAACCCATCAATCCAGCTTGTCCAGATCCCTCTGTATGGCCTTCCTACCCTCGAGCAGATCAACACTCCTTCCCCTGCTGTGCTGTGCTTTACTTGGTGGCCAAAACAGGTTTGAGAACACGCTGACATTTTTGTTGTTGCTGAGCAGTGCTGGCACAGCCTCAAGGCCTTCTGTGTTTCTCAGTCTTCCCCAAAAACCAGAGGGCTGGATGTGGCTAAAGGCTGGGAGGGGACCAAGCCAGGACAGCTGACCCCAACTGACCAAAGAGATATTCCACACCATATGGCATCATGGTCAGCAACCTCATACAATTGTTCTCAGTCCATCATTTCATCCGGTCCAGATCCCTCTGTGTGGCCTTCCCACCCTCCAGCAGATCAACACTCCCACCCAATTTGGTGTCATCTGCAAACTTACTAAGGGTGCACTCGATCCCCTCGTCCAGATCATTGACAAAGAGATTAAACAGAACTGGCCCCAATACTGAGCCCTGGGAACACCACTCGTGACCGGCCGCCAAATGGATTTGTTTCCGTTCACCACAACTCTTTGGGCCCGGCCCTCCAGCCAGTTCTTTATCCATCGCAGATACACCATCCAGGTCATGAGCTGCAGCTTCTCCAGGAGATGCTGTGGGATACGGTGTCAAAGGCTTTACTGAAGTCTAAGTGCACAACATGCACAGCTTGTGTGGCGGATTCACTCCCCCACGACAGACTTTCCCTCATCTGCTAAGCCGGCCACCTTGTCACAGGAGGAGATCAGGTTGGTCAAGCAGGACCTGCCTTTCATAAAGCCATGCTGATTGGGCCCGTTTGTTCGTCTCGTATGTGTGACCGCACAGTCCCTTTTCCAGCCCTGTTCCTGCTCTTCCTGGGTAGGGCCTGTGGGTACTTTGGCAGAGGTTCTTTCCCAGCCATGTCCCTGCTGCTGGGCTGTCACCTCCAGAGACAGAACTGACCCCACAGTCCCCTTCACAGCCACATGCTGCTTACTGGATTGTGAGTTTCTGAAGACACAACTGACCTCATAATACCACACCCATCCATCCCCCTCCGTAGCACGCAGGACCCAACCAAGACTGAAGTGTGTTCTACATGGTCCTACACCTGCCCTTCTTTCCCACAGGCCCTAGACACCCATCTTGCTTCCTCACATTTTTTCAAATTTGTCAAATATATTTCCTACTAACAATGTGAGTGAAAAGCACTCCTCACTGGAACTGCTATACTTATGTTAACACTTCTATATCTCCACTTCTGCCTTTTTGTTTTTACTATTCTTCTACATATTTTCTTCCAGAAACCTCTCCAAGGCAAAAAGTATTTCAAATCACAGAATAAGATTTGAAGAGAGCCCTTGTCTCACTCATCTTGTCTCACTCTCCTGCTCAGGGCAGGGTGAACCAGGGGAGGTTGCTCAAGGCCTCCACCCAGGTTTGCACCATCCACAAAGGCACTGAAAGTGCACTCTGTTACATCATGGAAGGGGAGAATAAAGACGTTCAACAGTGTTGGCCCAAGTGCTGGTCACTGAGAGATGACACTGGTAACTGGCTGCACGGAGGACTTTGTACCACTGATGATATTTGGGCTTGATGGTTCAGCCAACTTCCCACCCAGCATCCACTTCTTGAGCCCCATCAGCACCACTCTGCCCAGAAGCACACCATGTCTGAGGCCTTGCAAACGCCCTGCACACAACATGCCTTTCTTGCCCCTGTCCATTTGGGTTCAGCAATCCCTTCCTTGCCCTTCACGTTCCTGGAAATGGCTGCAGGAGGACATGTCCCATCCCCTTCCCAGGGAGGGAGGTAGGCTGGCCAGCCTGTTATTCTCCCAGTTCCTGTTTGTGCTCTTCTTGAAGATGGGTTTGAGGTCTGCATTTTCTAAGGACCCCAGATCCATTCTGGTTTCTACGGCACTTTTGAGAGCACAATCTGGAATCACGGGCAAGGGCGACATAGCAGACTGGAGCACTTGCAATGAGCCTGTCCAAGGCAGCTGAGATCAATCTCACTGGGCCACTGGGGTTTGTTCCTGGAGTCACACACAGAAATACCAGGGTTCCGTCAAGCATTGACATCTGAGCTGGCCTCATGGGCTCCTTCTGCACCCAGGGATGCTCAGAGACAGAGCCTGTCCCTTTTACTCACAGAGGCAGGAGTCACAGTGTCTCTCAGGCCTCCTGTTGCCACTCCCAAAGGACGGGAGGCACCTCAGCCCTGTGGTGTGTCACCCTGCTCTGCACTCATCTGAGATGTCCCACGTCATGAGGAATGGACACGGGGACCTCAGTCCAAGGAAGCACATCCCAGTGCTACATTCAGGTGGTTTCCCACGGGATGTTCCTCCCAACATGAAGTGACCTCAAGACCTTGTCTGTGCCACAGGCCTTCAGGGAACCCCCAGGAATAGTTGATGGTGTTTGTGCTCACTCGCGTTCATGTCACCTCACGTACACGATGTGCGTGCTCACATCTCATCTGTACAATACAAACTTGGACTGCTGACCTACTCATTCAGTGTCCATCCATGGAGGGAAGAACAACCTCTGGGAGCTGGGGAGAGAGGCCAGTGCTGAAAATGTTGGTTGTGAGGGGCCAGTGCATGACGATGCCCTGGGACAGCTTCCACGGGGTGTCCAGTGCACAGGGGCACAGCCCAGCCCCTGCTCTGCTGGTCCTGCAGGTCTCTGGCAGGAGGCCTGGCTGTGAGAGGACACTGCTGTGTGCCCAGCCCTGCACACACACACTGTGCAGCTGTACACTGCTGTTTGCATCTGTGGCCACTTTCGTGGGCAAGTTTTTGAGAGAAGGTTTGTAAGAAGACCTAAGCCTTCCGGCACTGCCCTGAGGAGATCACTCTTCTTTATAGAAGTAGTGTTACAGAGGCCAGCTCTGTCACAGCAGTGCCCATTGCCTGTCCCTGCCTGCGCTCACAGGACTCACACACAGAAGGACGGTGACCAGGCTGCCAGAGCACTCAGGCCTTGCACCAACACAAGGGATGAGAAGGAGAGTGTGGGAGTGGAACGAGAACAGCTCTGGAAGGCCAAGCGCTGCTGCTCCCTGGCAGGGCTGCCAGGCTGGACTCTTTCCCCCTCCTCCCATGCACACAAGAGCTGTCCCTGCAGCTCCAAACAGGCCTTGCAGGAAGGATATAGTGAAAAACAAGTCAGTACAGAGCCATTTATTTTGTTTAAAGGCAAAGAGAGCATGGCTCCTGATTTACACTAGTGGTTATGAAAGAAAAGCAGATAGAGAATTAGAAAGGGGATGACAACGTTATCACAACAACAAAACAACCAATAACAACATAAAATCCAGATGACAGGCTGGGCCTTTAATTAGTTACATTAAAACTCCTATGCAGAAGCAGATGGGCAGTTTATTGCTTCATAAAACACTAAGACATGAGTTTCCACAGGGCATCCTTGAGCTCCTGGTTCCTCATGCTGTAGATGAGGGGGTTCACTGCTGGAGGCACCACCGAGTACAGAACAGACACCACCAGGTCCAGGGATGGGGAGGAGATGGAGGGGGGTGTCAGGTAGGCAAACATGGCGGTGCTGACAAACAGGGAGACCACGGCCAGGTGAGGGAGGCACGTGACAAAGGCTTTGTGCCGTCCCTGCTCAGAGGGGATCCTCAGCACGGCCCTCAAGATCTGCACATAGGATACCACAATGAACACAAAACACTCAAATACTAGTAAGAGACTAACATACAAGAAGCCCAAGTTCCCTGAGGTAAAAGTTTGAGCAGGAGAGCTTGAGGATCTGGGGGATTTCGCAGAAGAACTGGTCCAGGGCATTGCCCTTGCACAGTGGCAGTGAAAATGTATTGGCCGTGTGCAGCAGAGCCTTGAGAAACCCAGTGGCCCAGGCAGCTGCTGCCATGTGGACACAAGCTCTGCTGCCCAGGAGAGTCCTGTAGTGCAGGGGTTTGCAAATGGCAATGTAGCGGTCGTAGGACATGATGGTGAGAAGTGAATATTCTGCTGAAATGAAAAAGAGAAACAAAAACATCTGTGCAGCACATCCTACATATGAGATGACCCTGGTGTCAATCTGCACAGTGACAGAGAATGAAACAGGATGGTAGAATGAAATTTGAAAGGTTTGGGTTTTTTACAGCTTCACAGAATCATAGAATGTTTGGGATTGGATGGGACTTCGAAAGATCATCTAGTCCAATCCTGCGGCTCCCCTGGAGAGTGTTCTTGCATGTCAGAAAGTCTCATCATTTATGCTGCAGGGAGAAGAGTGCAAGTCCTGCGAGACCAGAGGATGCCTGTGGGTCAGTGCAGAGTGAGGGCAGCTGCTCTGTCCCTCTGTCTTGCCCTGGGCTGGCACCTTTCTGAGATGGAGGCTGATCACACTGCCTTGTTACCCTGAAAAGCCACCAGGCACTGCTGAGAGCAGAGGTTTGCAGGCTGGAAAAAAGGACAGGTCAACCTAAGGCTGATGGGTTCAGCAGATGTGATGCTGCTGCTGTCCATGGGCAGAGGAGTGGCTGAAGGGATGTTACAAGGCCTCTGGCAGATCGGCTGATCACTCAGACTTGCAGTTCAGGAGTCTCAGTGACATGTTAAAATTGGAGAGCTCCTTTTTCACTTATCCCTTCCTCCATCCCCCCACCCTCCAAGTCTTGGAATAGGAGACTGAAAGGACAGACTCAGGAAAGCTCCTGATCTTTATAGTAATACCTGTAGAGATATTCTCCTTGAAACCTCCAATTGGAAGCAGTCCGGAGTGATCTGGAGCTGTGAGCACCCCTGACCCACGGAGAACCCAGCAGCAGAACGACCCTGCCCTGCCAGGGGTCGCTCCTTCCCCCCACGGCTTCTCCCCTCAGTGTTGTTGGGATCTCCCCGGGCAGGCTGAGCACTGACCCTGGCAGGTGGCAGAGTCCCTGCCCCGGCACAGCCCTGGGGTGCAGGGACCCTGCTCTGCAGGACAGCCCTGGGCACCCCTGGGTGCACATTTACATTTATACCCCACAGCCGTCCTTGGCAGAACACAGCATTCGTGTCCTGTCACTCTGACGGTGTAGAAGGCAATCCCTGCTCTGCATCACATCCTCTTCCTTTGCATCAGAGAATCTCTGAGAGTTGTACTTACGTCTCTTGAAGGCTCTGCAATGTCACAGCTTTCTGAGATCCTACCATGATTTGCAGATGCAATGCCCTGCAGCCACAGGCATCATATCTGCGAAGATTTCATTTCCAGTGATCTCTCAGCATCCTCCCACCCCAGACTGCGTTGCCCTTTCTCTGCCTGGCTCATCTCCCCTCAGTGCTGCAGGCAGAGCCCTCAGCCCTGCTGCGCTTTGCAGAGGAGCTGCTCCTGGGCAGAGCTGTCTCTCTGCAGCGCTGCCGCTTGCCATGAGCTCCCTCTGTCCCAGGAGCCCAGCCCAGCTCAGCAGCACAGGAGCAGCCCATGATGCCCCTTCCTCTGTCCCCTCTGGTCTCCCTCCATGTGTCTCTCGGGCTCCGGGGGCACATCCTTTGAAACAACCTCAAGTAATCAGTGATGTCGATTCTCTCTCCTCTGCAGAGACACTTCTTGCCAGCATTGTATTCTTCCTATTAGAAAACAAATCGGTAGGAGAATCAGCTTTTCTTGTCCCATTATTAGACAGAACACCAGAAAGGTTACAGCAAAGGATCTAATTTCTGCAAACTGGGGGAGGAGTATGTTCACCGGAATGAATTTAGGCATTATATTCTGGGTTTATACTCCTAGATCTAGAGAGACATTCATCATTCTTTTGGTCATGTCACGTCTCTGCTCTGAAGCAAAGCCTTTGCACACATGGGCTCTTGGACACTTGGTACCAGGTTTCCATGGGGCGACTCAGAGGTTTCCTGGTGCCACAGCTGGGGTGGTTCAGCCCAGATGTGAGGCAATGTCCTCAGCCAGGGACCTGACTGGCTGAGCTGGAGCTGTCAGAGTTGCAGACAGAGCTGTGACACGGATGGAATAAACTGCCAAGGCAGGGTGGCAGAAGTTAGTTCATCTGGTCTGCAAGGACAGCAGCCTCCAAGCACAGCAACAGGCCAGAGCAAAAATCAGTCTAGATCTGTAAGTCAATTCAAGAGCCCTATAATGAGCTGTTACTACTTCAGGAACAGTTAAAGGAGAAACAAAGACACCGTGTGGGTACTGATTAATTTAGTAAGGGAGAGAAGTGATATTCTCTGTGTCTCTGGTCCTCCATCTTCACCAGCAAGGTCTCCCAGGCCTCTGTGACTGGAGGCAGAACAACCAGCAGTGGATGGGGATCAAGCCAGGGGTCCCTGGAACTAACACAATCCTTTCCAGTCTATGGGACAGGAGGGGCAGCATCCCAGGAGCTGAGACAGCAGGACCATGTCACAGTGAGGCCACTCTCCACCTTCTTGGAAAGCTCATGGAGACTGGGGGGACTCCCTGACCACTGGCAGCTCTCACACATTGTGTGCACTTCTCAAAAATGGCCAGTGGGTGAGCAGGGGAACTAAGGGCTGTGCCCCAGAACATGTTCACTGGGACCCCAATTCTGGGTGTCTGAAGGTGACGGGGTTTACCCAGGGCAGGTTGTGCCTGTCCATCCTCTTTGCTTTCTGTGAGGAAAGGACAGGGTTGCTGGACGTGGGGAGAGCAGTGGTGGTCTGTTACCTGAAAGTCAGCAAGGCATTCAGCATCATCCCCCACAATATTCTTGTGTCCAAGAAAGGATAATAGGGTCTGCATCGGTGTGCAAGTAGATGGGTAAAAAACAATCTGAATGCTTGGACTTAGGCTCTAGATAAAGGGAGAAGCTTTCCAGTCCTGAGGACAGTCAAGCCCTGGAAGCTGTTTCCCGGGAGTGCGCACTTACAGTGTCCCAGAAAGTGTCCAAGATGTGTTTGGATAGAGCCCTGAGTAATCTGGTCTGACCCTGCTTTGAGCAGGAGGTTGGTCAAGACACGTACCAAGGTCCTTTCCAGCCTGAATGATGCTGTCCTTCCTTACCCTTCAGTTTTCAAAATAGACTAAACTCTCAGGTTTTCCCTGACAACAGAAATAATTCACATGAGGTGCAGGACTGCTTTACAAGTAACCCTAAACAGCCCTGACCACAACTTTTGCATCCCTTTTCATTTGCCCCAACCCAAGTTCTTCTTTTTGGCTGTCCTAACACCCTTCCAGAAAGAACAGGCCACCTTGTTCATCCTTTCAGAGCAGGTTGCTCAACAGGTGTCAGCATCCATGTACAGAGTCTGCACTTCAGCCAGGCAGCAAAGCCATCGTTACAGAAATGGAGACGAGGCTCTTGACAAGCTCCTTGCACCCAGCAATTGGCATTCCTGAGATTCCTTGGAACACCTGAACTTTAAGTGCAGAGCATGTGATTCCTTGTTGGGTATCCTGGCTTGTCTCCTGACCCATGTGGGCCTTCAGGCTGTGAAGAGAATCAAACCCAACTTTTCATTTTACATGGTGTCAAACAGGGTGGATAAAGGGAGCTCAGAACTCCAGTCTCTGCTGCACTGTAAGGCTTGATACCCCATCCATAAGTACATATCTAAGTGGTTCAGATAAAGCGTGGTCTTGCAAAAGTCACCCTTTGTGTCCCCAGGTGCATGGACACTGCTCATGTGCCTCTCCAGAGAGTGGCAGAGGCTGGATCACTTTCTCAGGAGAAACTCCTTGCTGGAAAAATACAGCTAATGGGGTGGCTCAACAAGGTTTTGTTGCATTTCACTGGGCATCGGATTTGATATATTGGGTGCTTTCCTGTTATCACTCCTTCTGCACAGATGATCACAGAAAGACAACCGTTTTGCAAGAGTTGGTTACAAAGGTCCTGTCGTGAACAAGAGAGCTCCCCATGAGCTCTGGAGGGAGTGAGGAAGTTTATAACAAGCACCAGGAAGAACCAAGGAGCTCAAGGCCTCTTCTTGATAGTGAGAGGCCCTGAGCAGCAGTGAGCGGCCATGTGTGGTGTGGGAGGGTCAGGGGATGTGAGGTAGAGAAGGGTGATGGCTGATGAATTCAGCAAATCCTTACGACCATGTTTAACCCCGCAAGTGGAATGTGGTTGATGTTTGTGGGTGGAGGGGGAATAGGAGGAAGATTTTTAGGGGGTTATGGAAAGAAGGCAGGCCTCTCTTGGGCTAATCATACATGGCAGTGACATTTGCATGCTGTGGGCATGGCTGTGCCTGGGAGATGGGAATGGCTGCTGCTGGGGGGGCTGTGCTCAGGCATGGCCCATGAGCTGACCTTGCTCTGCTCCTCTCTTGCACTCCCCATGCTTGGATGGTCCTCAGGAATCATCCATGAGCCTGGAGGAAGCACCAGCCTCCTGGAGTGTTGGCCCATTACTGGAGGACAAGAGTGAAAGGTTTGTGAGACACATGGGAGTGCAGGAAGAGAGGGGTCTATGCGTAGTAGTAAACGTGTTAAAGAAGAAGACCTGAAGAGCATGGTCTGGTCATGCTAATGTGGAATAGATTGATTTTTCTTTTTTATTTTAGGGCAGCAGAAGAAGGAACGTGTGCATTTCAGTGCTGGGACATGGATCCAAAGAGCGGATTCAAGCAAGTTTGGGACCGGGACAGCTCAGGTGATTGGTGACCATTGCAGGTCTATGAAAGAAGCTGCATGGGCTTGGGGAACCTCATAGGCATTGCCAAATCCTTCAGAAAACTAGAGCCCTGTGGATAAAGCAACAGCACTTGGCACCAAACCCACACCCAAACCACAAATACCCTCGCAGTGACCACAGGCAGAGCCTTGAGAAACATTTGACTGAAAGGGTCTCCTTTGCCAGGCCCTGGGGGTCAGGGCTTGGCCATTCTGATGCTAAACAACCATGAAGGGCTGACAGGGCACCAGAGCCACCTCCACATCGCCTTTACCACCTCTGACCATTGTCTCCAGGCTTTTCCTTCAGCAGCCTCCAGGGACAGGGACTGCTTGTGTCAGCGATGGCCCCTCATGGGGTCCCAAACACCCTCAGAAACTTGGGGTTTGTTTCTGCCTTTCACTTCATTAGAGGTTTGTTCATTCTTTCAGTAGCTGCAGTTCAGGACCATGGCAGCAGAGGGCTCATTAACAGCCAAAATGAGCTTATAAGCCAAGGCTCTCTGCAGCACTTGCCTAAAGGCTTCAAGTCTGGTGTGGATGATTAGAGACATTTCAGAACTGTAGCCAAACAGTGAGCATTTCCATAATAAATAGTAATAAAGACAAAATACTTATATTTCCATCCCCCTTCTAATGCCCTCATTTCCAGAACAGCTGGTATCAACAATCTCCAATATTGATCTAGAGAATCTCCTGATAAAGACTGAATGTGTCAGAAAAGTGGGTGCCTGGCACACCACTTGAGCGAGGAGACAGGCCAGGACACCTCAAGAGGAATCACACCCCTCTGGACCCAGAGGTGGGAGTTCCTGGGAATCTCAGGTGCCACAGCACAGCGATACTTGTGTTCAGGGAGCTGGTCAAGTGACCCATCTCCTTTTCTCTAATGATGTCTGAGTTTGCTCAGGTAACTTCTGACTTGAGCCCCATCCACTCCTGGCTGTTCTCCAGACTCCTGCCTTCAGGAACAAAGTCCCATGAGACCTTGCTGGTGAAGATGGAGGCAAAGAAGCCATGAAGTACCTCAGTCCTGTCTGATACTACTCTTATGAAGTTCAGCAGCAGGTCCACGTTCACCCTGTCTATTCTTTTACTGTAAGGAAGCAATGTCAGCTCATCTTGCTGCCCTCAGCCTCCCCTGCAGGTATCAAGTCCAGGGCAGCTTTGGCATCATCCCCACATCCATGGACAAGGATTCTAAATTCCTCCTTTACAGCTTGACCTGCTTCCACCTCCCTTTTTGCCCTGGAGCTCTGTCAGTTCAGACAAGCAGCCTCATGACATAAAGTCTTCTTTTCATGGGTACTTGGAGAGATCATTCTTGTGCTTGGAGCAGGCTGTCCTGTAAGGCTTCTCGGATTTCCTGAGCTCCTTCAGCCTTCAGACCTACTTCCATGTCACCACCTTTATTGGCCACCATCCCCCAGTATGTCCGTGTCTTCTCCCCTGGAGCCCACCAGCCTGTGCTCTGCTGCTGGCCTTCCTCCCTCCCCTCTGGTGCCTGGAATCCCACTGTTGCCTGGTCACCACAGCCAAGGTGGACACTGATGTTCACATCCCTCACCAGCTCTTCTTTGTCTCCCAGTTCCAGATCCATGTGAGCATCACCCTTGTTGTCCCAGCAGGCAGCCACGTTAAGAAGTTGGCCCAAGATCCTCTGGACCGTTGGCACCTGCCGCTTTGCTGGCCAGTGAATGTCAGGGCAAATACAGTTCCCAATAGGAACCTACTCATTGACTGGAGACTTCCTCAGGTTACTAACAGAAGATCTTTTCCATTTCTTCTCCATGATCAAGAAGTTTGTAACATCCAACACTTTATCACCCTGTATTGGGTTTACATGGCAAAGTCTTGGAACTGGGGGTGAGTGTGGGTGTGCTACAGTTGTCACCTCTCTGAGAAGACAACAGGAGTTTGATGTCAGACAGAGCCGATATGAGCTGGCTCCAAGATGGACCCACTCCTTGCCAAATCTGAGCCACTCTGGGATGCTGGCAGCACCTCTGTGATATTGTATTTGAGAAAGGGTAAAAAATGCTGCACAACAGCAGGTGGGAGAGAGCCGGGAGGAAATGTGAGAGGAAAAATGTAGAGAACGAAAGGTAAAGTGCACGGTGAGTCTCTTTGAGTCCGGCGACGAATCGAGGCGGACAAAGACACAGGCTCAATATGAGTATAATGTCGAAGTTGTTTACTGTTAGTTTAAGCAATCTATTTATACCCTTTTAGACAATGCTTATGCAAAAGGTTACATGTTAACTGGTTACTTTACAATAGTTATGCATCCCACCCCCGCTGTGCTGATAATGCTCTTCTTCTGCTGATAACGCCGTTCTTGCCAGTTCTTGTTTACTTCTAGTAAGCTCTTTACTGTCCTGTGATAACTCAGGACCTTTGTACAGCCTAAGGCTTGTATTCCTACCCCCTAGTCAAGTTCCAGCTTGTCCATAGCTTTGACAAACAAATCATGTGCTTTTTCTTTCAGAAAATCCTCCACAGAAAAATGCTGCAGACACCAAGGTCATATCCCATAGGACCCAAGCAGGTCCCTCAGCAGGACAAAGCCTGCTCTCCTGAAATCCTGCTCTTTGCCTTGTTATCATCTTCCAGGAGCCTCAACGCCACTTTCCCACCCCTGACTGTTCCATCCCTGACCAACCCTTTCTGGTTTGTAAGTGTGAAGTCCCACAGGGCACCTCACCTCACTGACTCCTCAGCCACCCGTGTCAGGAAGATGTTGTCCATGAGCTCCAAAACCCTCCTGGATGGCTGGTACCTTGCAGATATTGGGATATCTTAGGTCTGCCATGAGGACACGGCCCTGGAAACACGAGGCTTCTTTCATTTGTCTGAAAGAGGCCTCATCTAATTCCTCTTCCTCATCAGTGAGTCAGTAGCTGATGTCCACCCACCACAACATTGCCCATGTTGTTCTGCCCTCTCACGCTGAGTCCTCAACTTTCAGCTGATATTCTCTGTCCCCAGGCAGAGCTCCACACATTCCTGATGTTCTCCCACATGAAGGGAAAATTCCCCTCTAAGTCCAGACCTCTGGCATTACGAGCACTAGCCCCCCAAGACCGCAAAGTTTCTCCTGCAGGTGATATTCGTAGTGTCCTGTAACTCCTCATGATGTTATCTTGGGAGAGACGCTATCATCAGGATAAACTGTCTGCATGTAAACCCTAACAGCTGGAGCTCCTTCTCCCCTCGGCTGTGGCTGTTGTCTCCAGCTCTGACACCTGTGAGGAGACACCTTGTCCTTACAGCACAGGGGCCTCATGGCCTCCTTGTCCCCAGCCAGGAACCTGGGAGGTGTGGGACCATAGTCCTGCCCTTGGCCTTGCACAGCCCAACATCACACTGTCCCAGGAAGGGCCCTGGGCAACGTGGGAGGGACAGGATCTGCCTTCCCAGGGTTGGGGGTCAGGGCTTGGCCCTTTCGTTAAATGAAACACATCCAGGTTTAGTGATCATCAGAGAGACCTTCACCTTGCTTGTCCTGACCTGTCATCTCTGCCTCCAGTTTTCTTCTCTAACCAGACCCTGGGGTCAGTTCCTCAATAGTGTTCCTCAGGGGCATCCATTAACATTACAAGAAACTTTGGAGTTTGAATCTGACTTGGACTTCTTGAGAGGTTTCTTCAGCTTCCTCCAGGGTCTGAAGTTCATGGACTCAGCACCAGGGCCACCAGAGGGGTCATTAAAGCGCCTTGGGCTGCTCCTGTGCTGCTGAGCTGGGCTGGGCTCCTGGGACACAGGGAGCTCATGGCAAGCGGCAGCGCTGCAGAGAGACAGCTCTGCCCAGGAGCAGCTCCTCTGCAAAGCGCAGCAGGGCTGAGGGCTCTGCCTGGGGATCTCAGGGAGACGAGCAAGGCAGAGAGAGATGAAAGGTGGTCAGGATGGGGAGGATGACTGAGAGCTCACTGGAGGAGAAATCTTTGCAGCCCTTGCCATGGTAAGTCTCTGGGTGCAGGGCAATGCAGCTGCAGCTCCTGGAGGCATCTCCTCAAGTTAGCACAGGCACAGCTTGAGGGATCTGTAAGGAGGGGGCTCTTGTCAGGCAATGTTGAACAGCTGTGAAGCTAGGTGAGCAGCCAGGGGTGCCCAGGGCTGTCCTGCAGAGCAGGGTCCCTGCACCCCAGGGCTGTGCCAGGGCAGGGACTCTGCCGCCTGCCAGGGTCAGCGCTCATCCTGCCCGGGGAGATCCCCACGGTGCTGTGGGGAGAAGCTGTGGGGGGAAGGAGCGACCCCTATCAAGGCAGGAAAGGTGCTTCTGCTGTTGAGGGGGTGCTGTGTGGATCAGAGCTGCTCACAGCTCCAGATCACCCCCAGGATTTTTCCAAGTGGATGCCTCAAGCAGAAGATCAATGCAAGGATTACCAGACAGATAGGGAGCTTTCCTGAGCCTTTCTTTTCAGTTTCCTATCCGAAGCGGTGAGGGGTACAGGAAAAGAGAGAAGGAAAATGAACCCTCCTCCTGAAAAAAGTCACTGAGACTCCTGAACTGCAACTTTAAGTGATCGGTATGTCTGCCAGAAGCCTCATAACATCCCTTCAGCCGCTGCTCTGCCTGTGCACAGCACCAGCATCACATCTGCTGAACCCGTCAGCCTTAGTCTGACCTGTCCTGTTTTCCGACCTGCAAACAGGAAGATGCCCGCAGGCAGTGCCCTGTGAACAGGCAGGATCTGTAAGGCCAGGGTGAGGGCACAGAGGGTGGGATGGTCTGTGAGCGCTGACAGGGAAGAGACATGGACAGGGAAACACCTCCCAGGAGGAGAATGTCCAGGCAGCAGGGAAATGATCAGAAATGAGAGGAAACTAAACCTGGAATTGTTATGGAGGGAGAACACAGAAAACTCCGTATGATCCCCTGCAGTGCAGATCCCTCCTGTGAGCAACCCCCTCGCCTCCTCTCCCACCCAGCAAAGCCTCTGCCCTCAGGGCCGGGGGCTCCAAGGCATGAAGCAGCTCCTGTGCAGCCAGAGCTCCAGTTCCCTCTGCAGAGCACAGGGGCTGAGAGCAGCTGCCCGGCAATGCTGGTGTGTGGGAGGTGGCTGCACAGCTGGGGAAGGGTGACGCTGTCTGAGTGCCCGGCTGCCTCTGCCCTGGCCTCTCTCACACCCACCCTCACCACAGTTTCCTTCTTGCTCCACCGCTCTGGGTCACTGTTGGTGTGATCTGGTTCTTGCTGTCGGGCTCTCTGGGGATGGGAGTTTCAGCTGCAGAGTCACAGCCTGATCTTGTGGGTCCTTTCCTGCAGCTGTGTCCATGGGAACACGTGTCCCAGCTTTGCTCTGACCTGTGGGGCTGTGGGCAATGCAGTGTGTGGGGCTGGGGAATGAGCTGAGTCTCCCTGAATCAAATGGCATCATTAGGACACTTGGATATCTCCTGGGAGTTTACATAGATGCTCTGAACTACCCTCCAGGATGCAAACCTGTACTACAGCATCCTTGTGTTATCCGAAAACCCCACGGAGAAATGCGGAGCTGCTGTGACAGAGAAAATGCTGTTGGGTTTGTGAGATGAGCAGTTTCCGGGCTATAATTTGGGGTGTTGAGACATTAGGAGAGGGTGAGACATGTCATGGTCCGAGGTGGATCCCTCTGCTCTCAGCAGTGCCTGGTGGCTTTTCAGGGTGACATGGCAGTGTGATCAGCCTCCATCTCAGAAAGGTGCCAGCCCAGGGCAGCTGGAGCAAGACAGAGGGACAGAGCAGCTGCCCTCACTCTGCACTGACCCACAGGCATCCTCTGGTCTCGCAGGACTCACTCTGTTCTCCCTGAGTGCAGCAGAAATGCTGAGAGTTTCTGACACCCAAGAACACTCCCCGGGGTAGGAGGGGACATAGAGCTGTAGAAACGCCAAACCTCTCAAACTCAGTTTCTCAGCCCTGCGGGTACAGATGCTGACAGTCCCTTCTGCAGCAGGAGCGGTTCCATCTGACAAAGCTGAACCCCACGACTGGCCCCTGCCCCACCCCATCACACAGGGTCAGGCGGACTCCTCAAGAGCCCCTGGGCAGAGACCCTGCTCTTCATTGCACACTCATCAAGCACCGACCAGAGCTCCAGCCAGGACGTTCTCCTGGAAAAAGAAAAGGGTCTCTTTGTGGGAGGGGCTGTGGGAAATGACTTTGATTTTGCTCAGAGGAGTCTCATCTAAACCGTCACTGTCTTTTCCTCCTTGCACAGGTCCTCATGCCCACAGGCAGCAAATGTCCAACAGCAGCTCCATCAGCCAGTTCCTCCTCCTGGCGTTCACAGACACACGGGAGCTGCAGCTGTTGCACTTCTGGCTCTTCCTGGGCATCTACCTGGCTGCCCTCCTGGGCAACGGCCTCATCATCACCACCATAGCCTGTGACCAGCATCTCCACACCCCCATGTACTTCTTCTGCCTCCGATAAAAAAGAAAGAAGGGTAATTGTGGTAGGCAATTCCCTTCTGAGAGGGACGGAGGGCCCAATATGCAGAGCTGACCCTCAGCATCGGGAAGTTTGTAGCCTACCTGGAGCTCGGATCAGGGACATCGCCAGGGCCCTCCCCAAACTGGTGCGCCCAACGGACTATTACCCCCTACTGATCTTTCAGACAGATGGGGAGGAAGCGGCATCCCGTAGTCTGAGGGGAATGAAGAGAGACTTCAAGGCCTTGGGACAAATGGTGAAAGAGTCTGGGGCTCAAGTTATCTTCTCTTCCCTCCTTCCATTTTCGGATGATGATGTGGGACGGAATAGAAAAATTGAGTCCGTAAATGATTGGCTTTGGGACTGGTGCTACAGGCAGGGCTTTGGGTTCTTTGATAACGGCTGGTTTTATAAGACACCAGTCCGGTCAGTGATATGTGGGAAAGGTTTATCCCACAGGGGTAAAAAGATGCTGGGACAGGAATTAGCAGGGCTCATTTGCAGGGCTTTAAACTAGATTTGAAGGGGGATGGGGTTGTAGCTGGGCTTGCATCAGTGGGGCAGCATGCTGGAATCCATAAAGACCGGGAGGCCCCCCAGGGCCCTAGGGTGAAATCGGTGTACTCGGCTCGCTCCCTGAAGTGCCTGTACACCAATGCGCGCAGCATGGGGAATAAGCAGGAGGAGTTAGAAACCTGCGTTCGGTCAGGAGATTATGATCTGGTGGCGATCACAGAGACATGGTGGGACAGCTCACATGACTGGAATGTGGTCATGGATGGCTATGCCCTTTTCAGGAAAGACAGGCCAGCCAGGCGAGGTGGTGGAGTTGCTCTTTACGTGAGAGAGCAACTACAATGTATAGAGTACTGTCCAGGTGCGGTTGAGGAGCAAGTTGAGAGTCTGTGGGTGAGAATTAAGGGGCAGGCTGGCAGGGGTGACACTGTTGTGGGAGTCTATTACAGGCCACCAGATCAGGGTGAGGAAGTTGATGAGGCCTTCTACGGGCAGCTGAGCGTGGCCTCACAGTCACAGGCTCTGGTTGTTATGGGGGATTTTAACTACCCTGATGTTTGCTGGAAGGACTACTCAGCCAGCCAGCCTCAGTCTAGGAGGTTCCTCCAGTGCATTGACGATAACTTTCTCATGCAAATGGTGGAGGAGCCGACTAGAAGAGGTGCGCTGCTGGATCTCGTCCTCGCTAACAAGGAGGGTCTGGTCGAAGCAGTAAAGGTGGGGGGCTGCCTTGGTTGCAGTGACCATGAGATGGTGGAGTTCAGAATCTCCTGTGGTGGGAGCAGAATACCGAGCAGAATTGCAACCCTGGACTTCAGCAGGGCCGACTTTGGCCTTTTCAAACAGTTGCTGGAGGGAATCCCGTGGGCAAGGCTGCTTGAAGGTAAAGGCGCCCAAGATAGTTGGTTAACTTTCAGGGACTGCTTCTACCAAGCTCAAGATCAGTGCATCCCGACGCGCAGGAAGTCAAGGAAGGTAGCCAGGAGACCTGCGTGGTTAAACAGGGAACTGCTGGGCAAACTCAAGTGGAAGAGGAGGGTTTACAAATCATGGAAGGAGGGGCTGGCCACTTGGGAAGAATATAAGGCTGTTGTCAGAGGATGTAGGGAGGCAACTAGGAAAGCGAAGGCCTCCTTAGAGTTAAACCTGGCGAGAGGGGTCAAGGACAACAGGAAGAGGTTCTTCAAATACATGGCAGATAAAACTAACACCAGAGGCAATGTAGGCCCACTGATGAACGGGGTGGGTGCCCTGGTGACAGAAGATACAGAGAAGGCAGAATTACTGAATGCCTTCTTTGTGTCTGTCTACTCTGCCGGAGGCTGTCCTGAGGAGCCCCGTACCCCTGAGGCCCCAGAGGAAGGCAGGGCAATGGAGGAGTCTGCCTCAGTTGATGAGGACTGGGTTAGGGAGCAATTAAGCAATCTGGACATCCATAAATCCATGGGTCCAGATGGGATGCACCCACGGGTGCTGAGGGAGCTGGCTGAAGTCATTGCTGGACCGCTCTCCATCATCTTTGCCAAGTCTTGGGAAACGGGAGAGGTGCCTGAGGACTGGAGGAAAGCAAATGTCACTCCGGTCTTCAAAAAGGGCAAGAAAGAGGACCCGGGCAACTATAGACCGGTCAGCCTCACCTCCATCCCTGGGAAAGTGATGGAACACCTTATCCTTGGTGCCATCTTAAGACATATCAAGGATAAGAGGGTCATCAGGGACAGTCAACATGGCTTCACCAAGGGGAAGTCGTGTTTGACCAACCTCATAGCCTTTTATGAAGACGTAACAAGGTGGATTGACGATGGCAGAGCAGTGGATGTGGTCTACCTTGACTTCAGCAAAGCATTTGACACCGTCTCCCACAGCATCCTCACGGCAAAACTGAGGAAGTGTGGACTGGATGATCGGGTAGTGAGGTGGACTGCAAACTGGCTGAAGGAGAGAAGCCAGAGAGTTGTGATCAATGGGGCGGAGTCTGGTTGGAGGCCTGTATCTAGTGGAGTGCCTCAAGGGTCAGTTCTGGGACCAATACTGTTCAATATATTCATCAATGACTTGGATGAGGGAATTGAGTGTACTATCAGCAAGTTTGCTGATGACACCAAGCTGGGAGGAGTGGCTGACACGCCAGAAGGCTGTGCTGCCATCCAGCGAGATCTGGACAGGCTGGAGAGTTGGGCGGGGAAAAATTTAATGAAATATAACAAGGGGAAATGTAGAGTCTTGCATCTGGGCAGGAACAACCCCAGGTTCCAGTACAGGTTGGGGAATGACCTATTAGAGAGCAGTGTAGGGGAAAGGGACCTGGGGGTCCTGGTGGACAGCAGGATGACCATGAGCCAGCACTGTGCCCTTGTGGCCAAGAAGGCCAATGGCATCCTGGGGTGTATTAGAAGGGGGGTGGTTAGTAGGTCCAGAGAGGTTCTCCTTCCCCTCTACTCCGCCCTGGTGAGACCTCATCTGGAATATTGTGTCCAGTTCTGGGCCCCTCAGTTCAAGAAGGACAGGGAACTGCTGGAGAGAGTCCAGCACAGAGCCACGAAGATGATGAAGGGAGTGGAGCATCTCCCTTATGAGGAAAGGCTGAGGGAGCTGGGTCTCTTTAGCTTGGAGAAGAGGAGACTGAGGGGTGACCTCATCAATGTTTATAAATATATAAAGGGTGAGTGTCACGAGGATGGAGCCAGGCTCTTCTCGGTGACAACCAACAGTAAGACAAGGGGTAATGGGTTCAAGCTGGAACACAAGAGGTTCCACTTAAATGTGAGAAGAAACTTCTTCTCAGTGAGGGTGACAGAACACTGGAACAGGCTGCCCAGGGGGGTTGTGGAGTCTCCTTCTCTGGAGACATTCAAAACCCGCCTGGACGCCTTCCTGTGTAACCTCACCTAGGGGTTCCTGCTCTGGCAGGGGGATTGGACTAGATGATCTTTCGAGGTCCCTTCCAATCCCTAACATTCTGTGATTCTGTGATTCTGTGATTCAACCTCGCCCTCCTCGACCTGGGCTGTATCTCCACCACTGTCCCCAAATCCATGGCCAATTCCTTCTGGGACACCAGGGCCATCTCATACTCGGGATGTGCTGCACAGCTCTTTTCGTTTGCCTTCTTGATAGTAGCAGAGTATTCTATGCTCACCATCATGTCCTACGACCGCTACATTGCCATCTGCAAACCCCTGCACTACGGGACCCTCCTGGGCAGCAGAACTTGTGTCCACATGGCAGCAGCTGCCTGGGCCACTGGGTTTCTCAATGCTCTGCTGCAAACGGCCAATACATTTTCACTGCCACTGTGCAAGGGCAATGCCCTGCACCAGTTCTTCTGTGAAATCCCCCAGATCCTCAAGCTCTCCTGCTCAGATGCCTACCTCAGGGAATCTGGGCTTATTGTTGTTGGTGTCTGTTTGTTCTTTTTGTGTTTCGTGTTCATTGTGGTGTCCTATGTGCAGATCTTGAGGGCCGTGCTGAGGATCCCCTCTGAGCAGGGACGGCACAAAGCCTTTTCCACGTGCCTCCCTCACCTGGCCGTGGTCTCCCTGTTTGTCAGCACTGCCATGTTTGCCTACCTGAAGCCCCCCTCCATCTCCCCCCCATCCCTGGACCTGGTGGTGTCTGTTCTGTACTCAGTGGTGCCTCCAGCAGTGAACCCCCTCATCTACAGCATGAGGAACCAGGAGCTAAAGGATGCCCTGAGGAAACTCATGGCTGGATAATTTTCAAAGGCTTTAAACTTCCCCTCTTCTGCATATCACTCATGACATAACTCATGACAGGTCCAACCTGTCTTTTTTATATTTCGTTGTTGTAGATGATTTTTTGGAGTTAGGGGAAGGCTTGTTTGGTTTTGCTTTTTTAACTATGATAATACTGCCCACAAAGAAATGTTATTATTCATCCCACTTCTAATTTTCTGTCCACCTTTATAGTTCAAGTGAAAGACCTTGTAAATGAGAAGTTGTGCTCTCTGTGTATTTAAACAAAATAAATGACCCTGCAGTGAACAGTTTGTCTGAGATCTTTCCTCTGCAACCTTTGTGAAGGTCAATACAAGGTGTCTGTTGGCAAAGATGGAGGAAACGGTCCCAGCAGAGCAGCTCTGCCAGGGAGCACCAGCCTTGTTCTTCCCAGAGTCCTTCTCTTTCCACTTCCCCACTCTCCTTCTCAGCCCTTGTGCTGCTGCAAGGCCTGAGGGCTCCCAGGGCTTGGTCACAGTCGAACTGTGTGTCGGTCCTGTGACCAGGACAGGCAATGGGCACTTGTGTGACAGAGCTGGCCTCGGAACAGTATCTCCAGCAGCAAGGGGATCTCCTTAGCACAGTGCCTGAAGGTTTAGATCTTCTTCCAGAGTTGTTTTAAAGAACAGGCCTAAGGAACAGACTCTCAAGGGGCTCATTGTTTGGCTTGTTTCTCTGTGGGCTCAGTGTGATGGGATCAGGGTCCCAGTGTGGCTTTCGAGGGACTTCGGGCTGGTTGTTCAGCAGTTGCTTGTTGGTGACCAGCACCCACGCACATGGTGAATAAGGCAGGGTCCCTCTGAGTGCCCTCCGTGGCCACCCAAGAGTTTGTGTGGGAGGCGGTCAGTGGCAGTGACCACCATCAGCTGGGGCTGCCTCCCAGTCTGGCCAGTACGGCCCCGCAGAGTCACCACAGCCCGGGCACCACAGCCCACTCGATCTACAGAGCAAAACCCGCAGCTCGGGGGCTGTGGGGAGCGTGGGGACAGGGTGCAGGAATGGCAGCCAGGCCAGTGCAGGTGTGCTCTCCCTAGGGAAAGGCTTTGTGGGGAGATGGGATGTCCCAGGAGAAGAGCAGGACACAGTGTGTGTGCAAGAGAGACATGGAAACAGTCTGTCATGCTGCCGGGTGCCAGCTTGGGGCCATTGCCTCTTGCAGCCACCATTTTGATCATTGTCCTCTCACCAGGGCTCAGAGAGCTTGTTCTTCCCCCCATGGAAAGACACCGAATGACTAGGTCAGAAATCCAGGTGTGCACTGAGGGGAGATGTGAGCATGCACATCCTGTGCGGGGGCAGATGTACCCTAATAAGCACAAATGCCATCAGCTGTTCCTGTGGGTGCCATGGAGGCCTGTAGGACAGTGTATTGAGGTCACTTCATGTTGAGTAACTTCCCCAAGAAACCACCGGCATGCAGCACTGGGATGTGATTCCTGGAACCGAGGCCAGTGTGACCTCCCTGGAGACCTGCTACAGCTCCAGCACCCAGACCCACTTGCTGCCCAGTTTTGTGGCTGACAACGGCACCATCTCTGCTCACAGATGTGTTAGGACTATTTTCTGCAGCTCTTGCATATGCTGAGCATTTGCATTTCAGAACCATTTCTCCCCTTCCTGTTCACATGGGCATCCCATGAACGCATCACTGCTCTCTACCCCAGTGTAGACAGGCACAAGGCCTTCCCCACCAGCTCCTCTCACCGGTGCCAGTTTTCTATAGCACCCTCATCCTTGACTGTGGGATGCCCAGAACAGCCCTCCCAAGACAGTTTGACAAAGCCTTTTTTCTACACCATCCCCACATCCCTGCTCAATTCTCTCATCCACAGCTTGAGGACCAGAAAGGTTGGGCACTGAGCAAAATGCTCAGGAAAGCTTTGAGGTGCACAGAGAGCCCATCAACATATTGACGAGCTGCTCTCTTCTGAACAAGCCCAGAAGACCTGGACAGCATTTGCCGTGTCCCAGAAACTTGCCTGGAAGGTTGGGTTATGGAGAAAATTTTTGGTGCGGGAAGGAGCAGGCAGGTGCTGGTGGAACTGGCTGGTGTGACCGTGAGACATCTCTCAAACACCTCAGAAAAGTCATGGCTCTCAGGGAGGTTGCATAGTGCTCTGAGAAAGAAAATATCAAAAATGGCTTACCATAGCATCATAGAATAATTGTGGTTGGAAGAGACCCTTAAAATCATTGAGTCCAACCATAACCTAAATCTGGCACTAAACCATGTCCCTAAAAGCCTCATCTGTCTGTCTTTTAAATACGTCCAGGGATGGTGACTCCACCACCTCACTGGGCAGTCTGTTCTGTTGCTTCAAAACCCTTTCTGTGAAAAAATGTTTCCTAACATCCAATCGCAACCTTCCTTGGCACAAATTGAGGCCATTTCTTCTTGTCCTCTCACTTGGTACTTGGGAGAAGAGACCAACACCCTCCGTGCTACAACCTCCTTTCAGAGAGCTGTAGAGAGTGATAAGGTCTCTCCTCAGCCTCCTTTTCTCCAGACTGAATTCCCCAAGGTCCCTCAGTTGCTCCTCGTAAGACTTGTGCTCCAGCCCCTTCACCACCCTTGTCACCCTCCTCTGATCTCTCTCCAGCACCTCGATGTCTTCCTTGTCATGAGGGGCCTAAATTGACCACAGTACAAGGGGATGATCTCTTCTCTAGTCCTGCTGGCCACACTGTTCCTGATACAAGCCAGGATGCTGGTGGCCTTTTTGGCCACCTGGGCACACGCTGGCTCAGGTTCAGCTGCTGTCAATGAACACCAGCAGGTCCTTTTGTGCCAGGCAGCTTTCCAGCCACTCTTCCCCAAGCCTGTAGCGCTGCCTGGGTTGTTCTGACCCAAGTGCAGGACCCAGCACTTGGCCTTGTTAAGCCTCCTACAATTGGCCTCAGCCCAATGATCCAGCTCATCTAGATCCCTCTGTATGGCCTTCCCACCCTCCAGCAGATCAACACTCCAGAACAATTTGTCGTCATCTACGAACTTACTGAGGGTGCGCTCGATCACCTCATCGAGATCATTGATAAAGAGATTAAACACAACTGGCCCCAATACCAAGCCCTGGGGAACACCACTCGTGACCGGCCACCCACTGGATTTGTCTCCATTCACCGCAACTCTTTGGGCCTGGCCAAAGCATCCTTGTATTCCTCTTAAGCCTCCCGTCACTCCTTCCAAAGTTTATAAATTCTCTTTTTATTCCTAAACTGCAGACACAACTGTCTGTTCAGCCAGGCCGGCCTACTTCCCCGCTGGTTCGCCATCCGGCACACGGGGACAGCTGCTCCTGCACCTCTGAGATCACCTTCTTGAAGAGAGACCAGCTTCCTGGACACCTTTGTCCTTCAGAACTGCCTCCCAAGGGACTCTGCCAACCAGCCTTCTGAACAGGTCAAAGTCTGCCCTTCGGAAATCCAAAGTAGCAGTTCTGCTGACCACCCTCCTGCAGTCCAACTCCTGTCCCTGCACAGGACACCCCACAGGTCACCCCGTGTGTCTGAGAACGTTGTCCAGTCTCTTCTTGAACACTGTCAGGTTGGGGCCGTGACACCTCCCTGGGGAGCCTGTTCCAGTGTCCAGCACCTCTGGGTGAAGAACCTTTTCCTCATGTCCAACTGACCCTCCCCTGGTTCATCTTCCTGCCATTCCCTCAGGTTCTGTCATTGGTTGCTAAAGAGAAGAGCTCATTGCCTGCCCACCCTCCTCCCCTTGTGAGGAAGCTGTAGACCGCAATAAGGTCTCCTTTCAGTCCCGTCTTCTCCAAAATGAACAAAGCCAGTGACTTCAGCCACTCCTCCAAACCCTTCACCAACTTTGTAGCCTCTTCTGGACACTCTCTAGCAGCTTAATATATTTTTATCCTGTGGCATCCAGAACTTCTAACAGTGCTCCTGGTGAGGCTTCAGGACTAGACCCTAGACTGCAGGAGAGACCCGAGATCAGCATCAATGAGATAATGCTGCAATCACCTCTTCCCCAAACTGAAAAATAATAAACTATATCCTTTACCAAAAAAAAAAGTCATTTTTATTACAAGGTTTTAAAAATTTTTCTCTATAACTACAGTAGGAAATCTCTCTAATTGACTGTACAAGACTAGAAGGAAATTACAAGAAGAGACATGGTTTCTTCGAGATTTTTTCAATGTAATGAGCCCCAATGGAGCATTTGGTGCTGAATCCTTGAACCTCAGGTGCTGAGAGGAGATTGCACAAACCTCTCCAGAAGTCAAAGTCAGAAGAAAGAAGTACTAAGTCCCTTGAAGTATTAATGAGTTCCACTGAGGGCAAGTACCAGCAAAGCCTCCCCAGGGACTCGTTAGAGCAGAGAACTGGAGGCCATGCTGGCAGATAAACAAAGGGTCATGTGCAGGCAGCTGAGGTGCTGAGAAAACCCTGGGTTTGTTGGATGAAGCAGAGAGGCCAAGGCCTGACCCCCAGCCCCTGGGAAGGCAGATCCTGTCCCTCACCCGTTGCTCAGGGCTCCTCCTGGGGCAGGGGGATGTGGGCTGTGTGATGCTGAGTGAAGGACAATGGTGTGACAGTTCCCAGCCTTACTGGGGTGTGCAAGGAGGCCATGGGGTGCCCCAGTGCCTGAGGACAACATGGCTCCTCATAGGCCTTGGTGGCAGAGACGATTGCCATAGGCAAGGGGACAAAGACTTGGGTTCTCTTGGCGACATCCAGCCTTGCCAGTGCCCTTTGCCATCTCCACCATGGGTTGTCCTCCACTGTCCCACAGCTGCTTCTGTTTCCCTGCAGGCTGTAGACACCCATCTCACTTCCTCCCCTTGCTCTCACCCTGGTGTTTCCATACATTGGCTGATGTGTCTCCACTCTCGTGCTCTGTTCCTTGAAACACAAGGAGGTGGACTGATCTCATGCTCCTTCTGGATGTTTTCTCATATCGCAGCACCACCCTTTGAGTGACATTTCTTCCTCCTCATGTCCATTCCAAGCTGCGCTGTGTGGCCGTGTTTCTCTCTGCTGGAGAAAGGAGGATCCTGAAAACTACTGACCTGTCAGCCTCTGACCTGTGCCTGGGAAGATCATGGAACAGATCCTTCTAGAAGCTGGGCTAAGGCACAAGGAATGGTGACTCAACCAGTTCCCTGGGCAGCCTGTTCCACTGCTTCACAACCTTTCCCATGAAGAAATGTCTCCTAATATCAATTCTGAACCTTCCCTGGCACAAGCTGAGGCCATTTCCTCTCATCCTATCACTTGCTACTCAGGAGAACAACACCACCCTCCATGCTACAACCTCTTTTCAGGTAGTTGTAGAGAGTGAACAGGTCTCCCCTCAGTCTCCTTTTCTCCAGGCTAAACACCCCCGGGTCCCTCAGCTGCTCCTCAGAAGACTTGTGCTCCAGACCCTCAACAGCCTTGTCCCCTCCTCTGCACTCACTCCAGCACCTCAAGGTCTTTCTTATAGTGAGGAACCCAAAACCGAACTGAGGATTCGAGTTGTGGCCTCACCAGCGCCGAGTAAAGGGGATGATCACTGCCCCAGTTCTGCCCACTACACTATTCTTGATGCACACCAGGAGGCCATTGGCCTTTTTGGCCACCTGGGCACACGCTGGCTCATGTTCAACTGCTGTCGATCAACACCCCCAGGTCTTTTTCCGCCAGGCAGCTTTCCAGCCACTCTTCCCCAAGCCTGTATTGTTGCAGGGGATTGTTATAAACCAAGTGCAGGACCCGGCACTTGGCCTTGTTGAATCTCAGATAACTGGCCTCAGTCAGCCAACGTCCCTCTGTGTGGCCTTCCCACCCTCCAGCAGATCAACACTCCCACCCAGTTTGGTGTCATCTGCAGACTTACTGAGGGTGCACTTGATCCCTTCATACCGATCATTGGTAAAGAGATTAAACAGAACTGGCCCCAATACTGAGCCCTGGGGACACCACTAGTGACCGGCCGCCAACTGGATTTGTTTCCGTTCACCACAACTCTTTGGGCCCGGCCCTCCAGCCGGTTCTTTATCCATCGCAGATACACCATCCAGGCCATGAGCTGCAGCTTCTCCAGGAGATGCTGTGGGATACGGTGTCAAAGGCTTTACTGAAGTCTAAGTGCACAACATCCACAGCCTGTGTGGCGGATTCACTCCCCCACGACAGACTTTCCTTCATCTGCTAAGCTGGTCACCTTGTCACAAGACGAGATCAGGTTGGTCAGGCAGGACCTGCCTTTCATAAAGCCATGCTGATTGGGCCCGATTGCTCGTCTCGTATGTGTGACCTCCCAGTCTTTTCCCAGCCCTGTTCCTGCTGTTGGCCTGTCCCCTGCAGGGGCACAAGTGACTCACAGTCCCCTCCACAGCCATTGGCTTCCTACTGGACTATGAGTTCCTGAGACACAGCTGAGCACATGACATCGTACCCAGCCATCGCCCTCCTTGTGCTCCAGTGTGTGAGCAGGTAAAACTAAGCTGGTTTCATCAAATTTATCTAATAGATTTCCTATCCAGGGTTTGAGTGGAGAAACGTTCCTCAGAGGAGCTGCTGTATTTACACTGGGGCATTTTATATCTCTGCTTCTGCCTCTTTTTCTTTCTTCTTCCTCTGTCTATTCTGACATGAAAGAGCTCCCCAAGAAAAGATTCATGGAATCCTACAATAAGGCGGGTTGGAAGAGATCCCTCAACACCATCTCTGTCCCACTGACCTTTATGGCACCCCAAGGAAGAGCTGATAGCATTTGTGCTCCCTTGGGTTCATCTTATCACATGCACACAGTGGACATGCACATGATGTGTATGTTTGCAACTCATCTGTACAATGAAAACATGGGCTTTTGACCTAGTATTTCATAGAATGATAGAATGTCCTGAGTTGGAAGGGACCCACAAGGATCACAGTATCACAGAATCGCAGAATGTTGGGGATTTAAAGGGACCTCAAAAGATCATCTAGTCCAATCCCCGTGCTGGAGCAGGAACACCCACGTGAGGTTACAGAGGAACCAGGCGGGTTTTGAATGTCTGCAGAGAAGGAGACTCCACAACTTCTCTGGGCAGCCTGTTCCAGGCCCTGTCACCCTCATTCTGAAAAAGTTTCTTCTCATATTGAAGTGGAACCTCTTGTGTTCCAGGATCATTGAGTCCAACTCCTGTCCCTGCACAGGACAACCTCACAGTTCACACCATGTGTCTGAAGATGTTGTCCCGTTTCTTCTTGATCACTGTCAGAATTGGGGCCGTGACACCTCCCTGGGGAGCCTGTTCAGTGTCCAGCACCTCTGGGTGAAGAACCTTTTCCTCATGCCCAACTCACCCTCCCCCGGCACATCTTCCTGCCATTCCCTTGGGTTCTGTCACTGTTCACCAGAGAGAAGAGCTCAGTACCTACCCTTCCTTCTCCCCTTGTGAGGAAGCTGTAGCCACCATGAGGTCTCCTTTTAGTGTTTTCTTCAGCTCTGATGCTCAGAAACCCCTTGGTTTGCTTTCTGAAGCAGAAAGGAGAAGCCATGACCTCCAGGCAATGGGAAGGGGGATGCTGTCCCTCACACACGGCTCAGGGCTCTTCCTGGGACCGTGGGATGTGGGTGTGCAAGGCCGAGGGAAGGACAACACTGGTACAGCAACTTCCAGCTTCCCCATGGGGCTGCAAGGAGGAAGTGAGGCCCCAGTGCCATGAGGACAACATGTCTTCTCCCGGGCCTCAGTGGCAGGGACAACTGCCATGGCCAAGGGGACAGAGACCTGGGTTCTGTTGGTCCCTTCCAGCCTCACCAGCGCCCTTTGCCATCTCCATCACAGGCTGTTCTACACGGTCCTACACTGGCCCCTCTTTCCCTGCAGGCTGCAGACACCCATCTGCTTCCCCACCTGCTCTCACCCCAGCATTTCTGTCCCTTCACTGATGTGTCTGCACCCTCACTGCCTGTTCTTTGGAACACAAACCATGGGCTGATCCAGCTCCCTCTGGGTGACCTCTTGCACCACAGCACTGCCCTTCCAGTGACATTTCTTCCAGTCTCTGTCTTCCAAGTTGCACTTTGTGACTTTTTTTTCTCTCTCTTGCTTTTTTCTGCTATTAAGGAAAACTCAACCATCTCAAAAATTGCTCTTCAAGCAAGGAACCCAACCCGTTAGGCTTCTTGTGGCCTTTTACTTGACCAGAGAGAAGTCACCTCACCATGATCTTCTAAATCCCAGGACTTATGCGGGCCTTTCAGCTTCTCTGATAGACACGACCATGGCCCTGCTGCTGTCCCATCATGTTCTCTGGTGGAATGGACATGAGAACCCTGTGGGTACTGATACAGAGGTTCTTTCCCAGCCATGTTCCTGCTGCTGGGCTGTCACCTCCAGAGACAGAACTGACCCCACTGTCCCCTTCACAGCCACACGCTGCTTACTGGATTGTGAGTGTCTGAGAAACAACTGACTTCATAATACCACACCCATCCATCCTCCTCCTTAGCAACCAGGACCTGACCAAGACTGAAGCGTGGTCTACACATTCCTACACCTGTCCTTCTTTCCCTGCAGTCTCTAGACACCCATCTTGCTTCCTCTCCTTGTTCAAATTTCTTAAATATATTTCCTACTAACAATGTGGGTGAAAAGCACTCCTCACTGGAACTGCTGTATTTATTTTAACATCTCCTATATCTCCTCTTCTGCCTTTTTAAATTTTTTTACTATTCTTCTCCAGAATTGTCTCTCCAGAAACATCTCCAAGTCACAAATTATTTCAAATCACGGAATAACTCAGGTTTGAAGAGAGCCCTTGTCTCACTCATCTTGTCTCACTCTCCTGCTCAGGGCAGGGTGAACCAGGGGAGGTTGCTCGAGGCCTCCTCCCAAGTTTGCACCATCCACAAAGGCGCTGAAGGTGCACTCTGTTACATCATAGAAGGGGAGAATAAAGACGTTCAACAGTGTTGGCCCAAGTGCTGGTCACTGAGAGGTGACACTAGTAATTGGCTGCATGGAGGACTTTGTACCACTGATGATATTTGGGCTTGATGGTTCAGCCAACTTCCCACCCAGCATCCACTTCTTGAGCCCCATCAGCACCACTCTGCCCAGAAGGACACCATTTCTGAGGCCTTGCAAACACCCTGTACACAACATGTCTTTCTTTCTCGTGTCCTTTTGGGTTCAGCAATCCCTTCCTTGTCCTTCACATTCCTGGAAATGGCTGCAGGACGACATGTCCCATCCCCTTCCCAGGGAGGGAGGTAGGGTGGCCAGCCTGTTATTCTCCCAGTTCCTCTTTGTGCTCTTCTTGAAGATGGGTTTGAGGTCTGCATTTTCTAAGGACCCCAGATCCATTCTGGTTTCTACAGCACTTTTGAGAGCACAATATGGAATCACGGGCAAGGGTGACATAGCAGACTGGAGCACTTGCAATGAGCCTCTCCAAGGCAGCTGAGATCAATCTCACTGATCCAGTGGGGTTTGTTCCTGGAGTCACACACAGAAATGTCAGGTTCTGTCAGGTTCTGTCATCTAAGCCAGCCTTGTGAACTCCTTATGCACCCAGGGATGTTAAGAGACAGAGTCTGTCCCTTTTAAACAGAGGCAGGATTCACAGTGTCTCTCAGGCCTCCTGTTGCCACTCCCAAAGGACGGGAGGCACCTCAGCCCTGTGGTGTGTCACCCTGCTCTGCACTCATCTGAGATGTCCCACGTCATGAGGAATGGACACGGGACCTCAGTTCAAGGAAGAAGATCCCAGTGGGTTGTTTCCCATGGGCTGTTACTCCCAATGTGAGTGACCTCGATGTTTGTCCCACAGGCCTTCCTGGCACTCCCAGGAATAGCTGATGGCATTTCTGCTCACTCGTGTTCATCTCACCTCATGTACATGATGTGCATGCCCATATCTCATCTGAACAATGCAAACATGGACTTCTGACCTACTCATTCAGGAACAAATTCTCAATCTGGTGTGACAGCCCAGTGCTGGAAAGGGAGGTTGTGAGGGGCCAGTCCATGACGATGCCCTGGGGCAGCTTCCGCGGGGTGTCCAGTGCACAGGGGCACAGCCCAGCCCCTGCTCTGCTGGTCCTGCAGGTCTCTGGCAGGAGGCCTGGCTGTGAGAGGACACTGCTGAGTGCCCAGCCCTGCACACACACACTGTGCAGCTGGACACTGGTGTTTGCATCTGCATGTCAATTCAGCATGTTCTACAGAGAAGCTTGGAAGAAGAGCTAAACCTTCAGGCCCTGACCATAGGAGATCACCCTTCTTTCTGGAAAGGCTGTTCTGCGGCCAGCTCTGTCACAGCAGTGCCCATGGCCTGTCCCTGCCTGCGCTCACAGGACTCACACACAGCAGGACGGTGACCAGGCTGCCAGAGCACTCAGGCCTTGCACCAACACAAGGGATGAGAAGGAGAGTGTGGGAGTGGAACGAGAACAGCTCTGGAAGGCCAAGCGCTGGTACTCCCTGGCAGGGCTGCCAGGCTGGACTCTTTTCCCCTCCTCCCATGCACACAGGAACTGTCCCTGCAGCCCCAAACAGGCCTTGCAGGAAGGATATAGTGAAAAACAAGTCACTACAGGAGACTTTGTATTGTTTAAATACACACAGATCATGGCTCCTCATTTACACAGCCAGTGGTTATAAAGAAAAGGAGACAGTGATTTAGAAAGGGGATGACAATATTGCGACAATTAAAAAAAACCTAATAAAACCAGAAAATACAGCTGACAGATTTGGCCTGTAATTAGTCACATTAGAACTAAAATGGGCAGTTTATTGCTTCAGAAATTGTCCAGTCACAAGTTTCCACAGGGCATTCTTGAGCTCCTGGTTCCTCATGCTGTAGATGAGGGGGTTCACTGCTGGAGGCACCACTGAGTACAGAACAGACAGCACCAGGTCCAGGGATGGGGAGGAGATGGAGGGGGGCTTCAGGTACGCAAATGAACCAGTGCTGATAATCAGGGAGACCACGGCCAGGTGAGGGAGGCACGTGGCAAAGGCTTTGTGCCGTCCCTGCTCAGAGGGGATCCTCAGCACGGCCCTCAAGATCTGCACATAGGACAGCACGATGAACACAAAACACCCAAATACTACTAAGACACTAACCACAGAAAGCCAAACTTCCCTGAGGTAGGCATCTGAGCAGGAGAGCTTGAGGATCTGGGGGATTTCACAGAAGAACTGGTCCAGGGCATTGCCCTTGCACAGTGGCAGTGAAAATGTATTGGCCATGTGCAGCAGAGCATTGAGAAACCCAGTGGCCCAGGCAGCTGCTGCCATGTGGACACAAGCTCTGCTGCCCAGGAGGGTCCCGTAGTGCAGGGGTTTGCAGATGGCAACGTAGCGGTCGTAGGACATGACGATGAGGAGAGAAAACTCTGCTGTAGCAGAGAAAAAACAAAAAAAGACCTGGGCAGCACATCCTGGATAGGAGATGGCCCTTGTGTCCCAGAGGGAATTGGCCATGGACTTCGGGACAATGGTGGAGATGGAGCCCATGTCGAGGAGGGCGAGGTTGAGCAGGAAGAAGTACATGGGGGTGTGGAGGTGCTGGTCACAGGCTATGGTGGTGATGATGAGGCCGTTGCCCAGGAGGGCAGCCAGGGAGATGCCCAGGAAGAGCCAGAAGTGCAAGAGCTGCAGCTCCCGTGTGTCTGTGAACGCCAGGAGGAGGAACTGGGCGATGGAGCTGCTGTTGGACATTTGCTGCCTGTGGGCATGAAGACCTGCGCAAGGAGGAAAAGACAGTGACGGTTTAGATGAGACTTCTCTGGGAAAAACCAAAGCCATTTCCCACAGACCCTCCCACAAAGAGACCCTTTTCTTTTTCCAGGAGAACGTCCCGGCTGCAGCCCTTGTCAGTGCTTGATGAGTGTGCAATGAAGAGCAGGGTCTCTGCCCAGGGTCTCTTGAGGAGTCAGCCTGACCCTGTGTGATGGGGTGGGGCCGGGGCCAGTCCTGGGGTTCAGCTTTGTCAGATGGAACCGCTCCTGCTGCAGAAGGGACTGTCAGCATCTGTACCCGCAGGGCTGAGAAACTGAGTTTGACAGGTTTGGCGTTTCTACAGCTCCTTCTCCTCTCACAGCCTGGGGAGTGTTGTTGGGTGTCAGAAACCCTCAGCATTTCTGCTGCACTCAGGGAGAACAGAGCGAGTCCTGCGAGACCAGAGGATGCCTGTGGGTCAGTGCAGAGTGAGGGCAGCTGCTCTGTCCCTCTGTCTTGCTCCAGCTGCCCTGGACTGACACCTTTCTGAGATGGAGGCTGATCACACTGCCATGTTACCCTGAAAAGCCACCAGGCACTGCTGAAAGCAGAGCGACCCACCTCAGACCTCGACATGTCTCACCGTTTTCTAAGGTCTCAGCACCCCACTTCTATCCTAGGACACACACGGCTCATTTCACAAACCAAACAGCATTTCTTCCATCATAGCATCTCTGCACTTCTGCATGGGGAATTCAGATAATGCTAACGTGCTACAGGACTGGTTTGCATCCTGGAGGGAAGCTCACAGCTTGGAAGCAAACCTCAAAGAGACAGCCAAGAGTGCTAATGATGCCATTTGATTCAGGCAGATTCAGCTCATTCCCCAGCCCCACACACTGCATTGCCCACAGCCCCACAGGGCAGAGGAAAGCTGGGACACGTGTTCCCGTGGACACAGCTGCAGGAAAGGACCCACAAGATCAGGCTGTGACTCTGCAGCTGAAACTCCCATCCCCAGAGAGCCTGACAGCAAGAACCAGATCACACCAACAGTGACCCAGAGCAGTGGAGCAAGAAGGAAACTGCGGTGAGGGTGGGTGTGAGAGAGGCCAGGGCAGAGGCAGCCGGGCACTCAGACAGCGTCACCCTTCCCCAGCTGTGCAGCCACCTCCCACACACCAGCATTGCCGGGCAGCTGCTCTCAGCCCCTGTGCTCTGCAGAGGGAACTGGAGCTCTGGCTGCACAGGAGCTGCTTCATGCCTTGGAGCCCCCGGCCCTGAGGGCAGAGGCTTTGCTGGGTGGGAGAGGAGGCGAGGGGGCTGCTCACAGGAGGCATCTGCACTGATGGGATCATACGGAGTTTTCTGTGTTCTCCCTCCCAGAACAATTCCAGGTTTAGTTTCCTCTCATTTCTGATCATTTCCCTGCTGTCTGTAGATTCTGCCCGTGGGAACTGTTTCCCTGTCCATGTCTCTTCCCTGTCAGTGCTCACAGACCATCCCACCCTCTGTTCCTTCAGCCTGGCTCTACAGATCCTGCCTGTTCACAGGGCACTGCCTGGGGGCATCTTCCTGTTTGCAGGTTGGAAAACAGGACAGGTCAGACTAAGGCTGACGGGTCCAGCAAAGGTGATGCAGGTGCTGTCCACAGGCAGAGCAGCAGCTGAAGGGATGTTCTGAGGCTTCTGGCAGACATACTGATCACTCAGAGTTGCAGTTCAGCAGTATCAGTGACTTGTTTAAGCATGAGAGCTCATTTTCTTTTTATACTTTCCTGCACCCCCCACCCCTTGGAAAAAGCAACTGAAAAGACAGGCTCAGGAAATCTCTTTATCTGTCTGCTAATCCTTGCATTGGTCTTCTCCTTGAGGCATCCACTTGCAAAAAATCCTGGGGGTGATCTGGAGCTGTGTCCAGCCCTGACCCACACAGCACCCCCTCAACAGCAGAAGCACCTTTCCTGCCTTGACACGGGTCGCTCCTTCCCCCCACAGCTTCTCCCCACAGCACCGTGGGGATCTCCCCGGGCAGGCTGAGCGCTGACCCTGGCAGGTGGCAGAGTCCCTGCCCCGGCACAGCCCTGGGGTGCAGGGACCCTGCTCTGCAGCACAGCCCTGGGCACCCTTGGCTGCACAACCGACTTCTCAAATTTCCCAAACTGCTGAACGAGATTAGCGTCCCTACAGATCCCACAGGCTGTGCCTGTGATACCATCAGGAGATGCCTCCAGGAGCTACAGCTGCATTGCCCTGCACCCAGAGACTTACCATGGCAAGGGCTGCAAAGATTTCTCCTCCAGTGAGCTCTCAGTCATCCTCCCAGTCCTGACCACCTTTCATCTCTCTCTGCCTTGCTCGTCTCCCTGAGATCCCCAGGCAGAGCCCTCAGCCCTGCTGCGCTTTGCAGAGGAGCTGCTCCTGGGCAGAGCTGTCTCTCTGCAGCGCTGCCGCTTGCCATGAGCTCCCTGTGTCCCAGGAGCCCAGCCCAGCTCAGCAGCACAGGAGCAGTCCAAGGCGCTTTAATGACCCCTCTGGTGGGTTTGCTGCTGAGTCCGTGGACCTCAGACCCTGGAGGAAGTTGAATAAAACCTCTGAAGAAGCCCAAGTCAGATTCAAACGCCAAAGTTTCTTGTAATGTTAATGGGTCCCACTGAGGAACACTACTGAGGAACTGACCCCAGGGTCTGGTTAGAGAAGAAAACTGGAGGCAGAGATGACAGGTCAGGAAAAGCAAGGTGAAGGTGTCTCTGATGCTGAGTAAACCTGGATGTGTTTCATTAACCAAAGGGCCAAGCCCTGACCCCCAGCCCTGGGAAGGCAGATCCTGTCCCTCACACGTTGCCCAGGGCCCTTCCTGGGACAGTGCGATGTGGGGCTGTGCAAGGCCAAGGGCAGGACTATGGTCCCACACCTCCCAGGTTCCTGGCTGGGGACAAGGAGGCCATGAGGCCCCTGTGCTGTAAGGACAAGGTGTCTCCTCACGGGCATCAGAGCTGGAGACAACAGCCACAGCCAAGGGGAGAAGAAGCTCCAGCTGTTAGTGTTTACATGCAGATGGTTTATCCTGATGAGGGCGTCTATCCCAAGATAACATCATGAGGAGTTACAGGACACTACGAATACCACCTGCAGGAGAAACTTTGCGGTCTTGGGGGGCTAGTGCTCGTAATGCCAGAGGTCTGGACATAGAGGGGAAGTTTCCCTTCATGTGGGAGAACATCAGGAATGTGTGGAGCTCTGCCTGGGGACAGAGAATATCAGCTGAAAGTTGAGGACTCAGCATGAAAGGGCAGAACAACATGGGCAGTGTTGTGGTGACTGCACATCAGCTACTGACTCACTGATGAGGAAGAGGAATTAGATGAGGCCTCCTTCAGACAAAGGAAAGAAGCCTCATGTTTCCAGGCAGTGTCCTCATGGCAAACCTAAGATATCCCAATAGCTGCAAGGTACCAGCCATCCAGGAGGGGTTTGGAGCTCATGGACAACATCTTCCTGACACGAGTAACTGAGGAGTCAGTGAGGTGAGGTGCCCTGTGGGACTTCACACTTACAAACCAGAAAGGGTTGGTCAGGGATGGAACAGTCAGAGGTTGGAAAGTGGAGTTGAGGCTCCTGGAAGATGATAGCAAGGCAAAGAGCAGGATTTCAGGAGAGCAGGCTTTGGCCTGCTGAGGGATCTGCTTGGGTCCTATGGGATATGACCTTGGTGTTTGCAGCGATTTTTCTCTCACGTTTCCTCCCTGCTCTCTCCCACCTGCTGTTGTGCAGCGTTTTTTACCCTTTCTCAAATACAATATCACAGAGGTGCTGCCAACATCCCTGAGTGGCTCAGATTTGGCAAGGAGTGGGTCCATCTTGGAGCCAGCTCATATCGGCTCTGTCTGACATCAAACTCCTGTTGTCTTCTCAGAGAGGTGACAACTGTAGCACACCCACACTCACCCCAGTTCCAAGACTTTGCCATGTAAACCCAGTACAGGGTGATAACGTGTTGGGTGTTACAAACTACTTGATCATGGGGAAGAAATGGAAAAGATCTTCTGTTAGTAACCTGAGGAAGTCACAAGTCAATGAGCAGGTTCCTATGGGGAACTGTCATTGCCCTGACATTCACTGGCCAGGCAAAGCAGTGGGTATCAACAGTCCAGAAGATCTTGGGCCGACTGCTTAACGTGGCTGCCTGGTGGGACAACAAGGGTGATGCTCACCTGGATCTGGAACTGGGAAACAAAGAAGAGCTGGTGAGGGATGTGAACATCAGTGTCCACCTTGGCTGTGGTGACCAGGCAACAGTGGGATTCCAGGCACCAGAGGGGAGGGAGGAAGGCCAGCAGCAGAACACAGGCTGGTGGGCTCCAGAGGAGAAGACTTTGACATACTGAGGGACAGCGGCCAATAAAGGTGGTGACATGGAAGTCTGTCTGATGGGTGAAGGAGCTCAGGAAATCTGAGAAGCCTTGCAGGACAGCCTTGTGCTCCAGAGGAGTGTGATTCCTCTTGAGCTGTCCTGGCCTGTCTCCTCACTCAAGTGGTGCCTCAGGCACCCACTTTCCTACACATATTGTTTTGTCTTCATCAGAAAATGCTCCAGATCAATAAGATACCACCTCTTTGGGAAACGGGGAGGAGGGAGAGGGGCAAAGACAATAGAGGAAATACTGATTTATTCTTCTTTATTATGGAAATGCTCTCTATTTGGCTATTCCTGAAGTCTCCCTAATCATCCAGACCAGACTTGAAGCCTTTAGGAAAAGGATGCACAGAGCCTTGGCTTGTAAGGGCATTTTGGATGTTAATGAGCCCTCTGCTGCCGTGATCCTGAACTGCAGCTGCTGAAAGAAGGGACAAACCTCTGATGAAGTGAAAGGCAGAAGTGGAACTCAAGTTTCTGAGGGTGCTTGGAACCCCATGAAGGGCCATCACTGACGCAGCTGTGAAGGAAACAACCAGTCGAGGTCCCTGTCCCTGGAGGCTGGTGAAGCAAAGACTTGGAGACACTGGTTACAGGTGGTGAGGGCAATGTGGAGGTGGCTCTGATGCCCTGTCTGCCCTTGATGCTTGTTTATCACCAGAATGGATGAGCCCTGAACCCTGGGACCTGGTAGATTTTTCTCAAATGTTTTTCAAGGCTTTTTGTGTGGTCAGTGTGAGTGTTTTGTGTTTTGGGGGTGGGTTTTATGTCAAGTGCTGTTGCTTTAGCTGCAAGGCTCTGGTTTTCTGTGGAGTTGGAAATGCCTGTGAGTTCTTCACAACTCATCAATCTTCTTTTATACCCCTGGCAATGGTCACCAATCACCTCAATGTCCCAGTCTCAAACTTGCTTGAATCCTCTATTTGGATCCATATCCCATCACTCCAGGATGTTCATGCATCCACCAGGTTCATGGATATTTCCTGAGGTCCATCCAGGACTGGGCAGTGTAAGAGAGGAGCAGAGCAGGGAAACCTCATTGGGCATGCCTGAGCACAGCCACTCCCAGCAGCAGCCATTCCCCATCTCCCAGGCACAGCCATGCCCACAAGATGGAAATGTCACTGCCATATATGATTAGCCCAAGAGAGGCCTTTCTTCCTTCCTTCCATATTCCCAGGAAAGTCTTGCTCCTATTCCTCCTCCACCTGCAGACAACAACTGCTTTCCATTCCTGGGCTCAGCCATGGCTGTAAGGGTTCACTAAAGCCATCAGCCATCTCATTGCTTCTCCCTGACATGCCCTGACCCTCTCCCACACCTACACATGGCCAATCTCTGCTGCTCAGGGCCTCCCGCTCTTCAGAAGAGGCCTTGAGCTCTTTGGTTCTTCCTGGTGCTTATTATAAACTTCCTTGCTCTCCCCAGAGTTCATGGTGAGCTTTCTTGTCCATAAGAGCCCCTTTATGACCATGGCTTACTAAATGGGTGTCTTTTTATGATCATTTGTGCAGAAAGGGTAGTCACAGGAAGCACCCAATATGTCAAAACTGATGCTGAGTGAACTGCCATGAAGACCTGATGAGTTACCCCTGTGTCTCTCCTGGAAGGAGTCTGTCCCGAGAAGGGGATCCAGCTTCTGCCACTCTCTGCAGAGGCACATGAGCAGTGTCCGTGCACCTGGGGACACAAAGGGTGACTTTTGCCAAACCAGCCTTCATCTGAACCACTTAGATGTGTACTTGTGGATGAGGTATGGTCTTATAGTGCAAATACCTATTTAATTGTCATTGGAGAGGCTACCACAGACGCAGAGTACTATGTTACAGATATTTAAATGTAAGCATGTTAAACTTTTTTTTTTTTCTTTAAAAACTGACATTCCTAGACAAAGTACACAAACACTTGAAGGATTATTCATGCCTTTTACACATGACTATCCACAGAAGGCCCACCAACTTTGCATCTCAAGAAACTGGATGGGAGAGTTGAAGGGAAGGATGGTTTGGGCTCTGTCCTGGGACCTGGGAAACTGAAACGTGCTCCCATCCCCCCAGCACCCTGCCCTCCTAGTGAGGGCTGTGAGACATTCTGCCAGCGAGGTCTGAACTCACAGGCATGACAAGTATCTTATGTCTAACTGCAGCCAATGGTGTCCCGCCAGCTAAAGATTTGAGCTTCTGTCCCTGGAATTATTTAAAAGATGTGGAGATGTGGCACTTAGGGATATGGTTTAGTGGTGGCCTTGGCAGTGTTTGATTTATGGTTGGACTCCATGTTCTTAAGGGTCTTTTCCAGCCTAAATGATTCTATGATGCCATGATTCTATGATTTGGGGTGAAACCATTTCAATTCCCATCACCTCCAACTCCCCTTGAGTGCGGCTGTTGCTTTGCACAGCTCTCCTGGCTATCCAGGCAGGTTGGGCACTGGTTTGGTGCCTACATTGGAAGTTTTACCCTTCCTGGGGTAAAAGACTGTTCAGGAAAGACTGTTGTAGAGATTTGGGTCACAGGGGTTTGAAGCAATCCTTCCAAAACCTGAGCAGGCTGAGCTTTGGAGCCCAGGAAAAATCGAGATGCTCTGAAGGATGTTTTAGAACAGTGGTACTACCACTAATAACAGTAACAGGGAACTCCTTATTCTCACTGATGATGATGATTAACTAAAAGTCTTTAGTTTCATTCCTAACAGTCATTCTTGCTTTTCAAAACATCTACTACACCTCAGTAGTTGTCTTGAGAGAAGTTCTTAAAACAATGCTTTTTCTCTCTTTTTTTTTTCTATTGTATAAAGAGTACACCTCTTGGACAGAATTACCCCCAAATCATGCTTCTTTCATAACTTTTCTCCTTTTTTTTCCCTGGTGTGAGGTGGAGGTGGCATAGGAGAACAGTTTCTTTTTGAGACAAAGAAGGCCAAGGAACCGATCCCAGGTCAGCAAGAAGGCACAAAGGAGCCAGAATCTTTATGTAGTGTGCACTGACACAACATTGTTACCTGCATTTCCATTCTCAAAAGTCCCAACTGTGCAGCAGACTCTGGACTTCTGAGCTCCTTCATCTGCCCTGCGTGACACCATGTAAAATGGAACTACCCCAGTCAAATGGCTGGTTTTGATTCTCTTCACAGCCTGAAGCACCACATGGGTCATGAGACAAGCCAGGATGCACAAAAAAACCCTCACATACTCTTCACTTAAAGTTCAGGTGTTCAATGGCATCTCAGGAGACAAGACATGCTGATTCCTGGGTTCAAGGAGCTTGTCAAGTGCTTCGTCATCATGTCTGTAATGGTGGCTTTGATATCTGTCTGATGTACAGGCTCTGTACATGGATGCTGACACCTCTTGAGCAACCTGCTCTGAAAGGGTTAACAAGTTGGGCATGAGTATAGCAAAAAAGAAGAACTTGGGTTTGGGCAAATGAAAAGGGTGCAGAAGTTGTTGTCAGGCCTGTTTGGGTACTTTTAAAGCAGCCCTGCACCTCATGTGATGTATTTCTGTGATCAGATGGAACCTGAGAGATTTCTCTAAATTGAAAATATGAGGAGGAAGGAAGGACAGCATCATTCAGGCTGGATGGGATCTCAGGAGGTGTCTTGACCAACCTCCTGCTCAAAGCAGGGTCAGACCAGACTACTCAGGGTTTTATCCTACCTTATACAGAAGAATACTGCACGGGATGATGCTGAATGCCTTGCTGACTTCAGGTAATGGACCATCAATGTTCTCCCTGCATCCAGCAACACAGTCCTTTCCTCACAGAAAGCAAAGAGGATGGACAGGGACAACCTGCCCTGGGTAAACCCCGTCACCTTCTCTTTCAGACACCCAGAAATGGGGTCAGGGTGGACATGCTCTGGGACACAGCCTTTAGTTACCCTGCTCACTGTCCTGGTTTTATCAGAAACAAGTTTCTCTTTTAGTGAATTTCCCTGTCATCTAAAGTCTTCTTACTAACTGCAGGTTTCCTGAAAGTTAGATACATATTTTGGTAGACATAGCAATGGAATGCAAGGTCATTGATAATGATGCATCTCGCGAGATGTGCAAGCAGGAGGTGAACTGAAAATTGACCAACTAAAGTATTCGACCCCATTAACGTCATACTTCATATAAAAGTGGGGGATCACGAGGATCTCGTCCCTGTTTTCCTTATGGCCAGCATTGGGAGAGGACCTTGCGAGTTGTCCCTGCAAACTGAGGGCTAGTGGCAGACTGAATCCAGCTCCGGTTGGCTGCAGTGTCCAGCCCAGGACTTCGGGTGCCGGCCCCACATCTGCCGGAGCAGTTGCCGGGACTTTCAAGATTGGTTTTGTATATTTTGTATTATTTTCTCTATTTCATATTAGTAGCATTAGTAAAACATTTTTAATTTTTCCAACTCTCTTGTCTCTGTCCTTCTTCCTCCTCCCAATTGCCTGTCCTTAGTGGGATGAGGGGAGAGGGAGGGGCTGAAGGGGGAAGGGGTGGAAGAGGGAGTTAACAATACATCTGCCATGGTTTTATTTTCACCCCACAAGCAAACCACAGCACTCAACCATTGGCCATTTAGAAAAGTGCACACGATGTGTGAGAGCTGCCAGTGGTCAGGGAGTCCCCCCAGTCTCCATGAGCTTTCAAAGATGGTGGAGAGTGGCCTCACTGTGACATGGTCCTGCTGTCTCAGCTCC